>NC_081570.1:36566246-36574894 GCF_022355385.1 Mustela nigripes
CTAGTTCCATCCATGTTGTCGCAAATGGCAAGATTTCATTTCTTTTGATGGCTGCATAGTATTCCATTGTGTATATATACCACATCTTCTTGATCCATTCATCTGTTGATGGACATCTAGGTTCTTTCCATAGTTTGGCTATTGTGGACATTGCTGCTATAAACATTCGGGTGCACGTGCCCCTTAGGATCACTACGTTTGTATCTTTAGGGTAAATACCCAGTAGTGCACAAGTTCCCAGTTTTCATACAGTCAAGTATATCTAAAAAAAAAAAAATTGAAGACTAGGTGGAGAAGCCTTAGGGTTTGGGATTCTGTAACAAAGTGCTGTGCAGTAGTCCTGATTGGGCCACATTTCAGACTGAGCTTCCTGTTGGCAAAGGAGAAAAAAGATACATAATTTTTGATTTTTACCTGAGCTTGTTGCTGTTCATGCACTTACAACTTCATTCAACCAGTGTATATCAGTGTATATTTTTTTCCACCTTAGTTCCACAGGGGAAACTAAGTGGAACCTAAATTGTCCCTCGTGGGGCTTCTATGGGACCTTACGACACAGGAGTGACTTTGTCTTGATGGCTGGGTGCACATACAGCTCTAGGGTCCTGTGGTTCCCTTCCTAGCAGTAGAGATGAGGGAGAGATGGAGAAAAGAGCCAGGAGCCAGAACCCCTGGATCGGAGTGGCTACCCCATGTTTAATCTGGTCTGGGCACTTGAAGCACTTGTGTCCCTCCCATTATTGGATGTGTGATGGCGGTAAGAGGGGAAGGTGGGTCTGGAAACTGCCTTCCCGTGGAAGCCCCTTGCTTCCCATCTCCAGTCAGGTCTGGTTGTATTGCTGGCAGGGATGATCTGGGGAAAATGACCTACTTGACCATGTGCATCAAGGAAAGCTTCCGCCTCTACCCACCCGTGCCCCAGGTGTACCGCCAGCTCAGCAAGCCTGTCAACTTTGTGGATGGCCGCTCCCTACCTGAAGGTGAGTTGGAGTGGACTTGGGGGTGGAACAGGAGTCCTTGTGGATGCTTCTCTGACAGACTCTGTGCCTTTGGTCAAATCTTAGCACAAGTGGGGAAGAACTCAGGCTTTGTGTTTGGTCTGGGTCCCAATCCTGGTTCTACAATGTATGGGTAAATCCCTCTACCTTGAGCTTCTGTTTCCTCTTTTATAAAATGGGGACAAGAAGAGTCTTTGCTTGACAAGGTTGTTTTCAGGATTAAAGAGACAATATTCTTCAGGGCTGTCATGTACCGCCATGTAGGTTGTGACCTGAACAACTCCAGGAGGCACCATTCACATAGACTATGATGACGCTCATTGCACAACCTATACAACTGTATGTGGTAGCTTTGTAAGGAGGTTTAACTCTGTATCTGGCATACAACGTGCACCCAATGAATGGTGGATGTTACTATTAATAGCATAATGTCAGGAATAGTAACTTTCTTTCAGTTATTTGAAAGCACAAGTGTTGTAATAGACCTTGCCTGTCCTACCTCACAACAAGGTAGCTTCAGTTCTTTTTTCTCTCCCCATTCCACAAATGTCTATGTTAGTTGCTGTGTCCAATGCTGGGGCCAGAGGAAGTAGATATGATGATGGTCAAAAGCACTTTGATGTCTTGAGGGTGGTCATGAACCCTCCCTCAATGGCAGTGCTCAGGCAGGGGCTGGTGTCCAGTTAGAAGGATACCAGGGAAGTCTGGCCCTGTGAGGAGGTAGCTGAAGCTCTCTCAGGACCACCCAGCTACCAGGCCTTTGTTCTGCCCACAGGCAGCCTGATCTCTCTGCACATCTATGCCCTCCATAGGAACAGCGCTGTGTGGCCTGACCCTGAGGTACTACATCCCTGGGTCTGGAGGTCAGGTGGGGTGGGAGGCTATGGAGGTCACTCTCCCCAGGACCTGGCATGTATTTAAGCAAGGCTTGTCCTCTCAGGTCTTTGACCCGCTGCGCTTTTCCCCTGAGAATGTGGCCACACGCCACCCCTTCGCCTTCATGCCCTTCTCTGCTGGGCCCAGGTAAGGAGTGGACCAAAATCCCCAGGGCCCCAGGAATGGGAGGGGAGAATGGAGGATTTTGTGGGGAAAGCATCATTTTGGGAACTCCGTGACAAAGGGGCCGCCGTTGGGTTTTTGATGATCTTGAAGTAGGGTAAGTTCCAGGGACCTTCTTCTTGCTGTTAGCATAATCATGTCCCTGGCAAGTGGTGGGCTGGCTGAGTCATTCCAAGAGGAGGCCCCCAAACCAGAATTCCCAATGTGAATCTACTCAGTCTGGGGCCCTCACTGTGTTCCCAAGATCTGTTTCTGAAGCCCCAAGTCAATCAACCAATCAGCCAATTATTTATCCACAAATAGTTATTGGTTTTTCTAAGCCACTGGTTTTTCTTGGCCACTAAGAACACTGGATTTTCTCACTCTGGACACACCACAGTCTGATGCCACCTTGTGCTACTCACTGTAGGAACTGCATTGGGCAGCAGTTTGCCATGAATGAGATGAAGGTGGTCACGGCCCTCTGCTTGCTCCGCTTTGAGTTCTCCCTGGACCCCTTGTGGCCCCCCATCAAGATGCCCCAGCTGATCCTGCGCTCCAAGAATGGCATCCACCTCCGACTGAAGTCGCTGCGCCCAGGCTCTGGGTAGTAGCTTTGCTGAGAAGAGGGTCCCAGACAGCCCAGACACTGCCCTCTCCAGGCTGGATTGTAGAGTAGTTGTGGCTCCCTATCTTTGAGAGGCTTGTAATTTACATGGGGAGAAGGCACCCACATAAACAATCACCTGGAGGGCAGTGCCATGCAAACATGTGTGTCTGGAAATGCTTAGTATGCATGTACTCTAGAGCTCAACCATTCATTCAACAAACATATGGTGAGCACCTCTTTGCTGCTAGAATCTTCCTTTATCTCACATAATTGGCAGTCTTTCTAGAATGTAGCAGAAACTTACAGGCCAGCCGTGTGACACAATGAACACAATGGAAGCTGGGTCTCTTTGGCTTTATGATTATGATCAGGCCCTCATTCACTCCACATGAAAGAAGGATGGCTTTGGGGGCTTGGCCCTTCATTGAGATGTATTGCTCTTCTTAACTGTCTGTGCATGTGTGTAATATAACAGACATGTGGTAAAATTGCATAAACAAAAAATGTATAGGACTGTCAATTCCTAAAACAAATTCCCAGATAACCACCACTGAAATCAAGGAATATGGAATATGGAATATGGTTTCTCAGGTTTATCTTCTGCCCCTCTTGAGACAGGTCTCTCTTGCATTCCTGCCATTGGCAGCATCTATGCCATTGTCACCTGGTGCTCTGGGTGTTCAGGCTTTTGCTGAAGAAGGTGGCAGAGTGGCATTTAAGGGGGATTTCCTGGAAGACACAGTGCTTGAATTAAGCCTTGAGGCAGGTGAGGTACAAAGGTGCAAAGAGTGACTTTGAGGAAGGGCCTCAGGCTGGGGCCATGTGATGAATTAGAGAGTCTTCTTCAGTACTCCCTGCAGCAGCTGCCTGATGCCTGGGGTCCCATGTATCTCTATGGTCCTAGGTATAAGGCCATTAGCAGGTTCTAATCCAGGAATTAGACAACAGTGAAGGGGAGGACACTGGAGAATAAGGGGCCTGATAAGTGAGGGGAATTCTAGCCCTGGGACTTGGGGATGTCTATATGTTGCCCTGGGGATGTACCATCTGGAGACACATCCTTCCTGCTATTGATGCTTCCCCTCTTAGAAAAAGACCACAGCCTGGGAAGGTTGGCTATGGGCCACCTGCTCACTCCTGAAAAGCCCTGTCAAGACCCAGACCTCCTTGCCCACCTGAGGCTGGGATGCAGAGGTCTCAGCCAGGGTGTCATCCATGCCACCAACTTCCTTCTCTGTCCTGGCCCTGGATAGACCTTTCTCCATAGAAGCAGAGGAATATATCAATAGTCATCATCTGAGGGCAGAACCAGAGGTCATAACCACTTGTAGCCCATGGGTGGCACCCAAGTCTAAGACTTGTTACTTCCCTCATCTCTGGATTGTCAAGAGACCTATGAGGCAGGACTTACCGTATTTCAGTGTCAGAAGAAGGAAACTGCCAAGATGCTCATCAGAAAATAGCTTGCACTGAGCCCTTCTGACTTTGACCTCTTTTGACCAAGACTCCATAGGTGTATTGACTATCTCTTTGAGAGTTTATGTTGCTGGGAAATGGAGCTGAGAACTCCAGAGCTTGACAGAAGGGGGAGGCTCCACACGGGAGGGGAGGACCAAGGCAGCTGACTAATGGGCACCAAAATGAACTCCACTTAATCCTTCCAGCCCTCCAAACATACCCTGTTGTGGGCGCTTGAGTACCTCAGTTGGTTAAACATACCCTGTTGCCTCCTACAACCCCAGGCCTTTGTTGTGCACATGCGTGGTAGAGTGTAGAGTGTGTGAGTGTTACACACACGTGTAGTTGCACATATATGTGTCATGGGAGTCATGTATATGAGTGTGAACTCACCCTAGGTTTTTTCCTTTGCCTAGAGCCAGCAGGCAGCAGCCAGAAGACCACTTCTTAGTCACATTCTTTATCCTCAACATAATCCTGTGGTTAGAGCTTGTGTTTATCCATGGGTGGCCACCTAGAATTTCAAGTTCCCATTGCCTTGAACTCTCTGAGCTTGGCTAACCCTTGCCCTTCTTCACCACCTGATGCTGGGGAATCTTGCCAACCTTCCTGTCTAGCACTTTCCCAGTTTATTTTCCTGCCCTTGGTCAAACATGAAACATCTACACTGCCTCTTCTCAAAGCATGGCTGAACTAGCCCAGTAACCTAGGCAGCCAAGGGGCTGAAAGGAAGGTCCTGGATGCAGGCACCAGCTGGGGAAGAAGCCCCTTCAGGAAGGCAGAATATGGAATTACACCATAGGCAGAGGTCTTGGGGAAGCCTGTGTGTGACATACAGGGTCTGGGCTAAGAATGGCAGGGAGTAGGACAAGAGAAAAATCTGTGTTTAGAACCAATGAAACAATAATGTCTGGGTTGAGAGAGGCTGGTGGAGAAGGGCAAAAAGGGCCTGAGAACAGGGCCCAGGGTCAGGAGGACCAGTACCCAAGCAATCACATAATGGGGCAGGGTTGGTTGACGAGAGAAGCAAGGGACTGGGAAGGGGTCCTGTGGGACAGGTGCCATCAGTAGTTTGCTGACTGGGGTCTGATATTCTGTCCCACTGGCCAATCCATTTCTCCACAGGGGTTCCTCCTAGTACCTCTTGGAAAGCCAACCACTCCATGGCCTGAGACAATGGGACACATCCAGCCCTCCTGGGGTGCTGGCATCACAGAGCTGATTATTATCTCCCTTCCTGTCTCCTCCATCTTTCCTCCCCTTTTCCCTTTTCTCTTCCATTTATCTTCCTCCAAGAGAAAACACACACTCCATGCAACGTTAAGAAATTTATTTGAGGGAGGAGGAAAGAAGAGGAGGGTAT
Source organism: Mustela nigripes (assembly GCF_022355385.1). Classification (NCBI taxonomy): domain Eukaryota; kingdom Metazoa; phylum Chordata; class Mammalia; order Carnivora; family Mustelidae; genus Mustela; species Mustela nigripes. Next base: position 36,571,714 of record NC_081570.1, read on the forward strand.
GTGATGACAAATGGGTATGCTGGTAAAAAACAGGAGAGAGCTGGAAACATGGACTCACAGCAGTCACATAGGGATTAAGCAGACTGAATCATGGCTCCCAAAGAGTCCATGTCCTGGAAGCTGAGATACGTCTGTATTATCTGAGTGCACCTGTCTAATCACAAAAGTCCTTATGGAAGAAAAGGTGATATAAAGACAGCAGCAGAAGGATATTGAAAGATGCTATTGGATTTGAAAAAGGAGGCTCCAGGAGCTAAAGATCACAAAGAATGCAGCTTGATGCTGGAATAGGCAGAGAAAGGGATTCTTTCTTGGAGACTAGTGGTAGTGTGACCACCAATACCTTGGCTGTGGTCCAGCAAAATCCATTTTAGACTTCGATCTCTAGAACTATAAGAGAACAGACTGGTTTATTCTAAGACACTAAGGCTATGATACGTTATTATAGCAACCACACAGAAATAATATAGAGACAATCAAATAGGCATAAAAAGAAAAAGACATGTAGAGGACAGGCAGGCTGGGAAACAGGCAGGTATTAAGTTCAGTGGGTGGTCAGATTCAGGCGGTAGGAGAAGGGTAACAGATAAGTAAATAGGATGTTTGGGGAAGGGTGAGGTGGAGAAGGACAGACAGTCTGATGCACAAGAGGAGGAGAGCAGGAGGCTGGCAGTGGGCAGAGTGAAAGGAGGAAATGGGCAGAGGACAGCAGACAGGAGAGACTGACAGGAAGACACGAGGCAGGCAGGCGGCCTTGGGGCTCATCCTTGTCCCCACAAGGGTTAGAGGAGGTTCCTGAGATGCAAGTGGATCCCATTCTTGGACATCAACACAATTCTTGGAGTGGGAACAGGGACCCTGAAAGGATCTGGTGCCAACTCAAAGCAGAGCAGGGTTAGGGTCACCGCTACCTTCATCTCATTCATGCAAACTGTTTCCCGATGCAGTTCCTGGGTCAGGGAAGGAAAAGGAAATGAGAAGTGGCATCAAACCTCCTGCCAGGAACAGCACATTCAGGGTCCTCCTGCATGGGCCCAGCCTGGATCCATTTTCCTCAAGACACACACACATCTTTATGCCTACCTAGCCTTGCTTGTTTCACTCTCTTCCCTTGACCTTTGACAAAACCTACACTCTTTCAGGATTAGCTCCTATTCCTATCTGTGCTCTCAGCAGGCCTGAAATCCCGTTACAAGAAGGTCAGCACCTTGAACCAAGTCAAGTGATCAGTAAGACAGTTAATTATTAAGTTGTTCACTCTCTGCTCATGCCATTTCAGGTTTCACAATGTGAAGAGCAGGATAGGGCACCACAGGGCCATCCTTCAGGCCCTAGCCATCTGGAGTACACAGGGGTCCAGATCCTCAGAGAAAGGACAAGGGAGTTGGGTAAGGAACTCAGAATGGCGACAAGGGAAGCTTCTGCAGGGGCAGAGCCTTAGTGACACTCGTCCTGCTGCACCATCTTCCTCGGTCCCTCAGTCAACAAGCTGCTGTAGCTTTCCAATTCTACTGCAGAAATGTCTCTGCTGCCCTTCCTCAACCTCCCCACATAGACTTTTCTGTCTCCTGCCTCCATTCCCTCTTCTGATGCCCTGGCCCAGCTCTGAGCCTCCTATGCCCTCCATCATAGGTACAACATATCCACATGCCTCAGCTGATATCAAAGTCCTCTCTAGGTTGTTGGCTCACTTGTCACCTGTTCAACTCCCCTCCTCCCAGCTCAGCTCCTGCTGAGGAGATCCCAGAGAATGCCCTCCCTCCACCTCTGCCTGCCACATGCTCAAGGCTAAGGGCAATGCCAGCTTGCCTTTACTCCCACCCCTGCTCACTGTGCCTCTTCATTCCTGTACATCACCCTAATACTTTACTCAAGGACATATCACTTTCCAGAGTAGGACAGTGCCAGGAAAATGGAGCTTCCTACAGAGGGGTCAATTAGGAAATGAATGAAAGAAAGGAAGAAAGGAAAGAAGGAAGGAAGGAAAGAAGGAAGGTCTTTTTCAAGTGGAGGCATTTGTTTCTTGACTGTGAACTCCTGGAGCCAAGGGCACTAAGCCATCTCATAGCAGAGGACTTGGCACACAGAGACAGGCTTGATAGACAGTATTATAACTGAATGATGTCTCTTGAACTGAAAAAGAATCCCACCCTGAATGGAATAAAATATGAGTAACCATTAATTCTGAGCTAGGAACTGAGCTGTTTAGCCCTCTCCTGTCTCTACTGGCAGCCACATGACTTGCACCAATGTCTAGGAGGACGGACTCAATCCCAGGGAGAAGCAAATCCTGGAGCCAGTATCTGGAAGCACAATTTGCTTAAAGATGTTGTGTGAAATTGGGTTCATTCACTCTGTATGTGAAGGATTGTCAGATTTCTGAATTTGGAAAAAAAAATGGTTTTCTAGTAACTGCTTACAACATTTCCTGCAGTTACTAATTATAGGACACTCTCAGCAGCACTGGAGGATTTCACAGCAGCCACGCTGGACAATAGTTATCCTACTGAACAGCTACTTCACATGTGCTTTACATTTTACACACCAGGTAACGTTCAAATGCCAAGTGTCATATATATACAACAGATTGGATTTTCTCCCAAATGCAATTTAATGTTCTCATTTTTATATATTTGCCCATTTGGATGTCTGGACTCTAAGTGTCATATTAAGGTATATAGAGCCCAGATCATACGTAGTGTTTGGACACCTGGGAAAATTGTCAAGTGTACATGACCAGTACCATAGAGTCAATAATTCATTTGGTTGGTGAAAATAATAACACAGATAAGTCAAGTTCTTTATGAAGCCCCTAAGAGACTGTAGGAAACTTTCCTGTGTATGGCTGAAATATTTGAGGCATGCAGGAAGCTGAGTACGGAAACCCATGGAATGTAGTCAATGGTGCCGTGTGGAGGCAGAATGGGGAGTTGAGTAAAAAAGGCTGGTTTGAGATTGTGTGCAACCACAATTTTTGAGTCCATCCTGTCTTTGACTTAGACAACACTTGAAAATTACATGTGAGAAAATCTAATTCTGTAAAGTCATACTCACAAAATGAAGAACTCACAAGAATACCCTGAGCTAGGGAACACCCACTGATACTGAATTGTGGATGGAGATTGTGTAAGAGTAATGGGTCAAAGTCTCCATGGCATTCAGTGATTACCAACTTTCTTTG
>NC_081570.1:36577894-36587991 GCF_022355385.1 Mustela nigripes
GATGGTACTTACTCTCCAGCTCTGTCAGTACTGGTCCTTCAGCAGGGAATCAGTAAGTGGGGGGCATGTGAGGAAGGGCTGTCTTGTGTTGTGTGGATTGAACAAGCCTAGCCCGGGGATGTTGCTGAGGAGGCCAAGCAATTTCAGCTAAATGGAACCAAAGACAGAAACTTCACATCAGCCACAGGGAGATAGTCAGAGGCCAGTTTCTTCATGAAAATTGTTGCACTAATGACTTCCAGATAGTCCGTTTGGAGAAATTGAGACCTTTCGTTAGATGCAGTTGTCACCTTTCTGAGCTAGGATTTGACCTAAGCAACCACTAAAATTTCCTCCACTGACTCCCATTACACGAATGGTATGGATACTGTAAGCACACGAGTTCTACTTCCATAACTGCTATTACCCCCAAGGCCCAATCAGCTCTCAGCTTCTGCTGGCCTAATATATTGCAGACCAGATTTTTCTTCCTCCTACAAATCTGAGACTTCATTTATTCGGTACCTCTGTTATTGGCTAAGTCAGGAATTAGATTGCCATGTGCAGTAGGTTAAAGTTAGTCTTTCAGGCCAGGTGACAATTGACAAGTTAGACAGGGAAGCATATGGGCTCTGAGCCAAGCTACCTGGATTCTACCCTAGTTCTGCCACATACTTCAAATACTTGCTCTATCCCTCTGTTTCCTCATCTGTGAAATGGGGATCATGATGATGATGATCATGATCATGAGTATAGTCCTGTGTGAGTTATACTAATCTCTGAATGTCACCTGGCACAGACATAAGGTCACAATTACACTCTAATTATAAAAATTGAAGATAATGGTAATGTCTATGAATGACTAGCATGTTTTTAGGTTACCAAACCTGCTGCACTAAATAGGGCTGAAATCAGTCAGGAACCATGAAAGGGGAACTCCTGTATGGGAATCCATGACCCAACAGCCTCATCTTTTCCCAGATTCTCCCTCCTGTCTTGGAGACCACAGGCCAGCACAGCCCACAGCACCTGATAAATGATTGCCTGTGCTGACCCTTTATTTTCCAACCACTGTCTTGGTATCTCACTTGGGGACATTTTTGTGACCCCAGTTCCTAAGAGGGGCCAGGTGAAACAGCTGCCATGGAGCACAGACTGTGTGAGTGTCCGCAGCCTGAAAGCCAGTAGACACTGAGTATCAGTCTACAGAGTTACTGCCACTGCCACTATGGGCACCATGTCCTCTCTAATAGTCTCAGCTGGCCCTGACCACATCTTCTCAGGAAGAGATGGCTGTCCCAAGCGGTTGTCTGGAAACCTAACAAACCAGTGGGTGTCAGAGTGACCCAGGGAGAGAAAGAACCAGGCAGAACACTATCTAGCTTTTTGGGGTCCCCAGAGGATCTACTGACAACCCAGGAGCGGGAGTTTCTGGAAGCCAACTGGCTTGGAGAGCAAGCAATCGGAAAGGAGGCAGGCAGCTGTGCTGAAACAGGATTCCCCAGGAGCCCCTGCTGCACAGGTTTGAGCGACCCTGGAGGATGAGGTAACATAACTTCATGGTAAGAGGCTCCCACCATGCAGTCCCTGCACTGGATCCAAGCAGAAGGGTGGTCGCAGCAATGGACATGACCTGGGAGCACAGAGAAGCCTCTTTGTTTAAGTCATTGGACAACACATCTCAGTATAGGGCATGATTGACTTCCCCACCTCTACTCCCACTAGAACATAAGTTCCATAAATCTGGAATCCCTATCAGAGCCTTGCTCATCAGAAACATTTCCAAACTCCTAATCACTGCCGATAACCAGAACTATCTTCATGTGGGCATCCTACCCTCCACCCCCTCTCTAAGCACTGGACCTAAAGAGGAAGCAAGGTTTTATTGATTTGTCTTTCCCTTGGTGACAGCTCCAAAATGGTCAGGAGCTACAAGAGCTTCAGAAAGGGCAGAGAAATATCCATGCACCAGTCCTCGCTGACTATGGGGGAGCAGGGTTAGCCTCATAGTCTATGACCCAGACTATATGAAGGTGATCCTGGGGCGATCGGGTGAGTGCAAACCCACTTGTCTGTTGGAGGGGTTCTTCCCTCTTGGATACATTCCTGGGGACTGTGACATTTCAGGAGAGACTGCTGGCTCAGTCATAAATATCTACTGACACCTCTACTCTAACTGCCATTTTTCCAGCCCAAGAGCCAGCAGAAACCCAAATACAGTTACTCTATTTGAAAGGTTAAATACCTGTAAGGAATTGCCTTTTCGCTTTCTCCTTCCTTGTATCCTTCATTCTTCCTTCCTTCTTTCTATTCCTTCCTTTCTTTCTCTCTTTCTTTCTTTGTTTCTACTTCCTTCCTTCTTTCCTTCCTTCCTTTATTCCTTCCTTTCCTCTCTTTCCTCCTTTCTTTCTTTCTTTCTTAATTTCCTTCCTTCCTTTACTCACACCTTCCTGTTCTCCTTCCTTCCCTCTCTCCTCTTTCTTCCTTCCCTCTTTTCCACTTTTCATTCTTTCCACCTTTTATTCCTTCCTTCTTTCTTTCTAACGTTCTTCACCACAATGGTGTGATCCCAGAACTCAAGACAATTTCTTATTCATGATGGCTTGCGTGGAACCCCAATTTGTTGCCTGTGCTGGCACGTGGAATGACTGAGCCACCACAGAAAATCAAAAACAAAAAAAAGTAAGAATACAAACAAACAAACAAACAAACAAACAAAAAAAGAACACTGGTCAAGCTACTGTCTTCTCACTAGCACTGAGGACAGAAGCTATATTTCTTACTGATGCAACTTCCAACTCAACAGGCCTCTGTGGTGGGACACTCAGTCTTCCTTCCCGAGCCCACAGTAACTATCAGGAAAGACAGAGAGTCCTGGTTGGAAGGCAAGTAGAAGGTGGATTGACACAAACTACCAGCTGACAATCATCAGGAAGAGATGGGGGACAATGGTCTAGACCTGGGGCAGCCTGTCTTCGTTGGTCACCTCCAGTTTCTTGTAATGCCTTTCTTATTTTCAGACCCAAAGTCTGATGGTTCTTACAGATTCATGGCTCCCTGGATAGGTAAGTATATTTAACAAGAACTATGGTTCACCTTCTGCTTAGGTTGCCAACAAATATCCATTTGGCCCAGACAAATATGAGGTGACCAGCACCATAGTCACTCCACTCAATCTGAATTGAGCTTCCTCTCTCTTCTTCAGATAAAAACCTCACCCCTTCCTAATGGTAGGGAAGCCCTCCTGCAGCTCAGTTTCTCCCACTTCACTTCTCAGTCCTCCATAATGATCTCAGACTAACTTTTCATTGAAGTCCTCCATTAACCAGTGCTGCTCTGATTCAACCTCAATCTCACAGCTGTGCACCAGGGTTTAGGAAGTCCCCTTCCTGACATGCACTGTCCTTTCCTGCCTTGTCCAGGATGCCCTTCTTCTGACACCCTGGGTTCCTCCCCAGTTGTCCCCAGTCAACTCTTGAGAGGTTCCTTCCCCACACACACACCCATTGTGGTCCAGGGTATGGTTTGCTCCTGTTGAATGGGCAGACGTGGCTCCAGCACCGGAGAATGCTAACCCCAGCCTTCCACTATGACATCCTAAAGCCCTATGTGGGGCTCATGGCCGACTCTGTCCAAGTGATGCTGGTAAGTTCAACCGCTGCTCACTTGCACACTCACACCCCCAGTACAGTTCACAAAGTCCACTCTCAGACAGCTGTGTCCCTCAGACATCCATTAGACATGCCCCCCAGAATCACAACTTATATCATACTATGAGACAGGGCCCCCTGAGGATGGATGGAACAAAAAAGTATCTGGGCACCTGTTTACATCCACCCTTTGCTCACTGCCCACAGGAGAGACAGTCATCGTGGATAAAGTGTCTCTTCTTGTCCCTGTTCCAGGTCTTTGACTTGGACAGGAAGAGTAGCCAATGCCCCTAGACAACAGGACAAACTGCCCCTGGCTGGCCTGAACAGTAGCAGCTTCAGTGGCATGGTGTACAATTCATGATGTCACTCAAGTGGGCTCTGGGCTAGGGCTGAAGGCTTCTGATGGATTTTAGCCATTCCGTGCAGTGAAATGGAGACCAAGTCTCTACCCTCCAGGGCTGGGTCTTGCCGTAACATCACCTCTGAGCCTGACTATATTTCTCACTCACTACTCAGCTGACATTTGTTGAGTGAGAGGAACTGAAGTCCCTGATATCCCTTCTTTAGAAACTCCAGTCTTACCCCCTTGATCTTTCCTTTGCCTTGACTCTTGCTCCCTAAATTGGGACTTCACCTGTTTTTCATGTGTACATCAACCCTAAGACACAAAATGTTGCCCCTTATTCCCCAGAGGAACAATGTTTTCTGATCTCCTAAAAGGTGGTTACCACTAAACTTCTTCCTAAGTCAGATGGTAAGAGATCATGATTAATTAAATAACAATTAACTAACTTTTTCAGACTACATTCTGAGAAAATACTCACTGGAATACAAACAAATGGCTATATGGTCGTACACTGATGAAACACAACTGCTTTAGAAAGTGAGGGCATCTCATCAGAATATCTGGAGAGGCAGAGAGAGAGTCCAGCCTTGTCACTATGGGCCTTCTGGAGGAGTAGAGAAAGATATATATGTCCCTCTACCACAGGACAAATGGGAGGAACTCCTCAGCCAGAACTCATTCTGGAGATCTTTGGACACATTTCCTTGATGACTTTGGATACCCTTATGAAGTGTGCCTTCAGCTACCAGGGCAACCAACAGGCAGATAGGTCAATGACATCCTTAGCTGCAGGGTCTTATTTCTTACCAACTGGGATGGACTATCTGAAAGGCAGTTAGCACAGCTTGGATGTTTACCAGCCAAAAAAGTCACATTCTGCCGAGAGCCCCTGGCCACAGTCAGATTCAGCCTGCGCCAAGCCTTCATTAGGCACAGACCTTGCTCTCTGCCACAGGAAGAAACCTGGATGCCAAAGTCCCTCATAAAGGGCTGAGGGTCTCAAAGATGTAAGAATGACATGACAAACACCTAGGGTCTCCTGTCCCATTGATTGAGGAATGCTCCATACACAGGCCCACCATACTCCAGGTCACATGCCTCCCTCCATCCAGTCCATTCTGCATCCTCCCCTTTCAGGAACTCCCAGTCCTACCTTCAAGCCATTTGGGATCTGAACAACCTGGTGTTTTCTCGGATGATGAATGTTTTCTACTGGAAAGACATCATCTACAGACTGACCCCTGAAGGCCACTGGAATCACCAGGCCTGCCAGCTTGCCCATCAACACACAGGTTGTATCTGCCCTCTGGGAAGCTCCCCTCCTTCATCAGGCACATCCCAAAGGGACTGGCCCCTTACCCTCAGGCTGAGTCCTGTCCCTGGCTGCCCTTCCAGGACCTGGGAAACACCCAACCGGGTACTCCTCTGGTGCAGGTGTTAGGGTACCAGGTGCTATGCAAGCAGCTACATGTGTCACCCCATGGGTGAAGACTGAATGAGAGCCCCTACCTGCATTCAAGCAGAGCCTCCTTGGGCTCTGCTGTTGAGGGAGTGATGACCTGCAAGCACCTGGTGCTAGAGCTCCCTCCCCAACAAAAACACCCACTCCCACACTCCTCCTGATCCACCTGGCACTCTGAATGGGGCTACTGTGAGTGTCTGTGTCTGGGCACTCAGAGCATTCAGCTCTGCTTGGGAACACTGTTCTGGACAGACCGAGTGATCAAGCTGAGGAAGGCTCAGCTGCATGAGGAGGGAAACCTGGAGAAGGTCGGGAGCAAGAGGCACTTGGACTTCCTGGACATCCTCCTCTTTGCCCAAGTGAGTGTGGCAGGGAAGGCCTGAGGCTTTGCTTACAAGTGTGGAGGAGGGACTCAAACCCTGGCCTCTCTTCGTGTCTTCCCAGGTGGAGAATGGGACCAGCTTTTCCAACAAGGACCTCCGTGCGGAAGTGGACACCTTCATGTTTGAGGGCCATGACACCACAGCCAGTGGCATCTCCTGGATCCTCTATGCTTTGGCCACACACACAGAGCATCAGCAGAAATGCCAGGAGGAGATCCAGAGCCTCCTGGGGGACGGTGCCTCCATTACCTGGTGAGTGCTCATGAGACGGGAGGCGCAACCCTTCAAGTAGAGAATTCCCTGGCTGCCAGGGCTTTGCCCGCCCTTCAGGATAGTTTTGTTTAGGGACCACCTGGACCAGATGCCCTACACCACCATGTGCGACTCTATCCAGGTGTTTGCAGAGAGCTCAACAAGCCCATCAGCTTCCCTGACGGACGCTCCTTACCCAAAGGTGTGAACTTCCCCAATCTCCCTCCATAAACACTCGACAGGAACATGTGCGAGAAATCCACATGTTCTGGGCAGTTGGTGCATGTCTTTCAGAGACATTTCTCCCTCAAGAAAACCAATATTTCCTTTGTTTGTCAGATGAGGTATATGGTATGCTTCCCACAGTGTTTAATCCAAGAAATAAATACATGTCAGCCCCTGAATGCAGCTTTGGGTTTTGCTTTAATATTCTCATTCTTTTTTTTTTTTTAAGATTTTATTTTTTTATTTGACAGAGAGAAATCACAAGTAGATGGAGAGGCAGGCAGAGAGAGAGAGGGAAGCAGGCTCCCTGCTGAGCAGAGAGCCCGATGCGGAACTCGATCCCAGGACCCTGAGATCATGACCTGAGCCGAAGGCAGCGGCTTAACCCACTGAGCCACCCAGGCCCCCAATATTCTCATTCTTTGATATATGAGTGTCTGAGAGACCATCAGACAGAGCAGGGGGATAGGAGGTCTTTCCTTATAGGGTCTAGGCTAATGAGAAACATCAGAGAATTCACCATCATGGCTCAGATCGTCCAGTCTCCAGGGAGGCTTCAGGATGATGGCCGAGAATAGCTGATTACCAGATCTGAGATCCCTGTCGTCCTGCCACATCCTAGCTGGGCGCTCAGAGCAAGGTGCTCAGCCTCTCTGAGGCTCAGGAGCTTCATGGGAACAAAAGAGTTCTGAGCCTTCACTGGAGGGTCGTTGTGAGGATGGAAAAACTGATGTATATTCCCCAAGGGCTCATGGATGGTACTTGATGTGAGTTGTCCCGTGAGTTGCTCCAAAATGTAAGCCTCCAGTTCTTCCCTGCTTTGGCCTGGTCTTGGTTAATCTACTAACCTGTGCACACATGTGTACCTGTTATGCTATATCTGCCCCACCTCTTCTGCAATACTGTCATTCCATTCACAGTGATGAGAAAGGCTCTCACGGTGGCTGCAAGCTGTATGTGGGTGCACCTTGGCCCCACTAGCATGTATGTCCAGCCTTCTCTATTCTGCCCCACAGGATTCTTAGTGACGCTCTCCTTTTATGCCCTTCACCACAACCCAAAGGTGTGGCCAAACCCAGAGGTATGATGACCTTGGGAGGAGGAGGTGGGATGACCTCTCCAGGTCAAACCCTCTTCCTGGCCCACCTCTGGGTGTGCTGTCCCTTGGATGATTGGAAGGAAGGGCTTGAACACACCTGTCCTGGCCCTGGTGCTCCCTCTGCAGGTGTTTGACCCTTCCCGGTTTGCACTGGGTTCCTCTCAACACAGCCATGCTTTCCTGCCCTTCTCAGGAGGATGGAGGTGAGGCACTTGTACCAGAATGGGAGGAGGCAGGGGCTATTTGGGGAGTACATACTTGATGTTTGTGACTTGCTACATTTATGTGGGTTTCTGTAGATATGTCCTGGCATGTTGGAGTGCTGGGAAAGAGGTATGTGTCTCTATGCAAAGAAAGTTGGTAATCACTGAATGCCATGGAGACTTTGACCCATTGCTCTTACACAATCTCCATCCACAATTCAGTATCAGTGGGTGTTCCATAGCTCAGGGTATTCTTGTGAGTTCTTCATTTTGTGAGTCTGACTTTACAGAATTAGATTTTCTCACATATAATTTTCAAGTGCTGTCAAAGTCAAAGACAGGATGCACTCAAAAGTTTTCATTACACACAATGTCAAACCAGCCTTTTCTACTCAACTCCCCATTCTGCCTCCCCACGGCACCATTGACTACATTCCATGGGTTTCCGTACTCAGCTTCCTGCATGCCTCAAATATTTCAGCCATACACAGGAAAGTTTCCTACAGTCTCTTAGGGGCTTCATAAAGAACTTGACTTATCTGTGTTATTATTTTCACCAACCAAATGAATTATTGACTCTATGGTACTGGTCATGTACACTTGACAATTTTCCCAGGTGTCCAAACACTACGTATGATCTGGGCTCTATATACCTTAATATTACCCTTAGGGTCCAGTCATCCAAATGGGCAAATACATAAAAATGAGGACCTTAAATTGCTTTGGGGAGAAAATCCAGTTTGTTGTATAAATACACAATACATGGCATTTGAACATTACCTGGTATGTAAAATGTAAAGCACACATAAGGTGGCTGTTCATTGGGATGACTATATTCCAGCATGGCTGCCGTGAAATCCTCCAGTGCTGCTGAGAGTGTCCTATAAACAGTAACTGCAGGAAACTTTGAAAGCAATTCCTAGAAAAATGTTATTTTCCAAATACAGGAATTTGTCAATCCTTCACATACAGAGTGAACCCAATTTCACACAACATCTTTAAGCAAACTGTGCTTCCAGATACTGCCTCCAGGATTTGTTTCTCACTGGGATTGAGTCCTTCCTCCTAGACATTGGTGCAAGTCATTTGGCTGCCAGTAGAGACAAGAGAGGGGTAGATAGCTCAGGTCCTAGCTCAGAAGTAATGGTTACTCATATTTTATTCCATTCAGGGTGGGATTTTTTTCAGTTCAATAGACATCATTCAGTTTTAAGACTGCGTATTAAGTCTGTCTCTGTGTGCCAAGTCCTCTGTTAAGAGATGGCATACGGCCCTTGACTCCAGGATTTCACCGTCAAGAAATAAATGCCTCCACTCAAAAGTGACATCTTCCTTCCTTCCTTCCTTCCTTCCTTCCTTCCTTCCTTCCTTCCTTCCTTTCTTCCTTCCTTCCTTCCTTTTCTTTCTTTTCTTTCACTCACTCATTTCCTAACTAACCCCACTATAGGAAGCACCAAGTTCCTGGCACTGTCTGACTCTGGAAAGTGATGTGTCCTTGAGTTAAGTGTTAGGGTGATGTCAAGGTCCTGGAATAAAGAGACACAGTGGGCAGAGATCAGGGTGAGGGCAGGCTGGCATTGCCCTTAGCCATGACAATGTCACAGTCAGAGGTGTAGAGAGGGCATTCTCTGGCATTTCCTCAGCTGGAGCTGAACTGGGAAGAGGAGGAGTTGAACAGGTGAAAAGTGAGTGAGCCAACAACCGAGAGAGGACTTTGATGTCAGCTGAGGCATGTGGACATGTTGTACCTGTGATGGAGGGCATGGGAGGCTCTGAGCCTGGCTGGGGCTTCAGGAGAGGAAGTGGAGGCAGGAAACAGAAAAGTCTGGGTTAGGAGGTAGAGGGATGGCAAGCAGAGACATTTCTGCAGTAGAATTGGTAGGCTACAGCAGCTGGTTGACTGAGTGGCTGAGGGGGAGGCAGGAGTCTCCATCCAACCTGGGAGGCAGATGGTGCAGCAGGTTGAGAGTCACTAAGGCTCTGCCCCTGCAGAATATTCTCTGTGCCACACTGACTTCCTTACCCAACTCTGTCTTGTCCTTCCTCTGAGGATCTGAATCCCTGTGCGCCCCAGATGGTTAGGGCCTGAAGGATGGCCCAGCCCACCCCCTATGGTGCCCTGTCCTGCTCTGCATTGTGAAACCAGAAATGGCATGTGCAGAGTGAACAACTTAATAGTTAACTGTTTTACTGATCCCTTGACTTGGCCCTGAGGCTCAAGGTGCTGACCTTCTTGTAACGGGATTTCAGGCCTACTGAGAGCACAGATAGGAGTAAGAGCTAATCCTGGAAGAGTGTATGTAGGCTTTGTCAAAGGTCAAGGGGAGAGTGTGAAACAAGCAAGGTGGGGTAGGCGTAGAGATGTGTGTGTGTCCTGAGGGAAGGGAACTGGGTTGGGCCCATGCAGGAGGGCCCTGAAAGTGCTGTTCCTGGCTGGGGGGTTGATGTCACTTCTCATTTCCTTTTCCCTCCCTAACCCAGGAACTGCATCGGGA
>NC_081570.1:36597991-36620630 GCF_022355385.1 Mustela nigripes
GGAAGGATCAGGAAGGGTGTTCTGAGAGAGGAGCTGGGGCTCCTCAGCTAGGAGGGGGAAGACTCAGGAAGGAACAGCCATCATCCTTAAGGTGCAGTGTAACCGTCTCTCAAAACAAAGTAGTGTGTAAAATATAACCCATGAGAAATTGAACTAGCCTGGCAAGCATGCTTCAATGTTACCTTAAGAAGAACATGCATTAGCAACAGGTCTCCGGGGGAGAGGATGAATTAGAAGCCGGGCAGCCAGGAATGCCTGGTCCCGCTTAGGGTGGAACACCGCCTGCTTTTTTTTGGATGTTACTCAGAGACACCCTGCCATTAATTGGTTATCAAGATAATCCCCTTAAATATGCTTGTTCAATTATAAGTTCTATACTGCTTAACCATATATATCCTACTCTCCTTGCTTATATATAAGATTTGTAAAAATTTATAACTCATATTCTTTCTTATTTATCAACAAAGCCTATGGTTAATGTATAACCCTCTTCTGCTCCTTTGTTAGTTGTTACCTTGTTTCTAATAAATACGGGATTGAGGAGTTGTTTGGGATGACAGTCTTCTCTACTGTCAACCCCTGCTCCCTTTCTCTTGCAGCTGACTTATTTTTGCCAAATTCTCTGGTGCACACTCAGGCCTGCAGACCTACTTAAGGAAAGAGGGTGAGACCAGCCTGAGGGCACCAGCAAAGGCTTCTTTCCAGAAGGGAGCTCCTGGGAGTGGAATGAGGAGCCAAAATCTGAGCAGTAAACTGAGTGTTTCCCCAAGGCACATGTGCTAGTCACACAAGAAGCCTAAGTGGCATGCATCTGCTGACCAGGATGATTCTGCAAAGCCCTGGACGCCCACACTTCCCACTCCTCTCCAGCCCCTCTTACCTCATGCATGTGCCCAAAGAGCCAGTGGGAAGGAGGGGACGGGAACTCCTGGACGGCTCTGAGCAGCCACCGCCTGTGCAGGTACAGCTGTGCTGCCTTGAGCAGCAGCAGAACCAGCCCTAGCACGGAGGCCACTTGCAGGAGCCCAGAGACACCGCCCAGGAGTCTGATGACACTCAGCACAGAGACACTCATGGTGCAGGTGCTGCTGGATTGCTGACTCTCCCTGACTGTCTCTGACTGTTGCTGACCTTCCCTGAGCATCCTAGGCCAGACAGTCAGGGGAGGGTTGCCCTGCCCACCTGGAGGGAGGGTGAAGGTTGAGGGCAGGGCTTAGACTTCTAAAGCTCATTAACTGTGAATATGTTAATGGGAAACTGTGGGGAGGAAAGCTTTCTCAGCAGACAGAGATAATGGCTGGGCACATTCCCACTTTCTCTTCTCCCTGTTATTCAACACTCTGTGCCAGGCAGGTGCTGTATGCTGGGACACAGCTGCCAGCAAACATGAATCCTGACAGCAGACATGAATCCTGGCTGCAAAAACTTCGCAGTCTAGCTTACCAAATATTCAGGAAGTGGGTTTGGTTTCATTATTATCCCATTTCTGAGAGGAAAACTCTTATAGGGAACTAAAGTGTTGTGACCAGAGGAAAACCACCACTGAGAGTGTCAGCTGGGATTAGAGTCAGGGTTTCCAAACTGTTTGCCTCAGCTGCCTCTGCATTGTTCTCCACACTTGTCATACTCCACGATTCAGTGATGTGGGCTGACTGTGCCTGCAGGCAGAGCCCAGGCCTCACACTCAGGAGGCCCAGTGCTGGGTTCGCTCATGACATATGAAGCTGGCCAGTTATACTCTCTGAGCCTCAGGTTCTCCTTCTCTAAGGCTATAATCATCCCTTTCCCAAGGTCCTCCCAGGAATACTCATTTGGTCATGCATTTACTCACTCATGCACTCAGCAAATGTTTCCTGAGCTCACAGTCTGGGAGGTAAAGGCGGAGAACTAACATAGTACAGGAAAACATGATAAGGCCTGTACTGAAAGAATGGGGGTGGGTCCACCCGGGAAGGAGACAACTAATAACAAGAATGGGACCCTGAAGTGTGAATAAGAATTCACCAGGTGACGAGTGCTAGGGAGAGGGATGGGCACTGCCGAATCATGGAGAGCATATGAAAGTACATCTGAGGAAGACAAGTAGGTCTCTCAGCTTCAATTTATTCCTGAGTCTCTTTACCCAAATTGACTCCAAGCCCATAACTCTGAAAGGAAAACAAGATGTTTTTGTCAGGAGTTCTTTGGAAGGCAGCTTTTCTTCCTGCCCTGTTCCTTACCATCTACCTTGTTATTCCTACACCCTCCTCCTGTGGCCGACCTTGTGACAGGAGATTCATTACACAACCCATGGGGCCACAGGTCTCTCCATTTCCCCCTAAGTCCTGGGCTCCTGTCCAAACCCAAGTGTGTGTAACCTCATTACCCATGCCTCTCAACTTTCCTCCATTTCTATGGTTGCTTTCTGTCCATCTCTGGCCCAGACCCAGGTACTCTAGAGCCTGACTGCTTCCCTTGCTTGGCTCAGTATGAGCTTTGCATTTAGCCTATTAGGGACAATTGTGGAGAGAGCTTGGAAGTGGGACAGCCTAGCTTGCAATTCTGGATGTAACTCTGGGTTTCACTCCCTGAGTCCTCGGTTTCCTCTACAGAACTGGGTGCATAATGTTTGTTAAGAGGTAGCATTTCATGAGCGTTTACTATATTCTAGACACTGAGCATGGAACTTTATGTGTTTTCCCTACAACAATCCTATAAGACAGATTTTTAAAAACCCTGAAGTGTCAGCATGGAAAGATACTCCTCAGGGGCAGGGGAGCAAGTCCACACTGAGATGGGTCCTTTAAGATTTGAGTTCATTTGTTTTGTTTCTAAAGATTTTATTTATTTATTTATTTATTTTTAAAAGATTTTTATTTATTTATTTTACAGACAGATTACAAGTAGGCAGAGGAGATAGGCAGAGAGAGAGGAGGAAGCAGGCTCCCCATCGAGCAGCCAGAGAGCCTGATGTGGGGCTCGATCCCAGAGCCCTGAGACCATGACCTGAGCTGAATGCAGAGGCTTTAACCTACTGAGCCACCCAGGCGCCCCTATTTATTTATTTTTTTGAAAGAGAGATTGACAGAGAGAGAATGCATGAGCAGAGGTGTGGTGGTATAGGGGAGAAGCAGAGGCAGAGGGAAAAGTAGACACTGGGTGAGAGGGAGACTGATACAGGGCTTGATTCCAGAATCCTTGGATCATGACCTGAGCCAAAGGCAGTCCCTTAATCTACTGACCTACCCAGGAACTGACAAAGCAAGAAAGAATATCCAATGGAAGAAAGACAGTCTCTTCCATAAGTGGTCTCAACGAAGGTAACTTGGGCATGCAGAAGAATAAAACTGGACCACTTCTTCATACCATAATACCATAATAAACTTATAATGGATGAAAGACCTAAATGTGAGCTAAGAATTTATCAAAACTGTAAAGAAGAACAACGGGAGCAACCTTTTTGATCTCAGGCACAACACGTCTTTAAAGGCAAGGGAAACAAAAGGAAAAATGAACTCTTGGGACTTCATTGGGATAAAAAGTTTTTGCACAGCAAAGGAAACAACAAAACTAAAATGCAAAAGATGGAATGAGAGAAATTATTCACAAAGGACCTATCAGATAAAAGACTACTCTCCAAAATCTATAAAGTACTCATCAAAGTCAACATCCCAAAAAACAAGAAATCCAGTCAAGAAATGAGCAGAAGACGTGTGGAGACATTCCAAAAAAGACATAAAAATGACAAAGAGACTCAAGAAAAGATGCTCAACATCACTCTTCATTAGGGATACACAAATCAAAACCATAATGAGATACCACCTCACACCAGTCAGAATGGCTATAATTAACAACTCAGGAAACAAAAGATGTTTGCAAGGATGCAGAGAAAGGGAATCCCTTTTACACTGTTGGTGGGAATGCAGTACAGTCACTCTGGAAAAAAGTTGGAGGTTCCTCAAGAAGCTAAAAATAGAGCCACCCTTTAATAGATATTTAGTCAAAGGATAGTGATTTGAAGGGCACATGTACCCCAATGTTTATAGCAACATGTCCACAATAGTGGATCAACAGATGAATGGATAAAGAAAAAAAATGTATATATATATATTATATGTGTATAATGGAACATTACTCATCCATCAAAAAGAAATGAAATCGTGCCATTTCAATGGCGTGGATGGAACTATTATACTAAGCAAGATAAGTCAGTCAGAGAAAGACAAATACTGTGTGATTTCTCTCACATGTGGTGAAGGAAAGGAAAATAAAAACAGAGGGAGACAAACCATAAGAGACTCTTAAGTATAGAGAACAAACTAAGAGTTGCTTGAGGGCAGGTGGGTGGGAAGTTGGGGTAATTGGGTGATGGGCATTAAGGAGGACCTTGATGTAATGAGCCCTGAGTGTCATATATAAGAATGATTCACTAATTTTACCCTTGAAATTCATAATACATATAATTTAAATAAATTGAATTAAAAAAAATTTAAAAGCAAACCAAAAACAAAGAAAAAAAGAAGCAAGAAAATAAAGAAAATAAGTCACATGGGGAAGGAAAAGAAATGGAGTTTTGAATCCCAGCCACATGTCAGAGATTAAATGCAGAACACTGGAGCCCAGTGTGCCAACAGCCCTGCACATAAAAGGGGTGAGGGCAGGGATCTGATGGAGGCCTAGGACACAAAATGGAGATTACTCACTTTTCTATGAGGGCTTCCTGAACAGTGGTAGGCAAGGGATACCCCTCCCCAGATTAGAAGGTGGGGTGGCACCACTTTCCCCCTTGTCACCAACATGGTTAGACTTCAATGAGTAACAGAGCACCCCAAGTGTTGGCTGAAGATGCTTACACCAAACCATGCTACCCTCCTCCTGTCAGGGGCATCTTTACTAGGGCAGGTCTGACTGTGAGCCAGCACATTGGGTCTCTCCCACAGAAGATGAATGCAGTCCCCATGCATGTACCAAGTCTGCTAACCATAGAGTGCTCTAAAGAGTCAGTACAGTTCTGGTGGAAATAGGACCAGGCATTCTTTCTTTCTATTATGTTCTTTTCTTTTCTTTTTGTCTTTTTTTCCCCTTTGGAATCAGGTTTATAATATTTGTTTTTGTTTTTGTTGTTGTTTCCTTTATTTTTATTTTTTTTTTTTGATCAGGCTCTTTCTTCTTCTTCTTCTTCTTCTTCTTCTTCTTCTTCTTCTTCTTCTTTTTCTTATTCTTGGACACAGGCTTATAGGTTTCGTTTGTTTGGTTATTTGTTTTCAAAGAATTCAAAATGACAATTATCAAGGAGCTAGTTGGGCTTGAAAAACCGTGAATGATACTACAGAATCCCTTTCTGAAGATATAAAATCCCTTTCTGGAGAAATAAAAGAACTAAAATCTAACCAAGTCAAAATTAAAGAAAAGCTACTAATGAGGTGCAATAAAAAATGGAGGCTCTTACTGCTAGGATTAATGAGGCAGAAGAGAGAATTAGTGATATAGAAGAACAAATGATGGAGAAAAAAGAAGCTGAGAAAAAGAGAGATAAGAAACTACTGGACCATGAGGGAAAAATTAAAGAGAGAAATGATACCATGAGATGAAACAATATCAGAATAATTTGGATCCCAGGAGAAAAAGAAAGTGAGAGAGGGGAAGAAGGTATATTAGACCAAATTATAGCAAAGAATTTTTCCAATTTGGAGAAGGGAACAAGCATAAAAATCCAGGAAGCATAGAGATCCCTCCTCAAAATCAATCCACCCTCTCATCTAATTGTAAAACTTACAAGTCTCAGTGACAGAGCTCAGGACAAGGAGTCTGTAACATACAACAGTAGAAATACTACGTTGGCAGAAAACCTATCCACAGAGACCTAGCAATCCAGAAAGGACTGGCATGATATATTCAGAGCATTAAACGAGAAAAATATGCTGCCAAAAGTGGTATATCCAACTAGGCTGTCACTGCAAACAGGAGACATAAAAAGCATCTGGGACAAACAAAAACTAAAAGAGTTTTCAAACACAAAAGAGACCTACAGGTAATTTTAAAAGGGGTCCTCTAAGCAGAGAGAGAGCCTAGAGGTAACAGACCAGAAAGGAACAGAGACAATTTACAGTAACAGTCACCTTACAGGAAGTACAATGTCACTAAATTCATATCTTTCAATAGCTACTCTGAATGTAAATATGTGTTCTTTTTTTTATTTTTAAGTTAACATATAATGGATTATTTGCTTCAGGGGTACAGGGCTGTGAATGCCCCAGTCAAAAGACACAGGGTATCAGAATGGATAAAAAAACAAGACTCATCGATATGCTGTCTGCGAGAAACTCATTTTAGAACCAGAGACACCTCCAGATTTAAAGTGAGGGGTGGAAAACAATTTACCATGCTAATGAACATCAAAAGAAAGCTGGGATGGCAATTCTTATGTCAGACAAATTAGATTTTAAGCCAAAGACTAAAATGATAGATGAGGAAGGAGGCTACATCATGGTCCATCCAACAAGAAGATCTAACAATTTTAGATATCTATGCCCCTAACATGGGAGCAGCCAATTATATAAATCAATGAATAACAATATCAAAGAAACACATTGGCAATAATACAGTAAGAGTAGGGGATTTTAACACTCCCCTCACTGAAAAGTTCAGATCATCTAAGCAAAAGATCCACAAGGAAATAAGGGTTTTAAATGATACACTGGACCAGACGGACATCTCAGATATATTCAGAACATTCCATCCCAAAGCAACGGAATACACATTCTTCTCTAATGCCCATGGAACATTCTCCAGAATAGATCACATCTCTCTATAGGTCACAAATCAGGTCTCAACCAGTACCAAAAGATTGGAATCATTCCCTGAATATTTTCAGACCACAGTGTTTTGAAACGAGAACTCAACCACAAGAGGAACATTGGAAAGAACCCAAATGCACGGAGGCTAAAGAACATCTACTAAAGAGTGAATGGAAATAAAAAGAAAAAAAAAAGAAAAGAAAACACAACTGTTCAAAATCTTTGGGACAAAGCAAAGGCAGTCCTGAGAGGAAAATATATAGCGATACAAGCCTTTTTCAGGAAACAAGAAAGGTCTCAAATACACAATCTAACCCTACACCTAAAGGAGCTGGAGAAAGAATAGCAAAGGAAGCCTAAACCCAGCAGGAGAAGAGAAATAATAAAGATCAGAGCAAAAAATCAATGAAATATGAACCAAAAGAATAGTAGAACAAATCAGCAAAACTAGGAGCTTGTTCTTTGAAAGAATTAATAAGATTGATAAACCCCTGGCCAGGCTTCTCAAAAAGAAAAGAGAAAGGACCCAAATTAATAAAGTCATGAATGAAAGAAGAGAGAGCAGAACTAACACCAAGGAAATACAAACAATTATAAGAACATATTATGAGTGACAATACACCAGAAAATCTGATAATCTGGAAGAAATGGATGCATTCCTAGAGATGTATAAACTACCAAAACTGAACCAGGAAGAAATTGGAAACCTGAACAGACCCATGACCAGTAAGGAGATTGAAGCAGTCATCAAAAATCTTTCAAACAAACAAGAGCCCAGGGCCAAACAGCTTCCCAGGAGGATTCTACCAAATATTTAAAGAAGAATTAATACCTAGTCTCCTGACACTGTTCCAAAAAAATAGAAATTGAAGGAAAACTTTCAAACTCCTTTTATGAGGCCAGCATTCCCTTGATCCCCAAACCAGACAAAGACCCCTTCAAAAAGGAGAATTACTGACCAATATCCTTGATGAACACAGACGAGAAAATTCTCATCAAAATACTAGACAATAGGATCCAACAGTACATTAAAAGGATTATTCACCATGACCAAGTGGGATTTATTCCTGGGTTGCAATGTTAGTTCAACATCTGCAAATCACTCAATGTGATACAGTATACTAATAAAAGAAAAAATGAGAACTGTATAATATTCTCAATAGATGCTGAAAAAGCATTTGACAAAGTACAGCATCCTTTCCTGATCAAAACTCTTCAAAGTGTAGGGACAGAGTGTACATACCTCAATATCATCAAAGCCATCTATGAAAAACCCACAGTGAATATCATTCTCAATGGAGAAAAACAGAGCTTTTCTGCTAAGGTCAGGAACATGACAGGGATGCCCATTATCACCACTGCTATTCAACATAGTACTAGAAGATCTAGCTTCACCAATAAGGCAACTAAAAGAAATAAAAGACATCTGCATTGGCAAAAACAACAACAACAACAACAACAACAACAACAAAAAACAAGTCAAACTCTTGCTCTTTGCAAATGATATGATACTTTATGTGGTAAATCCAGCAGACTCCACTCTAAAACTGCTAGAATGTATACAGGAATTCAATACAGTGTCATTGTCAAAATCAATGCACAGAAATCAGTTGTATTTCTATACACCAACAGCAAGACAGAAAAGAGAAATTAAGGAATCGATTCCATTTACAATTGCACCCAAAACCATATGGTACTTAGGAATAAATCTAACCAAAGAGACAAAGAATCCATACTCAGAAAACTATAAAGTACTCATGAAAGAAATTGAGGAAAACACAAAGAATGGGAAAACTTTATGTGCTCATGGATTGGAAAAACCAATATTGTGAAAATGTCTATGCTAACTAAAGCATCCTAACTAACTAAACTAGTGCTAACTAAAGCACATTTAATGCAAACCCTATCAAAATATCATCAATTTTTTTCAAAGAAATGGGATAAATAACCCCAACATTTATATGGAACCAGAAAAGACCCTCAATAGCCAAAGGAATATTGAAAAACAAAGCCAAAGTTGGTGGCATCACAATTCCACACTTCAAGTTCTATTGCAAAGTTGTAATCATCAGGACAGTAAGATACTGGTATAAAAACAGATACATAGATCAATGGAGCAGAATAGGGAGCCCAGAAATGGATCATCAACTCTATGGTCAACTAATCTTCGAAAAAGCAGGAAAGAATGTTCAATGGAAAAAAGACATCCTCTTCAACAAATGGTCTTGTTAAAATTGGGCAGCCACATGCAGAAGAATGGAACCGGACCATTTCCTTACACCAAACACAAAAATAGACTCAGAATGGATGAGAGTCCTCAATGTGAGACAGGAATCCATAAAAATACATCAGGAGAACACAGGCAGAAACCTCTTCGACATCAGCTGCAGCAAATTCCTCCTAGAAACAGCACCAAAGGCAAGGGAAGCAAGTGCGAAAATGAACTATGGGGATTTCATCGAGACCAAAAGCTTTTGCACAGCAAAGGGAACAGTCAACAAAACCAAAAGACAACTGACAGAATGGGAGGAGATATTTGCAAATGACATATCAGATAAAGGGCTAGTATCCAAAATCTGTAAAGAACTTAACAGACTCAACACCTAAAGAAAAAAGAATGCAATCAAGAAATGGGCAGAAGACATGAACAGACATTTTTGCAAAGAAGGCATCCAAATAGCCAACAGACACGTGAAAAAGTGCTCAACATTACTAGCAGTCAGAAAAATACAAACCAAAACCAAACCACAGTGAGATATCACCTCACACCAGTCAGAATGGCTAAAATTTACAACTCAGGAACCAATAGATGCTGGGAAGGTTGTGGAAAATGGGAACCCTCTTATACTGTCGGTGGGAATGCAAGTTGGTGCAACCACTCTGAAAAAACAGTGTGGAGGTTCCTCAAAAAGTTGAAAATAGAGCTACCCTATGACCCAGTAATTGCTTTACTGGGTATTTACTCTAAGGATACAAATGTAGTGATCTGAAGGGGCACATGCACCTAAATGTTTATAGCAACAGTCAAATGATGAAATGAACCTAGATGTCCATCAACAAATGAATGGATAAAGAAGAATGGTGTGTGTGTGTGTGTGTGTATGTGTATATATATATATGTATATATGTATATATACATGTATACACATATATATGTATATATACATATATATACATATATACATATATATATATGAAAACTTTGCAGGCATCAAAAATGGCATCTGATATCTTGCCGTTCATGACATGGATGGAACAAAAGGGTATTATGCAAAGTGAAATATGTCAAAGAAAGAAAGGTAATTGTCATATCATCTCTCTGATATGAGAAATTTGAGAGGAAGGGTGGGGGGTCTTGGAAGGAAGGGAGGGACAAAAAGAAACACGAGGGAGACAAACCATGAGAGACTCCTAATCTCAGGAGACAAACTGAGGGTTGCTGATGAATGGGGGTAGGGATAAGGTGGCTGGGTTATGGGTATTGGGGAGATACCCTCCTCAATGGTGCTATGGTGAGTGCTGTGAATTGTGTAAGACTGATGATTTACAGACTTGTACCCCTGAAGCAAAAACTACATTATATGCTAATAAAATTCTTTTTTTTTCATTTATTTATTTTTAGCATAACAGTATCATTATTTTTTCACCACACCCAGTGCTCCATGTAATCCGTGCCCTCTATAAAACCCACCACCTGGTACCCCGACCTCCCACCCCCCCGCCACTTCAAACCCCTCAGATTGTTTTTCAGAGTCCATAGTCTCTCATGATTCACCTCTCCTTCCAATTTACCCCAACCCCCTTCTCTCTAACTCCCTATGTCCTCCATACTTTTTGTTATGCTCCACAAATAAATGAAACCATATGATAACTGACTTTCTCTGCTTGACTTATTTCACTCAGCATAATCTCTTCCAGTCCCGTCCATGTTGCTACAAAAGTTGGGTATTTGTCCTTTCTGATGGAGGCAAAATACTCCATAGTGTATATGGACCACATCTTCCTTACCCATTAATCCATTGAAATTCTTTTTAAAAGACCCAATGAGATGCTGCTGGCAAGAAACTCACTTCAGACCCAAAGAAACCCTCAGACTGAAAGCATTGGAGAACCAGTTATCATACTAATGGACATAAAAAAAAAAAAAAAAAAAAAAAAAAGTAGGGGAACCAACCCTAAAAAAAAAAAAAAAAAAAAAAAAAAAAAAAAAAAAAAAAGCTAGGGTAGCCACTCCTACATCAGACAAACTAGATTTTAAAGCGAAGAGGCTTATAAGGGATGAACAAGGGCACTATATCATAATAAATGGGTCTATCTAACAAGAAGATTTAACCATTGTAAATATTTATACCCCCCTCTTGGGAGCAGCCAGATATATCAATCAATTAATAACAAGCTTAAAGAAACTCCTTGATAATAGTGCAATAAGAGTAGGGGACTTTAACACCACACTCAAGGCAATGGACAGATCATCTAAGCAGAAAATCAACATGGAAACAAGGGTTTTGAATGACACACTGGGACAGATGCACATAAGAGTTCTATTCAGAGATTTTCATCCTGAAGCAGCAGAATACACATTCTTTTCAAGTGCACATGGGACACTCTCCAGAACAGATGGCATACTGAGTCACAAATCAGGCCTTGACCAATGCAAAAAGAGTGAGATCATATGATGCATATTTTCAGACCACAACACGAGGAAAGTTGAAGTCGACCATGGGAAAAAAACTTTGGAAGGACCACAAATACACAGAGGTTAACAACAGCCTACTTAAGAATGAATGGGTTCACCAGGAAATTAAAGAAGAAATAAAATATATACATGGAAGCAAATGAACATGAAAACACGACAGTCCAAAACTTTGGGATGCAGCAAAGGTGGTCAAAAGAGGGAAGTATATAGCAATCCAGGCCTTCCTCAAGAAGCAAGAAGAGTCTCAAATACACAACTTAACCTTAACCTAATGGAGTTCGTGGTGGTGGGGGCACAGCAAATAAAGCCTAGAACCAGCAGAACAAGGGAAATAATAAAGATTAGAGCAGAAATAAATGATATAGAAAATTTTAAAAAACCACTGTAGAGCATATCAATGAAACTAGGAGCTGATTCTCTGAAAGAATCAACAAAATTGATAATCCCTGAACCCAGGTGTATCAAAAGAAAAGAGAAACAACCCCCCAAAATAAAATAACAAATGAAAAGGGAGTTATCACAACCAACGCCACAGAAATACAAACAATTATAAGAGAAGATTATGAGCAACCATAGGCCAACAAATTGGGAATTTGGAAAAAATGGACAAATTCCTAGAAACATATAATCTACCAAAACTGAAACAGGAAGAAATAGAAGATTTGAATGGACTCATAGTTAGTGAAGAAATTGAATCAGTAATCAAAAATCATCTAATGAACAAGAGCCCAGAGCCAGATAACTTCCCAACAGAATTCTACCAACATTTAAAGAAGAGTTAATAGCTTTCCTTTTGGAACTGTTCCAAAAATTAGATCCAAAAGGAAAACATCCAAACTCATTCTGTGAGGCAATGATTACCTTGATTCCAAAGCCAGATAAAGACCCCACTAAAAGGGAGGATTACAGACCAATATCCTTGACAAACACAGGTACAAAATTTCTCAACAAGTAACTAGGAAATTGAATTCAATGGTCCATTAAAGAATATTCACGCGATCAACTGGGATTTATTCCTGGACTGTAGGAGGTCCAGAATCTGCAAATCAATCGATGTGCTACACCCCATTTATAAAAGAAAGGGTAAGAAACGTATGATTCTCTCAACAGGTGCAGAAAAAGTATTTGACAGCATCCTTTCATGATAAAATCCCTCAAGAAAGTAGGGATAGAAGGAACACACGTCAGCATCCTAAAGACCGTAAGGGAAAGACACACAAGTAATACCATCCACAATGGGGAAACAGCTTTTCCTCTAAGGTCAAAACATGACAGGTCTAAGGTCTACTCTAACCACTGTTGTTCAACATAGTACTGGAAAATATGACAGGTCTAAGGTCTACTCTCACCACTGTTGTTCAACATAGTACTGGAAGTCTGAGCCTTGGTAATCAGACAACAGAAAGAAATAAAAGGCATCCAAATGGGCAAAGAAGAAGTCAAAGTTTGACTCTTTGCAGATGGCATTATACTCTATGTCAAAACCCAAAAAGAGTCCACCAAAAAATTGCGAGAACTGGTACATGAATTTGGCAAAGTCTCAGCATATAAAATCAATGTATAGAAGTCTGCTGCATTTCTATACACCAATAATGAAGCAGCAGAAAGAGAAATCAAAGAATCAATCCCATTTACAATTAGATCGAATACCATAAGATATCTAGGAATAAACCTAAACAAAGGGGTAAAAGATTTGAAAACTATAAAACACTTATGAGAAAATTAAAGAAGACACAAAGAAATGAAAAACAGTCTCTATCAAAATACCCCCAGCCTTTTCCCCAGAGCTAGAACAAACATTCCCAAAATTTGTATGAAACCAGAAAAGACCCTCAATAGTCAAAGTAATGTTGAAAAAGAAAAGCAGAAGGAGACATCACAATGCCAGACTTCAAGCTGTCATCATCAAGGCAGTCTGGTGCTGGCACAAAAATAGACACAGAGATCAGTGGAACAGAATAGAGAACCCAGAAATAGACCCACAACTATGTGGCCAACTGGTTGACAAAACAGGGAAAACTATTCGTGGGAATAAGACAGTCTCTTCAACAAATGGTGTTCGGAAAACTGGACAGTGACATGCAGAAGAATGAAACTGGACCACTTTCTTACACCACACACAAAAGGAAAACTCAAAATGGATGAAGCATTTAAGGTAACACAAGAAACCATCACTTTCCTAGAAGAGAAAACAGGCAGCAACCTTTTTGACCTCAGCCACAGCAACTTCTTCCTAGACACATCTCCAGATGCAACAGGAAGAAAAACCAAAATTCTACCCATTGGACCTCATCAAGATAAATCCCTGCACAGAGAAGAACACAATAAATAAAACTGAAAGGCCAACGACGGAATGAGAGAAGATATTTGCCACTGTCTTATCAGATAAAGGGCTACTATCCAAAGTCTATAAAGAACTTCCCAAAGTCTACGTCCATCAAGCAAAAAAATCCAGTCAAGCAATGGACAGAAGACATGAGCACATATTTCTCCAAAGATGACATACAAATAGCACATGAAAAGATGCTCAACATCACTCATCCTCAGGGAAACACAAATCAAAACCACAATGAGATACTACTTCACACCAGTCAGAGTGGCTAAAAAACAACTCAGGAAACAACTGGTTTTGGTGACGCTGCTGAGAGAGGGGAACCCTCTTGCACTCTTGGTGGGAATACAAACTGGTGCAGCCATCTGGAAAACAATATGGAGTTTCCTCAAATAGTTAAAAATACAGTCACCCTACAACCCAGCATTTGCACTATTAGATATTTATCCAAGGAGACAAAAATAGTGATGTGAAGGAGCTCATGTACCCCAAATACAAACCTGCTGTTTATAGCAGCAATGTACAGAAGCCAAAATGTGGAAAGATCCCAGATATCCATCAACAGATGAATGGATAAAGAAGTGGTATATATATACAATGGAATATTACTTAGCCATCCAAAATAATGAAATCTTGCCATTTGCAAGGATGTGGATGAAACCTGAGGGTATTATGTTGAGAAAAATAAGTCAGTTAGTGAAATATAAATACCATAAGATTTCACTCATATGTGGAACTTAAGAAACAAAAGAGATGAACATAGGGAATGGGAAGGAAAAATAAAATGAAATAAAAACAGAGAGGGAGGCAAACCATAAGCAACTCTAAACTACAGAAAACAAACTGAGGGTTGTTGGAGGGGAGGTGGGTGGGGAGAAGGGATAAATGGGTGATGGGCATTAAGGAGGATACCTGTTGTGATGAGGACTGAGTGTTAGATGTAAGTGATAAGCCACTAAAGTCTACTCCTGAAAACAATATACACTTTGTGCTAAATAACTTGAATTTAAAGTAAATAAATAAATAGATAATTAATTAACGAATTAATTAATCCCATAGTCCTCAAGACACAAGCAAGAAACAAAAAGCTTTGCTATCCCATCCAGGGTCACGCTCCAAGTAAGAGGTGGAGCCAGCATTCACCCCAGGCCGAGTGGCCCCAGAGACCTTCCTGTGAAGGATTTGCTGAAAACCACCTTCCAGCCCACACGTGGTAGCTGCTAAGCTTTGCAGGGGACATTTCATGTTTTTTCTATTTGATCCAGTGTTTCCAGGAGCAGAACTATTTCAGGTATCAATCCCACATGTTGCTATAAATTCAAGCCTCCCTATGCAGAGCAGTTTTTGTGAGCAAGTGTAGAGCACACCACGCGGCTAGATGTAGCAGTCATTGAGCATGATGCTCATGGAGAATTTTTTAGTATGTGAGTAGAGTTTAGAGGAAAGTGAGCAAAGCAGAATGCAGAACTGTCTGCCGAGTATGAGGTCAAGTCTTACTTGTGCTGGTGTGGTCAACATTTATTACCCAGTCAATATCTTTCTCATTCATCTGCTACCCAGACAACCCAACCAAGGAGTCTTTGAAGATGCAACAAAGCAACCTTGTGGCTTCTGAAGTCTGGGATTGAAGGCTGTGCCTCTGATGATGCCCAGTGAATTCTTACTGTTTGATGAATGAATGCAGGAGGAAATCAGGATCACATTGGACCCATTAGGTCACTGTCCTTTTAAAATTTAATTTAATTTTATGTTTTCATTGTTGCAAGATTCATTGTTTATGCACCACACCTAGTGCTCCATTCAATATGTACCCTCCTTAATACCCACCACCAGGCTCACCCAACCTCCCACCATCCTCCTCTTCAAAACCCTCAGTTTGTTTTTCAGAGTCCATAGTCTTTCATGGTTCATCTCTCCCTTTGATTTCCCCCAGCTCACTTTTTCTTTCCTTTTCCTAATGTCCTCCATGTTATTCCTTATGCTCCACTGCAACTGTTTTTCAGAACAATGTATTACTTAAAGTATAACCCATGAGAAATTATACTAGTTACCAAGCATGCTTAGATATAGCCTTAAGAAAAACATACACGGGCAACAGGTCTGTAGGGGACATGACAATATTTATTCTTCCTTAAAGCTGAGCAGCTGGGCATGCCCGATCCACTCAGGGTGGAGCACTGCCTGCTTCATTTTTCTGTTATCTCCCCTTCCCTGGAGAGCTCTGGTGGCTAACTAAATGATCCCTTTAAATGTGCTTGCTTAACTATAAATTTTATACTGCTTAACCAGATATATTTTGCCTTCCTTCTTGTTTATCTATAAGACATATGATTTATGCTTCTTGCCTGGGGACTTTGTGTAGGAGGACTTTCTAACTGGAATGAGCTATAAGTCATTCTGAGGAAGTGAGGGTACCTGACCCAGTACTCTGCCTTCTTCAGCTCCTTCTGACCCAGTACTCTGCCAGTATAGCCTTCTTAGGCTCCTTTGTTGATTACTGTCTATATCTAATACATATGGGACTAAGGAATTGTTCAGGGTGACAGTCTTTTCTACTGCTGACCACAGCTTCCTTTCTCTTGCAGCTGACTTGTTTGTGCCTCATTCTTCTCCCGTGCACTGTCAGGAAGAGTCACTCCACAAGTAAGTGAAACCATATAACTGACCTTTTTCTGCTTGACTTATTTCACTCTGCATAATCTCCTCCAGTCCCCTCCATGTTGATACAAAATTTGGGTATTCATCCTTTCTGATGGAAGCATAATATTCCATTATATATTTGGACCATATCTTCTTCATCAATTCATCTGTTGAAGGGCATCTTGATTCTTTCCACAGTTTGACGATTGTGGCCATTGCTTCTATGAAACTGGGGTACATATTGACCTTCTTTTCACTGCATCTGTAGCTTTGGGGTAAATACCCAGTAGTACACCATCTTAAAGAGACTAGGTTCAGTTTAGGTTGCCACATTTTAAAGGGAAATGAGTACTTTTATTCCTAGAGGCTTCCTGGTTCTGTTAACAGGCCACAAGAAGGCAGAGGAGTGTTTGCAGTCAGTCCCCAAGGTGGCAGCTTGAAGGAATTACTCCTGTGGGAAGAGAAGCCAGGCATTCCTGTTTCTGGGACTGATAACATTCTGTTGGATGCTGATGCAATATATCATACCTTGTTGACTTACACTCCCCTATAAAGACTGCATGTCCCAGCCAAAAGGTTTTCAATCCTGAATATTTCTTTGTTTTTCCTACCCAAGTGAAGACACAGAACTCTCACGTTTATTCTTGCCTGGGGACATTGTTTAGGAAGACTTTCTAACTTGAATGAGCTATAAGTCATTCTGAGGAAGTAAGGGTTCCAGCCCAGTACTCTGCTTGGTGTTGGAATGCAGTAAAGCTTCTAAAATATTTTCTCAATATTTGCATAGAATTTCCAAAGCACAGACATAACCACTGTACAATTTATTAAACCTTATTTTACAGACAAGAAAACTAAGGCCCAGGGACTTAGTTGACTTTGTCAAGGTCATGAAGTAAGTAAATGTCACAGTTAGGACCATGACCTCAAATTTGTACTCCAGTTTTGCTAGTGCTGGATGCCATTTTTATGTATAATGCTTACTCTGTGTTGGCATGATGCCAGAGCTTTCATATATTCTCTACCTAAAGTTTTATAAAGCATCCTATCTTAGAGTACAACCACCCTCTGAATGCTCTCCATCCTCATCTTAGGCCACCGTCCCACCAGGTGGCAGCTCCTGGAGGACACCATTGTTTTCCCTGCCCCAGAGTTTGTCTTTTTTTTTTAAAAATTATTTTATTTTTTCAGTGTTGCAAGATTCGTTGTTTATACACCACATGCAGTGCTCCATGCAGTATGTGCCCTCCTTAATACCCACCACCTGACTCACCCATCCCCCACACCCTCCCTTCCCAAACCCTCAATTTGGTTCTCAGAGTCTACAGTATCTCATGTATCGTCTCCCCCTCTAATTTTCCCCAATTCACTTTTCCTTTCCTTTCCTTTTCCTAATGTCCTCCATGTTATTCCTTATGCTACACAAGAAAGTGAAACCATACGATAATTGGCTTTCTCTGCTTGACTTATTTCACTCAGCATAATCTCTTCCAGTCCCATCCATGTTGATACAAAAGTTGGGTAGTCATCATTTCTGATGAAGGCATAATATTCCATTGTATATATGGACCATATCTTTTTTATCCATTCGTCTCTTGAAGAGCATCTTGGCTCTTTCTACAGTATGTCAATTGTGGCCATTGCTGCTATGAATATTAGGGTACATATGGCCCTTCTTTTTATTACAGTACTTTTGTGCTTGCTGTTTGCTCTGCCGGGAATACTGTCCCTTGCTCTTTGCACTGCCAGATGCTTGTCATCCTCCAGGTTTCCCTTTGAATGTCTTCTCCAACCAGGGGCCATCTCCAATCTCCCTCTCTAAGTAGATGCTCCCTGCTAGTCTCTCCCATAGCAGCATGTCTGCTTCCTTCTTGGCACTTACTACTGGGTGTATTCACACTCCTTAATTGTTTAGTTGAATCTAATCCATCTTCTCATGGAATGAAAGGGTAAGACTCTGTCCATCTCATGCCCTGAGATGTCTAGACAGTGCCCTGCACATAGTAGGGCCTCAGAAAAGTATGTCAAATGACATAGGAGGGGCAGAATTGAGCAGATTTCTGCATTGTACAGCAAGCTGGTGTTATCACTCTCATGAAAACAGCCTTAATGTGAATGAAATCTCTTTCTTGGAATAGCATAAATAGAGGGCTGATGACAGGAACTGGATTGAAGCAAGTTGGACAGCTTGGGGTTGTTGAGCTCACCCAGGTACAAGAAGAGGGTGGCTTGAACTTATAGTGGTCTCTCTGGGGCTGGAGAGGGGACTGACCCCAGAGATATATAGGACTGTGACTGGCTGGGAGGGGGATGCAAGATGAGGGAAGGATGCTCCCAGGATCTGTCTGAGCAGTCCTCTGTCTTCTTTGCCCAGGGATGTATGGCCTGGATGGTGACAGTGGTCTCCTGAAGGGCCTTCCATTTTGTCATATTTCTCATGCAGTAGACAGAGAACCTGGACAAAGTTGTATCCTGGGCTCACCAGTTCTCCTATGCCCATGCACTTGGGTTTGGACAGTCCCTTGGATTCCTGAATATATATGAGCCTGACTTCCCTAAGTTTTTTTTCCCCCCACAACTGATAGGGTCAGCATTGGTGGGAGAATGTAGGGCTTCCCTTGACTAAAGGGTTCAGACACCATGTGGAAAGGAGTCCTAGTGTCTGCATCAAAAGTTTGGGGAGCTAAGGTCCATGATGTCCTATTTATCCAGAAGCCTCCTCTGGGAATTTCTCAGTCTGTGCATGACATGATCATCTTTCCCTTATAAATCCCATGATGCCAAATGTGGATTTTTGAGTGGGTTTCCACGAGTGGATTGGTGAGTGGGCACCTACCTTCCCTGCCCTTCCCATCCCTGTCTTCTGGTGCTGGATGACCATGATCATTCCCTGACCTTCCCTTCCCTGCTGTTTCTTTGCTCAGTCAGGCATCCCATCGACTAGAACTTGGTCTTTTAGTTAAGGTCTTTTAAGTTAAGCTGATCAGTGTGAAGACACGGGGAACACAAGAAAGCTACTGGCTGGACAGCAAGTGAGGCTCAGATACACTGTCCTTCTGGGTCTGTTGTTTTCTTGCTGGACAGGCATATATCTATTCCACTGGTTTAGTTTTTCTGGTAGTACTCTGACTAATATAAATTTTGGTACCAAGAATGACTCTAGAGAAACAGAATCTTATGTTTTCTGACTTGGTTCTGGGTTTCATGAATTGGTTCTCTAATAGGATTATTTGGAAAGGGACAGATGACTCTATTACCAACGGTAAAGGGCACACCGGTAGCCCAGGGTCTGATGTTGCAATACACAAGACTTCACCATTGGATGCTGCTAATCAAAGTCTTGCAAAAGGCAAGGTTCTGGCGACCAAGTATTGGATGCCTTAAAACATGTTAGTGAAACTAAGGAGTTTCACTAACTCCTTAGTTTATTGTACTGGAGAAAGTGCGAAGAAAGAAGAATAATGTGGAGGATTCAAATTCTCAGAAATAAATAAATAAATAAATAAATAAATAAATAAATAAATAAACAAACTTGAAAGCTTCTTTTTATTTATTTATTATTTTTTATAAACATATATTTTTATCCCCAGGGGTACAGGTCTGTGATCGCCAGGTTTACACACTTCACAGCACTCACCAAAGCACATACCCTCCCCATTGTCCATAACCCCACCCCCCTCCCCCCAGCAACCCTCAGTTTGTTTTGTGAGATTGTGTCACTTATGGTTTGTCTCCCTCCCAATTTCATCTTGTTTCATTTATTCTTCTCCTACCCACTTAAGCCCCCATGTTGCATCACCATTTCCTCATATCAGGGAGATCATATGATAGTTGTCTTTCTCTGCTTGACTTATTTCGCTAAGCATGATACGCTCTAGTTCCATCCATGTTGTTGCAAATGGCAAGATTTCATTTCTTGTGATGGCTGCATAGTATTCCATTGTGTATATATACCACATCTTTTTGATCCATTCATCTGTTGATGGACATCTAGGTTCTTTCCATAGTTTGGCTATTGTGGACATTGTTGCTATAAACATTTGGGTGCATGTGCCCCTTAGGATCACTACATTTGTATCTTTAGGGTAAATACCCAGTAGTGCAATTGCTGGGTCATAAGGTAGTTCTATTTTGAAAGCTTCTTTATCTGCACTGAAGATCACTCTGACCTGTAGCAACAAGCTTTAGTCAGGACCCAGATTCTGAAACTAAACCCAGATATCATCAGGCTGGTGTCTGAATTATCAGCAAAGAATTCCATATCTTCCAAGGTATCTTCTGTTACAATGAGAACACTGAGAATCTGGAATGGGGAATATGGGAAGAGCCCCATGAAACTGGAGCCATCAAACCCCTGTATTCTACTGAGTCTTCTTTGCCAGTTGGGGAGGATATCTATTCCAGCTAGACATTCCAGAACCAGAGAAATAGCCTCAGGATAGGTTTGGGTATACAGTACCAGCTAGGTGGCAATAACTAGCAGGCTTGAAGGAAGGTTCTCCAGGAAGCTGTGTCTGCTTTAAATCAATGTCCAATATATGGTGCTGTGTCTCTCATAGCCAGGACTCTCCCACCCAGGACTCAAGGGGTGGAAATAGGAGAAACACCACTCATTTTTATCCCCAGTGATTTGACCAACAAAACTGGGAATACTTATCACTGCAACCTTATGTTATGTTGTCCTAGTGATCTCAACTCCAAAAGTAGGAGTGGTTCCACCAGGAGACACAAGAATGACTACATGAAGATAACTCTGGACACTTTGGGCTCCACATGGGTCTAACTCAGAAGCAGTGACTGTACCGGATTGATTCTGGTTACCAAGGGGGAAATTGTCAGTTTCCTTACCATAAAGGTGAGAAAAAATGGAGGAAACAGATGGGCATCTCATAGAACTACCTTGATCTGTCATGAAAGTAAATGGTAAAATGCACAGCCCAATTCAGGCAAGACTAGTAATGGTTCAGGCACTTTAAGAGTGAGGGTCTGGGTCATGGCACCAGGCAAAAAGCACAGTCAGTTGAGGTGCTTTCACAGGACAAACAACCGAATGGGTAGTGGAAGAAGGCTGTTATAAATGCGAAGGATGGTCATGTCCTAGGTTATAGAAATAAAGAGGGTAATTATTTCTAACATTTTCCTGCTTTGTTATGAAAATGATTATGCATGTGTGCACATGCATGTCAGAATTTTTCTTTCTTGTCTTATATCCTGCACAGAAACCAGACATGTGGTACTAATAGTTAACTTTCTATCATAGCATGTAGGTCACAGGATTTCAGGGAGAAGAGAGAATACCCTCAAATGACTGCTTCCTGGTTGGGGAAAAGGATCAACACACATTCAATTGTGTAAAGGTTAGTTGGTAGACGTGTGACTTTATTATACTTAATTTTCAGAGTATGGTTTAATGGAATGTATGAATGATAAGAGGACAAATGGTGACTGTGATGAGTAGCATTATGTGTCAACTTGGATTGGCTGGAGTCCCCATTATTCAATTAAACAAAAGTCTAGATGTTGCACCAAAAATTTCATGGGTACTGTTAGCATCTGTAATCAATTGCATTTAAGAACAGCATATTTCCTTGATAAATGAGGAGGCCTCTCAGTGAATAGCCTTAAGAGCAGACATTTAGAAGGTAGAAAATACAAGAGAAGAGACTCTCCCTTAGAGGTTCTGTAATACCTTTATTGTGCCAGGGAGACCCATTTCCTATTTATGATCTCCTAAGCAACAAGATCATCAGCTTGTGCTCCTTTAAGGAACCAAGCCTGTTTAATGCAGTTAAGCAGCAAGGAACACACAACCAGGCAGACAGGAACAGCAACAGGGAGAGAGCAGACAGCCTGGGGGACAGGCAGCTGATCATGACTTACATGGATAGTCAGAGCTACAGCTGGGTAGGAGAAAGGTAACGGGCAAACAGGTAGAAATTTTGGGAAAGGGTGAGATGGAGAAGGGCAGACAGTCTGATGCACAAGAGGAGGAGAGCAGGAGGCTGGCAGTGGGCAGAGTGAAAGTGGGAAGTGGGCAGAAGACAGCAGACAGGAGAGACTGACAGGAAGACATGATGGCAGGCAGGAGGCCCTTGGGGCTCGCCCTTGGCCCCACAAGAGTTAGAGGAGCTTCCTGAGATGCAGGTGGATCCCATTCTTGGACATCAGCACAATTCTTGGAGTGGGAACAGGGACCCT
>NC_081570.1:36625630-36640368 GCF_022355385.1 Mustela nigripes
CCAGCACTCCAACATGCCAGGACATATCTACAGAAACCCACATAAATACAGCAGGTCACAAGCCTCAGCCACCCCTCCTCCTGTCCTGGTACAAGTGCCTCACCTTGATCCTCCTGAGAAGGGCAGGAAAGCATGGCTGTGGCGAGAGGAATCTGTTGCAAACCGGGAAGGGTCAAACACCTGAAGAGAGAGCACCAGGGCCAGTACAAGTGTGGTCAAGCCCTTCCTTCCAATCATCCAAGGAACAGCACTCCCAGAGGTGGGACAGGAAGAGAGTTTGGTCTGGAGAGGTCATCCCACGTCCTCCTCCCAAGGTCATCATACCTCTGGGTTTGGCCACACCTTTGGGTTATGGTGAAGGGCATAAAAGGAGAGCGTCACTAAGAATCCTGTGGGGCAGAAGAAAGAAGACTGATCACACATGCCTGTGGAGCCCAGGTGCATCCACATACAACTTGGCACGCATCGTGAGAGCCTTTCTTATCACTGTGAATGGAATGACAGCATTGCAGGAGAGGTATGCATGTGTGCACAGGTTGGTAGATTAACCATGACCAGGCTGAAAAGCAGGGAAGAACTAGAGGCTTACTTTTTGGAGCAACTCATGGGACAACTCACATCAAGTACCATCCATGAGCCCTTGGGGAATATCCATGAACACCTCCATACTCACAACAACCCTCCAGTGAAGGCTCACATCTCCATTGTTCCATGAGGGACCTGAGCCTCAGAGAGGCTGAGCAACTTGACTCTGACTACCCAGCTAGGATGTGGCAGGGCTGGGATTCAGAGTAGAGGGGAGCCGAACAGTGGCTTCCAGCCATGGCAGAAATATCAGATCTGGTCATCGCTACTCTCTGCCATCATCCTGAGGGCTCCCTGGAGACTGGACGATCTGAGCCATGATGGTGAATTCTCTGATCTTTCTCAGACCCTATAAGGAAAGATTGCCTATCTCCCTGCTCTGCCTTATGGTCTCTCAGGCACTCAAATCTCATAGTATGAAAATATTAGGTCAAAACCCAAAGCTACATTCAGAGGCTGTCATGTATTTGTTTTTTGGATTAAACTCTGTGGGAATCATACCGTATACATCATCTGAACAACAGGAAATACTGGTTTTCTTGAGGGAGAAATGACTCTGAAAGACATGCACCAACGGCCCAGAACATGCGGATTTCTGACCTCGCACACATTCCTGTCAAGTATTTATGGAGGGAGACTGGGGAAGTTCACACCTTTGGGTAAGGAACGTCCATCAGGAAAGGTGATGGGCTTGCTGAGCTCTCTGCCAACACTTGGAACTGGTGGATAGAGTCGCAGTGCCTCCTTGATGCACATGGTGGTGTAGGGCATCTGGTCCAGGTGGCCCCTAAAACAAAGCTGTCCCTGAAGGGCAGGCAAGGTCCTGGCAACCAGGGAATTCTCTACTTGAGGGGAAAATGCCTCCCGTCTCATGAGCACTCACCAGGTAATGGAGGCACCGTCCCCCAGGAGGCTCTGGATCTCCTCCCGGCATTTCTGCTGATGCTCTGGATGTGTGGCCAAAGCATAGAGGATCCAGGAGATGCCACTGGCTGTGGTATCATGGCCCTCAAACATGAAGGTGTCCACTTCCGCACGGAGGTCCTTATCAGAAAAGCTGCTCCCATTCTCCATCTGGGAAGACATGGAGAGAGGGCAGGGTTTGAGTTTGACCCCCTCCTCCTCACTTGTGAGCTAAGCCTCAGGCCCTTCCTGCCACACTCACTTGGGCAAAGAGGAGGATGTCCAGGAAGTCCAAGTGCCTCTTGCTCTTGACCTTCTCCAGGTTTCCCTCCTCTTGCAGCCTAGCCTTTCTCAGCTTGATCACTTGGTCTGTCCAGAACAGTGTTCCCAGGCAGAGCTGAATGCTCTGAGTGCCCAGACACAGACACTCACAGTAGCCCCAGTCAGGGTGCCAGGTGGATCAGGAGGAGTGTGGGAGTGGGTGTGTTTCTTGAG
Source organism: Mustela nigripes (assembly GCF_022355385.1). NCBI lineage: Eukaryota > Metazoa > Chordata > Mammalia > Carnivora > Mustelidae > Mustela > Mustela nigripes. Next base: position 36,627,614 of record NC_081570.1, read on the forward strand.
GTGGGAGCTCTAGCACCAGGTGCTTGCAGGCCATCACTCCCCTCAACGGCACAGCCCAAGGAGGCTCTGCTTGAATGCTGCTGGCAGGGGCTCTCATTCAGCCTTCACCCATGGGGTGACATATGTAGCTGCTTGCATAGCACCTGGCACCCTAACACCTGCACCAGAGGAGTTCCCGGGTGGGTGGGAACTTCCCAGGTCCTGGTTGGGCAGCCCGGGGCAGGACTCAGCTTGAGGGTCAGGGCCAGTCCCTTTGGGATGTGCCTGATGAAGGAGGGGAGCTTCCCAGAGGGCAGATACAACCTGTGTGTTGATGAGCAAGCTGGCAGGCCCGGTGGTTCCAGCGGCCTTCAGTGGTCAGCCTGTAGATGATGTCTTTCTGGTAGAAAACATTCCTTACTCGGGAAAGCACCAGGTTGTTCAGGTCCCGAATGGCTTGAAGGTAGGACTGGGAGTACCTGAAAAGGGAGGATGCAGAATGGACTGGATGGAGGGAGGCATGTGACCTGGAGTGTGGTGGTCCTGTGTATGGAGCATTCCTCAATTAACGGGACAGGCAACTCTAGGCATTTGTCATGTCGTTCTTATACCCTCGAGACTCTTAGCCCTTTATGAGGGTCATGGGCGTCCAGGTTTCTTCCTGGGGCAGGAAGCAGGGTCTGTGCCTAATGAAGGCTTAGCATGGGCTTAATCTGACTGTGGCCTGGGGCTCTCTGCAGAATGTGACTCTTTGGACTGGTAAACATCCAAGCTGTGCTAACTGCCTTTCAGATAGTCCATCCCAGTTGGTAAGAAATAGGACCCTGCAACTAAGGATTTCACTGACCTATCTGCCTGTTGGTTGTCCTGGTAGCTGAAGGCACACTTCATAAGGGTGTCCAAAGTCATCATGGAGATGTGTCCAAAGATCTCCAGAGATGAGTTCTGGCTGAGGAGCTCCTCCCATTTTCCCTGTGGTAGAGGGACACATATATCTTTCGCTACTCCTCCAGAAGGCCCATGCTGACAAGGCTAGAAGCTGTATCTGCCTCTCCAAATATTCTGATGTGATGTCCTCACTTTCTAATGCAGTTGTGTTTCATCAGCTTAGGACCATAGAGACATGTGTTTGTAATATTTTCTCAGAATGTAGTCTGAGAAAGTTAATTGTTATTTAATTAATCATGATCTCTTACCATCTGACTTAGAAAGAAGTTTGGTGGTAACCACCTTTTAGAGGAACAGAAAAAATTGTTTCTCAGGGAACTAAGGGGCAACATTTTGTGTCTTGGGTTGATGCTCACATGAAAAACAGGTGAAGTCCCAATTTAGGGAGCAGGGGTCAAGGCAAAGGAAAGATCAAGGAACTAAGACTGGGGTTTCTGAAGAAGGGATATCAGGGACTTCAGTTCGTCCTATTCAACAAATGTCAGCTGAGCACAGTGTGTGAGAAATAAGGTCAGGCTCAGAGGTGATGTTATGGCAAGGCCCAGCCACGGAGGGTAGAGACTTGGTCTCCATTTCCCTCCATGGAGTGGTTAAAATCCCATCAGAAGCCCTCAGTCACAACCCAGAGCCCACCTGAGTGACATTTCTGGATGTCCACCTTGCCACTGAAGCTGCTACTGTCCAGGCTAGCCAGGGGTAGTTTGTCCTGTTGTCTAGGGGCATTGACTACTCTTCCTGTCCAGTCAAAGACATGGAAGTGGGACAAGAAGAGACCCTTTATTCACCATGACTATCTCTCCTGTGGGCGGTGAGCAAAGAGTGGATGAAAATGGTGCCTGGGTGTTTCCCCATCCCATCCGTCCTCAGGGGGCCCTATCTCATAGTATGGTATAAATGGGTGAATCCAGGGGCCATGTCTAATGGATGTCTGAGGGACACAGAGTGGACTTTGAGTGTGCAGGTGAGCAGCGGTTGAACTTACCAGCATCACTTGGACAGAGTTGGCCATGAGCCCCACATAGGGCTTCAGGATGTCATAGTGGAAGGCTGGGGTCAGCATTCTCCGGTGCTGGAACCACGTCTGCCCATTCAACAGGAGCAAACCATACCCTGGACCACAATGGATGTGGGGGGTGGGGAAGGAACCTCTCAAGAGTTGACTGGGGACAACTGGGGAGATACCCAGGGTGTCAGAAGAAGGGCATCCTGGACAAGGCAGGAAAGGACAGTGCATGTCAGGAAGGGGACTTCCCAAACCCTGCTGCACAGCTGTGAGATTGAGGTTGAAACAGAGCAGCACTGGTTAATGGAGGACTTCAATGAAAAGTTAGTCTGAGATCATTATGGAGGACTGAGAAGTGATGTGGGAGAAAATGAGCTGCAGGAGAGCTCCCCTTTCATTAGGAAGGGGTGAGGTTTTTATCTGAAGAAGAGAGAGGAAGCTCAATTCAGAGTTGATGGAGTGACTGTGGTGCTGGTCACCTCGTATTTGTCTGGGTCAAATGGATATTTGTTGGCAACCTAAGCAGAAGGTGAACTGTAGTCCTTGTTAAATATACTTACCTATCCAGGGAGCCATGAATCTGTAGGAACTATCGGACTTTGGGTCTGAAAGTAAGAAAGGCATTACAGGAAACTGGAGGTGACCAACGAAGACAGGCTGCCCCCAGGAGATAACTGGGGTCTAGACCATTGTCCCCCATCCCTTCCTGATGATTGTCAGTTGGCAGTTTGTGTCAACCCACGTCCCACTTGCCTTCCAACCAGGACTCTCTGTCTTTCCTGATAGTTACTATAGGCTCGGGAAAGCAGACTGAGTGTCCCACCACAGAGCCCTAGGGAGTAGGAAGTTCAATCAGTAAGAAATATAGCTTCTGTCCTCAGTGCTAGTGAGAAGACAGTAGCTTGTTCAGTGGGTTTTTTGTTTGTTTTGTTTGTTTGTTTGTTTTCTTACTTTTTTTGTTTTCTTTTTTGATTTTTGATTTTTTTGTGGTGGCTCAGTCATTCCACATGGCATTCCACATGGCAGCACAGGCAACAGATCGGGGTTCCACGCAAGCCATCATGAATAAGAAATTGTCTTGAGTTCTGGGATCACACCATTGTGGTGAAGAACGTTAGAAAGAAAGAAGGAAAGAATCAAAGGTGGAAAGAATGAAAAGTGGAAAGGAGAGAATGAAAGCAGGAAGGAAGGAGGAGAGAGGGAAGGAAGGATGGAAGGAAAGAAGGAAGAAGGGAAGGAGGGAAGGAAGGAAGGAAATTTAAAAAGAATGAAAGAAAAAGAAAGAAAGAAATGAAAGAAGGAAGGAAGGAAGGAAAGAAGGAAGGAGAAAGCAAAAGAGGTAATTTCTTACACATATTTATACTTTCAAATTGAGTAACTGTATTTGGGTTTCTGCGGGTTCTTTGGCTAGAAGAATGGCAGGTAGAGGATCAGATATTTATGACTGAGCCAACAGTCTCCCCTGAAATGTCACACTACCCCAGGAATGTATCCAAGAGGGAAGAACCACTCCAACAGACAAGTGGGTTTGCACTCACCTGATCGCCCCAGGATCACCTTCATGTAGTCTGGGTCATAGACTATGAGGCTAACCCTGCTCCCCCATAGCCAGCGAGGACTGGCGCATGGATATTTCTCTGCCCTTTTCTGAAGCTCTTGTAGCTCCTGACCATTTTGGAGCTGTAACCAAGGGAAAGACAAATCAATAAAACCTTGCTTCCTCTTTAGGTCCAGTGCTTAGAGAGGGGGTGGAGGGTAGGATGTCCACAGGAAGATAGCTCTGGCTATCGGCAGTGATTAGGAGTTTGGAAATGTTTCTGATGAGCAAGGCTCTGATAGGGATTCCAGATTCATGGAACTTGTGCTCTAATGGGAATAGAGGTGGGGAAGTCAATCATGCTTATACTGAGATGTGATGTCCAATGACTTAAAGAGGCTTCTCTGTGCTCCCAGGTCATGTCTATCGCTGCGGCTGCCCTTTTCCTTGGATCCAGTGCAGGGATTGCATAGTGGGAGCCTCTTACCATGAAGCTATGTTACCTCATCCTCCAGGGTTCCTCAAACCTGTGCTGCAGGTGCTCCTGGGGAATCCTGTTTCAGCACAGCTGCCTGCCTCCTTTCCAATTGCTTGCTCTCCAAGACCAGTTGGCTTCCAGAAACTCCTGCTCCTGGGTTGTGTCAGTAGTTCCTCTGGGGACCCCAAGGAACTAGATGGTGTTCTGCCTGGTAGTTCCTCTCTCTCTGGGTCACTCTGACACCCACTGGTCTGTCAGCTTTCCAGACCAACTGCTTGGGACAGCCATCTCATCCTGAGCAGGTGTGGCGAAGGCCAGGTCAGACTCTTGTAGAGGAGATGGTGCCCATAGTTTCAGTGGCAGTAACTCTATAGGATGATACTCAGTGTCTACTGGCTTTTAAGCTGTGGCCACTCACACAGGAAGTGCTCCATGACAGCTGTTTAACCTGGTTCCTCAAGGGAGGTGGGGTCATAAAAATGTCCCCAAAGTAGGATACCATGACAATGGACAGAAAATAAAGGGTCAGTACAGGCAATCAATTGTCAGGTGCTGTGGGCTGTGCTGACCTGTGGTCTCCAAGACAGGGGGGAGGATCTGGGAAAAGATGAAGTTGTTCAGTCATGGATTTCCAAACAAGAGTTCCCCTTTCATGGTTCTTGACTGATTTCAGCCCTATTTAGTGCAGGTTTGGTAACCTACAAACATGCTTGTCCTTTTGGGCATTACCATTATATTTAATTTTTATAAGTAGAGAATAACTGTGACCTTAATCTGTGCCAGGTGACATTCGGAGATCAGTATAACTCACACAGGACTATACTCATCATCATCATCTTCATACCCACTTTACAGATGAGGAAACAGAAGGATAGAGCAAGTATTTGAAGTATGTGGCAGAGCTAGGGTAGAATCCAGGTAGCTGGGCTCAGAGCCCGTATGCTTTCCTCTCTCACTTGTCAGTTGTCACCTGAAAGATTAGCTTTAACCTACTGCACATGGCAATCTAATCCCTGACTTAGCCAATAACAGGGGTATCGAATAAATGAAGTCTCAGATTTGTAGGAGGAAAAAAAACTGGCTGCAATATATTAGGCCAGCAGAAGCTGAGGGCTGATTGTGCACAGGGGAATAGGAGTTATGATCCCTAACTTAGCCAATAACAGAGGTATCAAATAAATGAAGTCTCAGATTTGTAGGAGGAAAAAAAAACTGGCTACAATATATTAGGCCAGCAGAAGCTGAGGGCTGATTGTGCATGGGGGAATAGGAGTTATGGAAGTAGAACTTGCGTGCTTACACAGTCTCCATACCATCCATGTAATGGGAGTCAGTGGAAGAAATGTTAGTGGTTGCTTAGGTCAAATCCTAGCTCAGAAAGGTGACAACTACATCTAACAAAAGGTCACAATTTCTCCAAATGGACAATCTGGAAGTCATCAGTGCAATAATCTGCATGAAGAAACTGGCCTATGACTGTCTCCTTGTGGCTGATGTGAAGTTTCTGTCTTTGGCTCCATTCAGCTGAAATTGCTTGGCCTCCTCAGCAACATCCCCGGGCTAGGCTTGTTCAATCCACACAGCACAAGACAGCCCCTCCTCATATGCCCCCACTTACTGATTCCCCTGCTGAAGGACCAGTACTGACAGAGCTGGAGAGTAAGTACCATCTCCAATCTAGCTGCAAGCTGCTCCTTCCTCTGTCATTCCATAACCTGCTCAGGCATCTCTTGGGGTCAGCTCTGTGCTGGTAACTGGGTACTGGAAGGGGGTGACATCCTTAGCCCAAGGAGCCCACAGTACTGTGGTTGGGGAAGGAGAACTAGGAGGTAAACAGATTCTTTTAATGGTGAAACTCAATGTCAATACTCTATCTGCCCCATCCTGGAAAACTTCTCTCTCATGAGTGCCAGTAACTTGTCAGGGTTTTAACACTGAAATCACCAGTCTGGAATATCTCATAGTCTCAGGCAAACCAAGCTGGTTGGTTCCTTGCACTCGACATGACACCCCAATCTGGCAGGTGAGCCTATTTTCCAGGGACCTGACGCCTGATTCCTGTCTATGGTCTCCATAAGCTGTGAACCCCTCTGCCGTCTGTGTTCCCAAGCAGCTCAGGGCTAGGCTTCGAGGATGGGATTGAGTGGCCAAGGCAGGGAAGGATCAGGAAGGGTGTTCTGAGAGAGGAGCTGGGGCTCCTCAGGAGGGGGAAGACTCGGGAAGGAACAGCCATCATCGTTAAGGTGCCATGTAACCGTCTCTCAAAACAAAGTAGTGCGTAAAATATAACCCATGAGAAATTGAACTAGCCTGGCAAGCATTCCTAAATGTTACCTTAAGAAGAGCATGCATTAGCAACAGTTCTCTGGGGGAGAGGATGATTTACGTCTTGGAAGCCGGGCAGCTGGGAAAACCTGGTCCCGCTTAGGGTGGAACACCGCCTGCTTCATTTTTGGATGTTATTCCCTGCCTAGGGACAACCTACCCTTAATCAGTTATCAAGATAATCCCCTTAAATGTGCTTGTTCCATTATAAATTCTATACTGCTTAAACATATATATCCTACTTGTCTTGCTTATCTATAAGATTTGAAATCAATGTATAACTATATTCTTTCTATTCATCTACAAAGCATATGGTTAATGTATAACCCTCTTCTGTTCCTTTGTTAGTTGTTATCTTGTTTCTAATAAACATGGGATTGAGGAGTTGTTTGGGGCGACAGTCTTCTCTACTGTCAACCCCTGCTCCCTTTCTCTTGCAGCTGACTTATTTTTACCACATTCTCCGGTGCACACTCAGGAAGCGGCAGGGCAGGACTGCATTACAGCCTGCAGATCTACTTAAGGAAAGAGGGTGAGACCAGCCTGAGGGCACCATCAAAGGCTTCCTTCCAGAAGGGAGCTCCTGGGATAGAATGAGGAGCCAAGATCTGAGCAGTAAGCTGGGTGTTCCCCTAAGGCACATGTGCTAGTCAAATGAGAAGCCTATGTGGGATGCATCTGCTGACCAAGATGATGCTCCAAGCCCTGGACGCCCAGCATTCCCACTCCCCTCCAGCCTCTCTTACCTCATGCATGTGCCCAAAGAGCCAGTGGGAAGGAGGGGACGGGAACTCCTGGACTGCTCTGAGCAGCCACCGCCTGTGCAGGTACAGCTGTGCTGCCTTGAGCAGCAGCAGAACCAGCCCTAGCACGGAGGCCACTTGCAGGAGCCCAGAGACACTGCCCAGGGTTCTGGTGACACTCAGCACAGAGGCACTCATGGTGCAGGTGCTGCTGGATCACTGACTCTCCCTGACTGTTGGGGACCTCCCCTGAGCATCCCAGCCCAGACAGTCAGGGGAGGATTGCCCTGCCCACCTGGAGGGAGGGTGAAGGTTGAGGGCAGGGCTTAGACTGGACTTCTAGAGTTCATTAACTCTGAGGATGTTAATGGGAAACTGTGGGAGGAAAGCTTTGTCAGCAGACAGCCATAATGGCTGGGTACATTCCCGCTTGGCTCTTCTCCCTGTTACTCAACAAATATTTTAGGAGCACCTACTCTGTGCGAGGCAGGGGCTATATGCTGGGACACAGCTGCCAGCAAACATGAATCCTGACAGCAGACATGAATCCTGAGCACAAAACCTTCACAGTCTAGCTTACCAAATGTTCAGGAAGTGGGTTTGGTTTGATTATTATCCCATTTCTGAGAAGAAAACACTTAAAGAGAGCTAAGGTCATGTGACCAGAGGAAAACCACCATTAGGAGAGTGTTAGCTGGGGTTAGAGTCAGGGTTTCCAAACTGTCTGTCTCAACTGCTTCTGCATTATTCCCCACACTTGTCGAACTCCACAATTCAGTGATCTGGGTTGACTATGCCTGCTGGCAGAGCCCTGGCCTCACACTCAGGAGGCCCAGTACAGGGCTCGCTCATGACATATGAAGCCGGCCAGTCATACTCTCTGTGCCTCAGGTTCTCCTTCTGTAAGGGGGTAATTATCCCTTTCCCAAGGTCCTCCCTGGAATGCTCATTCAGTTACGCATTTACTCACTCCGCACTCAGCAAATGTTTCCTGAGCTCACATTCTGGGAGGTAAAGGCAGAGAAGTAACATAGTACAGGAAAACATGATAAGGTCTGTACTGAAAGAATGAATAAGGGGGTGGGCCCACCTAGGAAGGAGACAGCTAAAAACAAGAATGGGATCCTGAAGGGTGAATAAGGTTTCACCAGGTGAAGAGTGTTAGGGAGAGGGATAGGCACTGACTGCTCATGGAGAGCATATGAAAGCACATCTGAGGAGGACAAGTAGGTATCTCAGCTTCACTTTATTCCTGATTCTCTTTACCCAAATTGACTCCAAGCCCATAACTCTGAAAGGAAAACAAGATGTTTTTGTCAGGAGTTCTTTGGAAGGCAGCTTTTCTTCCTGCCCTGTTCCTCACCATCCACCTTGTTATTCCTACACCCTCCTCCTGTGGCCGACCTTGTGACAGGAGAATTATTACATAACCCATGGGGCCACAGTTCTCTCCATTTCCCCCTAAGTCCTGGGCTCCTGTCCAAACCCAAGTGTATGTAACCTCGTTACCCATGCCTTTCAACTTCCCTCCATTTCTATGCTTACTTACCACCCCTTTCTGGCCCAGGCCCAGGGACTCTGGAGCCTGACTCCTTCCTTTGCTTGGATCAGTACCAGCTTTGTACTTAGCACATGAGGGGCAGCTGTGGAGAGAGCTTGGAAGTGGGACAGCCTGGGTTGTAATTCTGGGCTAACTCCAGGTTTGCCTCCCCGAGTCCTAGGTTTCCTCTACAGATCTGGGTGCATAATGCTTGGTAATAGGTAGCATTGAGTGAGGGCTTACTAAATACATTCTAGACACTGAGGAAGGAACTTTATGTGTTTTCCCTACAACACTCCTACAAAACAGATTTTTTAAAACCCTGAAGTGTCAGCATGGGAAGACCCTCCTCAGGGGCAGGGGAGCAAGTCCACACTAAGATGGGCCCTTTAAGATTTGGAGTTTTTTTGTTTTGTTTTTAAAGATTTTATTTATTTATTTGAGAGAGAGAGAGAGAGGGAGAGAGAGAGAGAGAAAATGCATGAGCAGAGGTGTGGTGGGGTAAGGGAGAAGCAGAGGCAGAGGGTAAAGCAGACACCCTGCTGAGCAGGAAGACTGATGCAGTGCTTGATCCCAGAATCCTTGGATCATGACCTGAGCCAAAGGCAGTCCCTTAATCTACTGACCTACCCAGGAACCCCAGGATTTGGAGTTTTGACCCTCAACTCTATGGCCAACCAATCATTGACAAGCAAGAAAGAATATCCAGTGGAAGAAAGACAGTGTCTTCCACAAATGGTTTCAACGAAGGTACATTGGACAGCCACATGCAGAAGAATTAAACTGGACCACTTCCTCATACCATAATGCCACAATAAACTTAAAATGGATGAAAGACCTAAATGTGAGCTAGGAATTTATCAAAACTGTAGAGGAGAACAAAGGGAGCAACCTTTTTGATCTCAGCCACAACAATGTCTTCCTTGACACATTTTTAAAGGCAAGGGAAACAAAAGGAAAAATGAACTCTTGGGACTTCATTGGGATAAAAAGTTTTTGCACAGCAAAGGAAACAAAACTAAAACGCAACAGATGGAATGTGAGAAATTATTCACAAAGGACATATCAGAGAAAGGACTATTATCCAAAATCTAGAAAGAACTTATTAAACTCAACATCCCCCAAAACAAGAAATCCTGTCAAGAAATGAGCAGAAGACATGTGGCGACATTTCTCCAAGAAAGACATAAAAATGACTAAGAGACTCATGTAAGGATGCTCAACATCACTCTTCATTAGGGATACACAAATCAAAACCACAATGAGATACCGCCTCACACTAGTCAGAATGGGATAATTAACAATTCAGGAAACAAAAGATGTTGGCAAGGATGCAGAGAAAAGAATCCCTCTTATACTCTTGGTGGGAATGCAGTACAACCACTCTGGGAAAAAAGTCAGAGGTTCCTCAAGAAGTTAAAAATAGAGCCACCCTTTACTAGGTATTTAGTCAAAGGATACATGCAAGGTGATTTTAAGAGCACATGTACCCCAATGTTTATAGCAACATGTCCACAATAGTGCAAATATGGAAAGAGCCCAGATCAGCAGATGAATGGATAAAGAAAAAGTATATATAGGGGATGCCTGCGTGGCTCAGTTGCTTAAGCGGCTGCCTTTGGCTCAGGTCATGATCCCAGCGTCCTGGGATCAAGTCCCACATTGGGCTCCTTGCTCAGCAGGGAGCCTGCTTCTCCCTCTGCCTCTGCCTGCCATTCTGTCTGCCTGTGCTCACTCTCTCTTTTTCTGACAAATAAATAAAATCCTTAAAAAAAGAAAAGAAAAAGTATATGTATATATATGTATATATATATACACATATATATATAATGGAATATTACTCATCTATCAAAAAGAAATGAAATCATGTCATTTACAATGATGTGGATGGAACTATTATACTAAGCAAAATAAGTCAGTCAGAGAAAGACAAATACTGTGTGATTTCTCTCATATGCGCTGATGGTAAGGAAAAATAAGATAAAAACAGAGAGAGAGACAAACCATAAGAGACTCTTAAGTATAGAGCACAAATTAAAGGTTGCTTGAGGGCAGGTGGTTGGGAAGTTGGGGTAATTAGGTGATGGGCATTAAGGAGGGACCTTGATGTAATGAGCCCTGGATTTCATACACAAGAATGATGTACTGATTTTACCCTTGAAATTCATAATACATATATGTTAACTAAATTGAATTTAAAAAATTAAAAACAAACCAAAACAAAAACCAAAAACAAAGAAAAAAGAAGTAAGTAAATAAAGAAAATAAATCACATGGGGAAGGAAAAGAAATGGAGTTTTGAATCCCAGCCACATGCCAGAGATTAAATGCAGAGCACTGGAGCCCAGTGTGCCAACAGCCCTGCACATAAAAGGGGTGAGTGAGGGCAGGGATCTGATGGAGGTCTAGGACACAAAATGGAGATTATTCGCTTTTCTATGAGGGCTTCCTGAACAGTGGTAGGCAAGGGATACCCTCCCCTAGATGAGAACATGGGGTGGCACCACTTTCCCCCTTGTCACCAACATGGTTAGACTTCAGTGAGTAACAGAGCACCCCTAGTGTTGGCTGGAGATGCTTACACCAAACCTTGCTACCCTCCTCCTGTCAGGGACATCTGTCCTAGGGCAGGTCTGACTGTGAGCCAGCACATTGGGTCTCTCCCTCAGAAGATGAATGTAGTCCCCTGCTTATACCAAGCCTGCTGACCATAGAGTGCTCCAAAGAATCAGTACAGTTCTGGTGGAAATAGGACCAGGCTTTCTTTCTTTCTATTATTTTCAATTTTTCTTTTTGTCTTTTTTCCCCCTTTGGAATCAGGCTTATGGTGTTTGTTTTGCTGTTGCTGTTGTTTTTGTCTCCTGTAATTTTTTTTTTATTTAAATAAGGCTTCTTTTTCTTCTTTTTCTTTTTCTTTGGACACAGGCTGATAGCTTTTGTTTGGTTGGTTATTGGTTTTCAAAGAGTTCCGAATGACAATTATCAAGGAGTTAGCTGGACTTGAAAAAAACATGAATGATACTACAGAATCTCTTTCTGAAGATATAAAATCCCTTTCTGGAGAAATAAAAGAACTAAAATCTAACGAAGTTGAAATTAAAGAAAAGCTACTAATGAGGTGCAATAAAAAATGGAGGCTCTTACTGCTAGGATTAATGAGGCAGAAGAGAGAATTAGTGGTACAGAAGACCAAATGATGGAGAAAAAAGAAGCTGAGAAAAAGAGAGATAAACAAGTACTGAACCATGAGGGGAGAATTCGAGAGAGAAGTGATATCATGAGATGAAACAATATCAGAATAATTTGGATCCCAGGAGAAAAAGAAAGTGAGAGAGGGGCAGAAGGTATATTAGACCAAATTATAGCAAAGAATTTCTCCAATTTGGAGAAGGGAACAAGCATCAAAGTCCAGGAAGCACAGAGATCTCTCCTCAAAATCAATAAAAATAGGTCCATACCCTCTCACCTAATAGTAGAACTTACAAGTCTCAGTGACAGAGCTCAGGACAAGGAGTCTGTAACATACAACAATAGAAATATTAAATTGGCAACAAAGCTATCCACAGAGACCTGGCGGGCAAGAAAGGACTGACATGATGTATTCAGAGCACTAAACGAGAATAATGTGCTGCCAAGAATAGTATACCCAGCTAGGATGTCACTGCAAACAAGAGACATAAAAAGCATCTGGGACAAACAAAAACTAAAAGAATTTTCAAACACAAAAGAGACCTACAGGTAATTTTAGAAGGGGTCCTCTAAGCAGAGAGAGAGCCTAGAGGTAACAGACCAGAAAGGAACAGAGACAATTTACAGTAACAGTCACCTTACAGGAAGTATAATGTCACTAAATTCCTATCTTTCAATAGCTACTCTGAATGTAAATATTTCTTTCTTGTTTTATTTTAAGTTAACATATAATGGATTATTTGCTTCAGGGGTACAGGGCTGTGAATGCCCCAGTCAAGAGACACAGGGTATCAGAATAGATAAAAAACCAAGACCCATCGATATGTTGTCTGAGAGAAACTCATTTTAGAACCAAAGACACCTGCAGATTTAAAGTGAGGGGGTGGAAAACAATTTACCATGCTAATGAACATCAAAAGAAAGCTGGGGTGGCAATTCTTATGTCAGACAAATTAGATTTTAAGCCAAAGACTAAAATGATAGATGAGGAAGGAGGCTACATCATGGTCCAT
>NC_081570.1:36650368-36653710 GCF_022355385.1 Mustela nigripes
CAAAATTTGTATGAAACCAGAAAAGACCCTCAATAGTCAAAGTAATGCTGAAAAAGAAAAGCAGAAGGAGACATCACAATGCCAGACTTCAAGCTGTCATCATCAAGGCAGTCTGGTGCTGGCACAAAAATAGACACAGAGATCAGTGGAACAGAATAGAGAACCCAGAAATAGACCCACAACTATGTGGCCAACTGGTTGACAAAGCAGGGAAAACTATTCGTGGGAATAAGACAGTCTCTTCAACAAATGGTGTTCGGAAAACTGGACAGTGACATGCAGAAGAATGAAACTGGACCACTTTCTTTTTTTTTCTTTTTTTAAAATTTTCTATTTTTTATAAACATATATTTTTATCCCCAGGGGTACAGGTCTGTGAATCGCCAGGTTTACACACTTCACAGCACTCACCAAAGCACATATCCTCCCCAATGAACTGGGCCACTTTCTTACACACAAAAAGAAAACTCAAAATGGATGAAGCACTTAAGGTAACACAAGAAACCATCACTTTCCTAGAAGAGAAAACAGGCAGCAACCCTTTTGACCTCAGTCCACAGCAACTTCTTCCTAGACACATCTCCAGATGCAACAGGAAGAAAAACCAAAATTCTACCCATTGGACCTCATCAAGATAAATCCCTGCACAGAGAAGAACACAGTAAACAAAACTGAAAGGTCATCCACAGAATGAGAGAAGATATTTTCCGCTGTCTTATCAAATAAAGAGCTACTATCCAAAATCTATAAAGAACTTCCCAAGGTCTACAGCCATAAAGCAAAAAATCCAGTCAAGCGATGGACAGAAGACATGAGCAGATAGTTCTCCAAAGAGGACATACAAATGGCCAACAGACACATGACAAGATGCTCAACATCACTCATCCTCAGGGAAACGCAAATCAAAACCACAATGAGATACTATTCCACATCAGTCAGAGTGGCTAAAAAAACAATTCAGGAAACAAGTTTTGGTGAGGCTGCTGAGAGAGGGGAACCCTCTTGCACTCTTGGTGGGAATACAAACTGGTGCAGCCACTGTGGAAAACAGTATGGAGGTTCCTCAGAAAAGTAAAAATACAGCCACCCTACCATCCAGCATTTGTACTATTAGATATTTATCCAAGGAAACAAAAATAGTGATGTGAAGGAGCTCATGTACCCCAAATACAAACCTGCTGTTTATAGCAGCAATGTACAAAAGCCAAAATGTGGAAAGATCCTAGATATCCATCAGCAGATGAATGGATAAAGAAGTGGTATATATATACAATGGAATATTACTCAGCCATCCAAAAGAATGAAGTCTTGCCATTTGCAAGGATGTGGATGAAATTTCAGGGTATTATTCTAAGCGTAATCAGTCTGTTAGTGAAGGAAACAGTCTGTTAGTGAAAGATTTCACTCATACGTGGAACTTAAGAAACAAAGGAGATGAACATAGGGAATGGGAAGGAAAAATAAAATGAAATAAAAGCAGAGAGGGAGGCAAACCATAAACAACTCTAAACTACAGAAAACAAACTGAGGGTTGCTGGAGGGGAGGTGGGTGGGGGGAAGGGGTAAATGGGTGATGGGCATTAAGGAGGATACCTGTTGTGATGAGGACTGAGTGTAATATGTAAGTGATAAATCACTAAAGTCTACTCTTTTTTTAAAAAATTTTATTTATTTTTTTGACAGACAGATCACAAGTAGGCAGAGAGGCAGGTAGATACAGAGAGAGGAGGAAGCAGGCTCCCCACTGAGCAGGAAGCCCAATGCCGGGCTCGATCCCAGGACTCTGGGACCATGACCTGAGCCGAAGGCAGCGGTTTTAACCCACTGAGCCACCCAGGTGCCCCCTAAAGTCTACTCTTGAAAATGATATACACTTTGTGTTAAATAAGTTGAATGTAAAATAAATAAATAAATAGACAGATAATTAATTAATTAATAAAATAACCCCATAGTCCTCATGACACAAGTAAGGCACAAAGAGTTAAGCTACCCTGCCAAGTGTCACATTCCTGGTAGGAGTTGGAGCCAGCATTCACCCTAGGGTTGTGGCCCCAGAGACCTTGCTGTGAAGGATTTGCTGAAAACCATTTTCCAGCCCACACGTGGTAGCTGCCAAACTTTGCAGGGGACATTTCATGTTTGTTCTATTTGATCCAGTGTTTCCCAGGAGCAGGACTGTATTTCAGGTATTAACCCCACATATTGGTATAAATGCAAGCCTCCCTATGCAGGGCAGTTTTTGTGAGCAAGTATGGAGCACACTACGTGGCTAGATGTAGTAGTCATTGAGCATGATGCTCATGGAGAATTATTTAGGATGTGGGTAGAGCTTAGAGGAAAGTAAGAAAAGCAGAATGCAGAACTGTCTGCCAAGAATCAGCTCAATTCTTAATTGTGCTGGCGTGGTCAACGTTTATTACCCAGTCAATATCTTTCTCATTCATCTGCTACCCAGACACCCCAACCAAGGAGTCTTTGAAGATTGCAACAAAGCAACCTGTGTCTTTAGGCTTCTGAAGTCTGGGACAGAAGGTTGTACCTTTGATGATGCTGAGTAAATTCTTACTGCTTGATGAATGAATGGAGGAGGAAATCAGGATCACATTGGACCATTAGGTCACTGGTTTTTTTAAATCTAATTTAATTTTTTCATTGTTGCAAGATTCATTGTTTATGCACCACACCTAGTGCTCCATGCAATACGTGCCCTCCTTAATACCCACCACCAGGCTCACCCAACCTCCCACCATCCTCCCCTCCAAAACCCTCCGTTTGTTTCTCAGAGTCCACAGTCTCTCATGGTTTGTCTCCCCCTTTGATTTCCCCCAGCTCACTTTTCCTTTCCTTTTCCTAATGTCCTTCATGTTATTCCTTATGCTCCACTGTAACTGTTCTTCAGAACAATATATTACTTAAAATATAACTTATGAGAAATTATACTAGTTACCAAGCATGTTAGATATAGCCTTTAAAAAAACATACACTGGCAACAGGCCTGTGGGGGAGAGGATGATATACGTCCTTGAAGCTGAGAAGCTGGGGATGCCCAGCTCAGGGAGGAACACCACCTGCTTCATTTCTCCATTATCTCTCCTTCCCTGGAGAGCACCAGTGGCTAATTAAATGATCCCTTTAAATGTGCTTGCTTAACTATAAACTCTGTACTGCTTAACCAGAATATATTTTGCCTTTCTTCTTGTTTATCCTCAAGACATATGATTAATGTGTTGCCTTCTTCAGCAACTTTTTTTTCTAAAGATTTTATTTATTTATTTGACAGAGAGAAATCACAAGTAGATGGAGAGGCAGGCAGAGAGAGAGAGAGAGAGAGGGAAGCAGGCG
>NC_081570.1:36653810-36669989 GCF_022355385.1 Mustela nigripes
GTCAGAGAGAAATCACAAGTAGATGGAGAGGCAGGCAGAGAGAGAGAGAGAGAGAGGGAAGCAGGCTCCCTGCTGAGCAGAGAGCCCGATGTGGGACTCAATCCCAGGACCCTGAGATCATAACCTGAGCTGAAGGCAGCAGCTTAACCCACTGAGCCACCCAGGTGCCCCAGCAACTTTGTTAATTACTGGCTATATCTAATACATATGGAACTAAGGAGTTGTTCAGGGTGACAGTCTTTTCTACTCTTGTCCCCTGCTCCCTTTCTCTTGCAGCTGACTTGTTTGTGCCTCATTCTTTTCCTGTGCGCTGTCAGGAAGTGGCACTCCACAAGTAAGTGAAACCATATAATTATGTTTTTCTGCTTGACTTATTTCACTCTGCACAATCTCCTCGAGTTCCCTCCATGTTGATACAAAAGTTGGGTATTAATCCTTTCTGATTGAGGCATAATATTCCATTATATATTTGGACCATATCTTCTTCATCAATTCATCTGTTGAAGGGCATCTTGGTTCTTTCCACAGTTTGGCAATTGTGGCCATTGCTTCTATGAACACTGGGTACATATTGCCCTTCTTTTCACTACATCTGTATCTTTGAGGTCAATACCCAGTGGTGCACTGTTTTAGAGACTAGATTCAGTTTGGGTTGCCACATTTTAGAGGGAAATTAGTATTTTTATTCCTGGAGGCTTCCTGGTTCTGTCAACAGGCCACAGGAAGACAGAGGAGTGTGTGCAGTCAGTCCCCAAGGTGGCAGCTTGAAGGGATTACTCCTGTGGGAAGAGAACGCCAGGCATTCCTGTTTCTGGGACTGATAACATTCTGTTGGATGCTGATGCAATATATCATACCTTGTTGACTTGTACTCCCCTATAAGGACTGCATGTCCCAGCCAACAGGTTTTCAATCCTGAATATTTGTTTGCTTTACCCACCCAAGTGAAGACACAGAACTCTCATGTTTTTTCTTGCCTGGGGACATTCTGTAGCAGGAGGACTTTCTAACTGGAATGTGCTATAAATTATTCTGAGGAAGTGAGGGTTCCTGACCCAGTACACTGCTTGGTGTTGGCATGCAGTAAAGCTTCCAAAATATTTTCTTAATATTTGCATAGGATTCCAAAGCACAGACATAACCACTGAACAATTTATTAACCTTAATTTACAGACAGGAAAATGAAGACCCAGGGACTTAGTTGACTTTGTCAAGCTCCTGAAGAAAGTTAATGTCACACTTAGGACCATGACCTCAAATTTGTACTCCAGTCTTGCTAGTGCCAGATGCCATTTTTTAAAAAAAAGATTTTATTTATTTACTTGACAGAGATCACAAGTAGGCAGAGAGAGAGGGGGAGGCAGGCTCCCTGTTAAGCAGAGAGCCCGATGTGGGGCTCGATCCCAGGACCCTGAGATCATGACCTGAGCTGAAGGCAGATGGTTTAACCCATTGAGCCACCCAGGCGCCCCCCAGATGCCATTTTTATGTATAATGCTTACTCTGTGTTGGCATGATGCCAAAGCTTTTTATATTCTCTACCTAATTTTTAAAGCATCCTATCTTAGAGTACAACCACCCTCTGAATGCTCTCCAGCCTCGTCTCAGGCCACTGTTTCAGCAGGTGGCAGCTCCTGAAAGACACCATTATTTTTCCTGCCCCAGAGTTTGCTTGTTGTTTTTGTTTTTTTGGTTTTTTTTAGTTTTATTTTTTCAGTGTTTCAAGAGTCATTGTTTATACACCACACCCAGTGCTCCATGCAGTATGTGCCCTCTTTAATACCTACCACCAGGCTCACCCATCTCACCCCCTCCCTTCCAAAACACTCAGTTTGTTTCTCAGAGTCTATAGTCTCCCATGGGTCATCTCCCCCTCCGATTTCCCCAATTCAGTTTTCCTTTCCTTTTCCTAATGTCCTCTGTGTTATTCTGTATGCTCCACAAGTAATGAAACCATATGATAATTGGCTTTCTCTGCTTGACTTATTTCACTCAGCATAATCTCTTCCAGTCCCATCCATGTTGATACAAAAGTTGGGTATTCAGAGGAGTCAAGATGGTGGAGAACTAGCAGGCTGAGATGATATGAGGCAGCAGGAGATCAGCTAGATAGGTTATCAAACCATTATGAACACCTACAAATCCAATAGGAGATTGAAGAGAAGAAGAGCAGCAATTCTAGAAACAGAAAATCAACCACTTTCTGAAAGGTAAGACCCTTGGAGAAGTTAATCTGAAGCGACAGAAAGATAGACTGTGGCGGGAGGGACTGGCTCCTGGCAAGTGGTGGAGCAATGGAGCACAAATTCGGAACTCTTAAATGTCTGCTCCACTGAGGGACATCACTCGAGAGGCTAAGCTGGGGTGAAGCTATGTGGGGACAGCATGGTCTCAGGTCCTGTAGGGTCACAGAAGGATCGGGGGTGTCTGAGTGTTGCAGAGCTTGCAGGTATTAGAGCGGGGAAGCTGGTACAGAGATAGAGCTGAGGAGTGAGCTCTCAACTCGGGGTTACCTTAAACTGTGATTCGTGGCACAGTCAGGCCACTACTCTTTGAGCAGGGACCCTACAAGATCCAGGGAGACACCCCCACCCCCAGGAAAAGCACAGGGATCTGTGGGGTTTGGAGACTCCAGGCGGGGCTGTGTGCCAGAGACAGAGACAGTTGGTCACAGGCTGGGTGAGCTCAGAGTGCAGCCAGCGAACACGGAGATAAGAGTGATTGAGCATTTTCTCTGAGGGTGCACTGAGAAGTGGGGCCCTGATCTCTCTTCTCCTCTGGGCTGGAGATTGGGAGTCTGCCATTTTCATTCCCATCCTCTGGAACTCTACGGAGAGTGTTTACGGAACAAAAACTTCCAAAAGCAAACCTGAGCGGATTCTTAGCCTGGCCCCTGGTAAGGGTGGTGAAATTCTGCCTCAGGCAAAGATACTTGAGAATCATTACAACAGGCCCTTCCCCCAGAAGATCAGCAGGAAATCCAGCCAAGACCAAGTTCACTTACCAAGGAGAACAGCAGAATTCCAGAGAAGGAGAAAGAAAAGCATGGAATTTATGGTTTTCTCCCCATGATTATTTAGTCTTGCAAAGTTAATAAATTTTTTAATTTTATTTTTTCCTATGCTAAAATTTTTAAACTTTTACTCTTTCCTCTTTTGATGTTTTTAAAACTAGTTTATCTTAACAATACCTTTCATTAAAAAATCTTTTTTGAACCTTCATTATTATAGTCATAATTTATCCTTCATTGTATCTTACTTTATTTTTTGTATACACATAGGGTTTTTTTCTTCTAAAAAAAATCTGGGATACAACTTCTTCTAATAGATCAAAATATACCCTAAATCTAGCACAGGGCATTGTTCTAGCCTCCAGCCTGAGCAAATTCTCTCCACTTTTTTTTTCTTTATTCTCCCAACCAACTTATCTTATCAACTCCTTTCTTTAAATTTCTTTTCAGTATTCATTGTTTTTTGCACCACACCCAGTGCTCCATGCAATACGTGCCCACCGTAATACCACCACCTTGTTCCCCCAACCTCTCACCCCCTACCCCTTCAAGACCCTCAGGTTTATCAACTCATTTTTAACAAATTAAAAAAAATTATCTTTATAGTCATATTCCATCCCTTCATCAAGTTTACCCTTATATGTTTTCATTCATTAAAATTTGGGAGGTAGTTTCTTCCAAGAGACCAAAATACTCCCCAAATTAAGAGGGTGACCCTGTTCTAGTCACCAGACTAATATATATATTTTTCTTTTTTATATTTTTTCTTCTAAAATTTTTTTTTCTGAACTTCTTTTTACCCCCTTTCATCCCCCCACAATTTGGGGTCTCTTCTGATTTGGTTAAAGCACATTTTCCTGGGGTCTATGCCACCCTTTTAGTACTTTATTCTCTCCTTCATATATTCTTCTCTGGCTAAAATGAGAAGGTGGAAAAACTTACCACAAACACACACGCACGCGTGCACACACACGCAAAAAACAAAAGGCAGTACTGAAGGCTAGGGACCTAATCAATACGGACATTGGTAATATGTCAGATCTAGAGTACAGAATGATGATTCTCAAGGAGCTAGATGGGCTTGAAAAAGGTATGGAAGATATTAGAGAAACCCTGTCTGGAGAAATAAAAGCCCTTTCTAGAGAAATGAAAGAACTGAAATCTAACCAAGTTGAAATCAAAAAAGCTATTAATGAGGTGCAATAAAAAATGGAGGCTCTTAATGCTAGGATAAATGAGACAGAAGAGAGAATTAGAAGACCAAATGACAGAGGATAAAGAAGCTGAGCACAAGAGAGACAAACAAGTACTGGACCATGAGGAGAGAATTTGAGAGATAAGTGATACCATAAGATGAAACAACATTAGAATAATTGGGATTCCAGAATAATAAGAAAGAGAGAGGGGAGCAGAAGGTATATTGGAGAGAATTATTGTAGAGAATTTCCCTAATGTAGCAAAGAGACCAAGCATCAAAATCCAGGAGGTGCAGAGAATATCCCTCAAAATCAGTAAGAATAGATCTATACCCTGTTATCTAATAGTAAAATTTATAAGTCTTAATGACAAAGAGAAAGTCCTGAAGGCAGCCCAGGAGAAATCTGTAACATACAATCGTAAAAGTATTAAATTGACAACAGACTGGGGCACCTGGGTGGCTCAGTGGGTTAAGCCGCTGCCTTCGGCTCAGGTCCTGATCTCAGGGTGCTGGGATCGAGTCCCGCATCAGGCTCTCTGCTCAGCGGGGAGCCTGCTTCCCTCTGTCTCTCTCTGCCTGCCTCTCCATCTACTTGTGATTTCTCTCTGTCAAATAAATAAATAAAATCTTTAAAAAAAAATTGACAACAGACTTATCCACAGAGACCTGGCAGGCCAGAAAGAACTGACATGATATATTTAGAGCACTAAATGAGAAAAACATGCAGCAAAGAATACTATATTCAGCTAGGTTATCATTGAAAATAGAAGGAGAGATAAAAAGCTTCCAGGACAAACAAAAACTAAAAGAATTTGTAAACACCAAACCGGCTCTATAGGAAATATTGAAAGGGGTCCTCTAAGCAAAGAGAGAGCCTAGAAGAAGTAGATCAGAAAGGAACAGAGACAATATACAGTAACAGTCAACCTACAGACAATACGATGGCACTAAATTCATATCTCTCAATAGCTACCCTGAATGTAAATGGACTAAATGCCCCAATCAAAAGACACAGGGTATCAAAATGGATAAAAAAACAAAACACATCAATATTGTGTCTATAAGAAACTCATTTTAGACCCAAAGACACCTCCAGATTTAAAGTGAGGGGTGGAAAACAATTTACCATGCTAATGGACATCCAAAGAAAGTTGGGGTGGCAATCCTTATATCAGATCAATTAGATTTTAAACCAAAGACTATAGTAAGAGATGAGGAAGGACACTATATCATACTCAAAGGGTCTGTCTAACAAGAAGATCTAACAATTTTAAATATCTATGCCCCTGACATGGGAGCAGCCAACTATATAAACCAATTAATAACAAAATCAAACATTGGGGTACAGATGGGCAAACAAACAAACAC
The DNA here is from genome assembly GCF_022355385.1 of Mustela nigripes. Classification (NCBI taxonomy): domain Eukaryota; kingdom Metazoa; phylum Chordata; class Mammalia; order Carnivora; family Mustelidae; genus Mustela; species Mustela nigripes. Next base: position 36,659,387 of record NC_081570.1, read on the forward strand.
ATCAACAATAATACAATTATAGTAGGGGACTTTAACACTCCCCTCACCGAAATGGACAGATCATCCAAGCAAAAGATCAACAAGGAAATAAAGGCCTTAAATGACACACTGGACCAGATGGACATCACCGACATATTCAGAATATTCCATCCCAAAGCAACAGAATACACATTCTTCTGTAGTGCACATGGAACATTCTCCAAAATAGATCACATACTGGGTCATAAATCAGGTCTCAACTGGTATCAAAAGATTGGGATCATTCCCTGAATATTTTCAGACTACAATGCTCTGAAGCTAGAGCTCAATCACAGAGAAAATTTGGAAAGAACCCAAATACATAAAGAGCATCCTTCTAAAAAATGAATGGGTCAACCAGGAAATTAAAGAAGAATTGAAGAAATTCATGGGAACAAATGATATTGGAAACAACAGATCAAAATCTGTCAGATACAGCAAAAGCAGCCCTGAGAGGAAAATATATAGAGATACAAGCCTTTCTCAAGAAACAAGAAAGGTCTCAAATACACAACCTAACCCTACACCTAAGAGAGCTGGAGAAAGAACAACAAAGAAACCCTAACCCAGCAGGAGAAGAGAAATCATAATGATCAGAGCAGAAATCAATGAAATAGGATCCAAAAAAACAATAGAACAAATCAACAAAACTAGGAGCTGGTTCTTTGAAAGAATTAATAAGATTAATAAACCCCTGGCCAGACTTATCACAAAGAAAAGAGAAAGGACCCAAATAAATGAAATCATGAATGAAAGAGGAGAGATCAGAACCAACACCAAAGAAAGGCAAACAGTTTTAAGAATGTATTATGCGCAACTATACGCCAGGAAATTTGACAATCTGGAAGAAATGGATGTATTCCTGGAGACATATAAACTATCAAAACTGAACCAGGAAGAAATTGAAAACCTGGACAGACCCATAACCAGTAAGGAGATTGAAGCAGATCAAAAATCTCCCAACAAACAAGAGCCCAGGGCCAGAGGGCTTCCCAGGAGAATTCTACAAAACATTTAAAGAAGAATTAATACTTAGTCTCCTGACGCTGTTACAAAAAAATAGAAATAAAAGGAAAACTTCCAAACTCATTTTATGAGGGCAGCATTGCCTTGATCCCAAAACCAGACAAGGATCCCATCAAAATGGAGAATTACAGATCAGTATCCTTGATGAACACAGATGAGAAAATTCTCACCAAAATACTAGCCAATAGAATCCAACAGTACATTAAAAGGATTATTCACCACGACCAAGTGGGATTTATTCCTGGGCTGCAAGGTTGGTTCAATATCCACAAATCAATCAATGTGATATAATACATTAATAAAAGAAAGAACAAGAACCATATGATACTCTCAATAGATGCTGAAAAAGCATTTGACAAAGTACAGCATCCCTTCCTGATCAGAATTCTTCAAAATTAGGGATAGAGGGTACATACCTCAATATCATCAAAGCCATCTATGAAAAACCCACAGTAAATGTCATTGTCAATGGAGAAAAACTGAGAGCTTTCCCGCTAATGTCAGGAACATGGTAGGGATGCCCATTATCACCACTGCTACTGAACATAGTACTAGAAGTCCTAGCTCCTCACACCAGTCAGGCATCAAAAAGAAATTAAAGGCATCCAAATCAGCAAAGAAGAAGTCAAACTATCACTCTTTGCAGATGATATGATACTATATGTGGAAAACCCAAAGACTCCACTCCAAATCTGCTAGAACTTGTACAGGAAATCAGTAGAGTGTCAGGATATAAAATCAATGCACAGAAATCAGTTGTATTTCTTTACACCAACAACAAGACAGAAGAAAGAGAAATTAAGGAATCAATCCCATTTACAGTTGCACCCCAAACCATAAGATACCTAGGAATAAACCTAACTAAAGAGGCAAAGAATCTATACTCAGAAAACTATAAAGTACTCAAGAAAGAAGTTGAGGAAGACACAAAGAAATGGAAAAATGTTCCATGCTCATGGATTGGCGAACAAATATTGTGAAAATGTCTATGCTGCCTAAAGCAATCTACACATTTAATTCAATCCCTACCAAAATTCCATCCATTTTTTTTCAAAGAAATGGAACAATTAATCCTAACATTTATATGGAACCAGAAAAGACCTCAAATAGCCAGAGGAATATTGAAAAAGAAAGCCAAAGCTGGTGGCATCACAGTTCCACACTTCAAGCTCTACTACAAATCTGTCATCATCAAGACAGTATGGTACTGGCACAAAAACAGACACATAGATCAATGGAACCAAATAGAGAGCCCAGAAATAGACCCTCAACTCTATGGTCAACTAATCTTCAACAAGCAGGAAACAATGTCCAATGGAAAAAAGACAGCCTCTTCAACAAATGGTGTTGGGAAAATTGGACAGCCACATGCAGAAAAATGAAACTGGACCATTTCCTTATACCACACAAGAAAATAGACTCAAAATAGATGAAGGACCTCAGTGTGAGAAAGGAATCCATCAAAATCCTTGAGGAGAACACAGGCAGCAACCTCTTTGACCTTAGCCACAGCAACTTCTTTCTAGGAACATCGCCAAAGAGAAGGGAAGCAGGGGCAAAAATGAACTATTGGGACTTCATCAACATCAAAAGCTTTTGCACAGCAAAGGAAACAGTTAACAAAACCAAAAGACAACTGACAGAGTGGAAGAAGATATTTGGAAACAACATATAAGATAAAGGGCTAGTATCCAAAATCTATACAGAACTTATCAAACTCCACACCCAAAGAACAAATAATCCAATCAAGAAATGGGCAGAGAACATGAACAGATATTTCTGCAAAGAAGACATCCAGATGGCCAACAGACACATGAAAAAATGCTCCACATCACTCAGCATCAGGGAAATACAAATCAAAACCACAATGAGATACCACCTCACACACCAGTCAGAATAGCTAAAATGAACAAGTCAGGAAATGACAGATACTGGCAAGGATGCGGAGAAAGGGGAATCCTCCTACACTGTTGGTGGGGATGCAAGCTGGTGCAACCACTCTGGAAAACAGCATGGAGTTTCTTCAAAAAGTTTAAAATAGAGCTACCCTATGACCCAGCAATTGCACTACTGGGTATTTACTCTAAAGATACAAATGTAGTGATACAAAGGGGCATGTGCACCTGAATGTGGCAGTGGAATACTATGCAGCCATGAAAAGAAATGAAATCTTGCCATTTGCAATGACGTGGATGGAACTAGAGGGTATTATGCTTAGCGAAATAAGTCAATCAGAGAAAGACAATAATCATATGATATGAGGAAGTTGAGAAGCAAAGTGGAGGGTTTAGGGGGTAGGAAAAGAATAAATGAAACAAGATGGGATCGGAGAGGGAGACAAACTGTAAGAGACTCTTAATCTCACGAAACAAACTAAGGGTTGCTGGGGGTAGGGGGGGATGGAGAGGGTGGTGGGGTTATGGACATTGGGGGAGGTGTGTGCTATGGGGAGTGCTGTGAAGTGTGTAAACCTGGTGATTCATAGACCTGTACCCCTGGAGCTAATAATACATTATATGTTAATTTAAAAAAATTATAAAAAAAAGTTGGGTATTCATCCTTTCTGATGAAGGTAGAATATTTCATTGTATATATGGACCATATCTACTTTATCCATTTGTCCATTGAAGGGCATCTTGGCTCGTTCTACAGTATGGCAATTGTGGCCATTGCTGCTATGAACATTAGGTTACATATGGCTCTTCTTTTTCTAAACGCTTTTGTGCATGCTGTTTGCTCTACCAGGAATGCTGTCCCTTGCTCTTTGCACTGCCAGATGCTTGTCATCCTCCAGGTTTCCCCTTGAATGTCTTCTCCAACCAGGGGCCATCTCCGATCTCCCTCTCTAAGTAGATGCTCCCTGCTAGTCTCTCTCATAGCAGCATGTCTGCTTCCTTCTTGGCACTTACTACTGGGTGTATTCACACTCCTTAATTGTTTAGTTGAATCTAATCGGTCTGCCCATGGAATGAAAGGGTAAGACCCTGTCCATCTGATGCCCTGAGATGTCTAGACAGTGCCCTGCACATAGTAGGGCCTCAGAAAAGTGTGTCAAATGACATAGGAGGGACAGAATTGAGAAGATTTCTGCATTGCACAGCAAGCTGGTATTATCACTCTCATGAAAACAGCCTTAATGAGAAGGAAATCTCTTGGAGAAGCATAGATAGAGGGCTGATGACAGGAACCGGATTGAAGCAGGTCAGCCAGTTTGGGGTTGTTAAGCTCACCCAGTTACAGCAAGAGGGTGGCTTGAACTTATAATGGTCTCTCTGGGGCTGGAGAAGGGACTGATCCCAGAGATATATAGGACTGTGACTGGCTGGGAGAGGGATGCAAGATGAGGGAAGTTTGCTCCCAGGGTCTCTCTGGGCAGTCCCCTGTCTTCTTTGCCCAGGGACGTAGGGACTGGCTGATCACAGTGATCTCCTGAAGGGCCTCCCATTCATATTTCTGATACAGTAGACAGAGAGCCTGGACAAAGTCGTAACCAGGGCCCATCAGTTCTCCTATGCCCATCCACTTGGGTTTGGACACTCCCTTGGATTCCTGAACATCTATGAGCCTGACTTCCCTAAGGTTTTTGTTTTTTGTTTTCTTTGTAACAACTGACAGTGTCAGCACTGGTGGGAGAGGGTGGGGCTTCCTGCTTGTAAAGGTCTCAGGCACCATGTGGAAAGGAGTCCTGGGGTCTGCATCAAAAGTTTGGGGAGCTAAGGTCCATGCATTTCCTATTTATCCAGAAGCCTCCTCTGGGAATTTCTCAGTCTGTGCATGACATAATCATCTTTCTCTTATAAATCCCATGATGCCCAATGTGGATTTGTGAGTGGGTTTCCACCAGTGTATTGGTGAGTGGGCACCTACCTTTCCTGCCCTTCCCATCCCTGTCTTCTGGTGCTGGCTGATCATGATCATTCCCTGACCTTCCCTTCCCTGCTGTGTCCTCACTCCATCAGGTATCCCATCAACTAGAACTTGGCCCATTAGTCCCCTTTCTTAGTTTAGCTGCTCAGTGTGAAGACACGGAGAACACAAGAAAGCTACTGGCTGGACAGCAAGTGAGGCTCAGATACATTGTCCTTCTGGGTCTGTCGTTTTCCTTCTGGACAGGCATATATCTATTCCACTGGTTTCATTTTTCTGGTGGTACTCTGACTAATATAAATTTTGGTACCAAGATTGACTCTAGAAAAACAGAATCATAAGTTTTCTGACTAAGTTCTGGGTTTCATGAATTGGTTCTTTACTAGGATTAATTGGAAAGGGATTGATGACTCTAATACCAATGGTAAAGAGCACACCAGTAGCCTGGGGCCTGATGTTGCAATACACAAGACTTCACTATTGGATGCTGTTAATCAAAGTCTTGCAAAAGGTAAGGTTCTGGTGATCAAGTATTGGATGCCTTAAAGCATGTTAGTGATACTAAGGAGCATACATAACAAAATTCACTGGATGTCCATATTGTACTGGAGAAAGTGTGAAAAGGGAAGAGCAATGTGGAGGATTCAAATTCTCAGACAAATAGATAAATAAATAACCTGAAAGCTTCTATGTCTGCACTGAAGATCACTCTGACCTGTAGCAACAAGCTTTAGCCAGGGCCCAGATTCTGAAACTAAACCCAGATATCATCATGCCAGTGTCTGAATTAGCAAAAGGATTCCATATCTTCCAGGGTATCTTCTGTTATAATGAGAACACTGAGAAACTGGAAAGGGGACATATGGGAAGAGCCCCATAAAACTGGAGCCATCAAACCCCTAAATTCTACTGAGTCTTCTTTGCCAGTTGGGGAGGATATCCATTCCAGCTAGGTGTTCCAGAAGCAGAGAAATTACCTCAGGATGGATTTGGGTATACAGCACCAGCTGGGTGGCAATAACGAGCAGGGTTGAAAGAAGGCTCTCCAGGAGGTTGCATCTGCTTTATTATTTTTTTTCTCCTTTTTAAAAAAATTTATTTTCAGCATAACAGTATTCATTGTTTTTGCAGCACACCCAGTGCTCCATGCAATCCGTGCCCTCTCTAATACTCATCACCAGGCTAACCCAATCTCCCACCTCCGCTTCAAACCCCTCAGATTGTTTTTCAGAGTCCATAGTCTCTCATGGTTCACCTCCCCTTCCAATTTCCCCCAACTCCCTTCTCCTCTTTAACTCCCTTTGTCCTCCATCCTATTTTTATGCTCCACAAATAAGTGAAACCATATGATACTTGACTCTCTCTGCTTGACTTATTTCACTCAGCATAATTTCTGCTTTAAATCAATGTCCAGTATATGGTGCTGTGTCTCTCATAGCCAGGACTCTCCCACCCAGGACTTAAAGGGTGGAAATAGGAGAAATACCACTCATTTTTACCCCAGTGATTTGATCAGCAAAGCTTGGAGTACTTATCACTACAACCTTATATTTTGTTGTCCTAGTGATATTACATCCAAAAGTAGGAGTGCTTCCACCAGGAAACACAAGAATGACTACATGAAGATAACTCCTGGATACTTTAGGCTCCTCATGGGTCTAACTCAGAAGCAGTGACTGTACTGGATCGATCCCAATTACCAAGGAGGAAATTGGCAGTTTCCTTACCATGAAGGTAAGAAAAAATAGGCTTGGGATGGAGGAAATACATGGGCATCTCATAGAAATACCTTGCCCTGTCATGAGAGTAAATGGGAAAATGCCACAACCCAATTCAGGCAAGACTAGTATTGGCCCAGATACTTTAAGAGTGAGGGTCTGGGTCATGTCATCAGGAAAAAAAAATTTTTAAAAAAATTTTAAAAACCCCGACTGAGGGGCATTCAGAGTATAACGCAAGTATGGAATGGGTAATGGAAGAAGGCTTTTATAAATACAACGGATGGCCATGTCCTAGGTTATAGAAATAAAGAGGGTAATTATTTCTAGCATTTTCCTGCTTTGTTATGAATATGATTATGCTTGTGTGCACATGGGTGTCAGATTTTTTCTTTCTTGTCTTATATCCTGCGCAGAACCCAGACATGTGGTATTAATAGTCAACTTTCTATCATAGCATGTAGGTCACAGGATTTCAGGGAGAAGAGAGAATACCCTCCAATGACTTTGCTTTGTGGTTGGGGAAAAGGATCAACACGCATTCAATCATATGACGGTTAGTTGGTAGACGTGTGCCTTTATTATACTTAAATTGCAGATGAAGTATGGTTTAAAGGAATGTGTGAATGATAAGAGGACACATGGTAGAATGTGATGACTAGCTTTATGTGTCAGCTTGGATTGGCTGGAGTCCCCATTATTCAATTAAACAAAAGTGTAGATGTTGCACTAAAAATTTCATGGGTACTGTTAGCATTTGTAATCAATTGCATTTAAGAACAGCATATTTCCTTGATAAATGGGGAGGCCTAATCCCCTCACTGAATAGCCTTAAGAGCAGACATTTGGAGGGTAGAAAATGCAGGAGAAGAGATTCTCCCTTAGAGGTTCTGTAACATCTTTGTTGTGCCAGGGAGACCCCTTCCCTATTTCTGATCGGTTAAGCTACAGGATCATCAAGTTGTGCTCTTTTAAGGAACCAAGTCTGTGTAATGTGGTTAAGCAGCAAGGAACACAAAGCAAGCAAAAAGGAACAGCAATGGGGAGAGAGCAGACAGCCTGGGGGACAGGCAGCTGATAATGACTTACATGGATAGTCAGAGCTACAGCTGGGTAAGAGGAAGGTAGGAATCTTGGGAAAGGGTGTGATGGAGAAGGGAAGACAGTCTGATGCACAAGAGGATGAGAGCAGGAGACTGGCAGTGGGCAGTGAAAGCGGGAAGTGGGCAGAAGACAGCAGACAGGAGAGATTGAAACGATGGTAGGCAGGAGGCTGTCGGGGCTTATCCTTGCCCCCCACAAGGGTTAGAGGAGCTTCCTGAGATGCAGGTGGATTCCATTCTTGGACATCAACTCAATTCTTGGATTGGGAACAGGGACCCTGAAAGGATCTGGTGCCAGCTCAAAGCAGAGTGGGGTCAGGGCCACCACCACCTTCATCTCATTCATGGCAAACTGCTTCCTGATGCAGTTCCTGGGTCAGGGAGGGAAAAGGAAATGAGAAGTGGCCTCTACCTCCCTGCCAGGAACAGCACATTCATGGCCCTCCTGCATGGGCCCAGCCTGGATCCTTTTTCCTCAAGACACACACACATCTTTATGCCTACCTAGCCTTGCTTGTTTCACTCTCTTCCCTTGACCTTTGACAAAAACCTACACTCTTCCAGGATTAGCTTCTATTCCTATCTGTTCTCTCAGCAGGCATGAAATACCGTTACAAGACAGTCAGCACCTTATGCCTCAGGGCTAAGTCTAGTGATTACTAAAACTGTCAATTATTAATTTGTTTGCTCTCTGTACAAGCCGTTTCTGGTTTCACAATGGGGACAGCAGGACAGGGCACCAGAGGTGGTGGGCTGGGCCATCCTTCAGGCCCTAACCATCTGGGGCACACAGGGGTCCAGATCCTCAAAGGATGGACAAGACAGAGTTGGGTAAGGAAGTCAGAATGGCACAGAGAAGCTTCTGCAGGGGGAGAGCCTTAGTGACGCTCAACCTGCTGCACCATCACCTGCCAGGTTGGGTCCAGACTCCTGCCTCCCCCTCAGCCCCTCAGTCAACCAGCTGCTGTAGTCTTCCAATTCTACTGCAAAAATGTCTCTGCTTGCCATCCCTCTACCTCCTCACCCAGACTTTTCTGTTCCCAACCTTCACTCCATTCCCATGAAGCCTCAGCCAAGCTCAGAGCCTTCCTCGCCCTTCATCACAGGTACAACATGTCCACATGCCTCAGCTGACATCAAAGTCCTCTCTCGGTTGTTGGCTTACTCACTTGTCACCTGCTCAACTCCTCCTCCTACCAACTCAGCTCCTGCTGAGGAGATCCCAGAGAATGCCCTCCCTCCACCTCTGCCTGTCACATGCTCAAGGCTAAGGGCAATGCCAGCTTGCCTTCATCCCCACTTCTGCCGATTGTGCCTCTTCATTCCTGGACCCTGACATCACCCTAATACTTTAGTCAAGGACACATAATTTTCTATTTTGGACAGTGCCAGGAACATAGAGTTTCCTACAGTGGGGTTAATTAGTAAATGAGTGAGTGCACACAAAAAAGTAAGGAAGAAAAGGAGGGAGGGAGGAACAGTGGGAGGAAGGAAGGAAGGAAGAAGGGAGAAAGGGAGGGAGGGATGGAGGAAGGGTGGGAGGAAGGAAAGAAGAATGAAAGAAGGAAAGAAAAAGCGAGAAAGGAAAGAGAGAGGGAAAGAAATAAATAAATTAAGGAAGGAAGGAAGAAGTCTCATTTGAGTGGGGGCATTTATTTCTTGACTGTGAACTCCTGGAGGCAAGGGCCGTATGCCATCTCATAGCAGAGGACTTGGCACACAGAGACAGACTTAATAGGCAGTCTTAAAACTTAATGATGTTCTTGAACTGAAAAAGAAACCCACCTTGAATGGAATAAAATATGAGTAACCATTAATTCTGAGCTAGGAACTGAGCTGTTTAGCCCTCTCCTGTCTCTACTGGCAGCCACATGACTTGCACCAATGTCTAGGAGGACGGACTCAATCCCAGGGAGAAGCAAATCCTGGAGCCAGTATCCGGAAGCACAATTTGCTTAAAGGTGTGGTGTGAAAATGGGTTCACTCTGTATGTGAAGGATTGACAGATTCCTGTATTTGGAAAAAAATGGTTTTCTAGTAACTGCTTATAACGTTTCCTGGAGTTACTATTCATAGTATACTCTCAGCAGCACTGGAGGATTTCACAGTAGCCACGCTAGACAATAGTCATCCCACTGAACAGCTACTTCATGTGTGCTACACCAGGTAACCTTCAAATGCCACATGTTGTATATATACAACAAACTGGATTTTCTCCCCAAAGCAATTTAATGTCCTCATTTTTAAATAATTGCCCATTTGATTGATTTGATTCTAAATGCAATAGTAAGGTATGTAGAGCCCAGATCAGATGTACCAATTGAACAACTGGGAAAACTTTCAAGTGTGAATGACCATTACCTTAGAGTCAATAATTCATTTGATTGGTGAAAATATAACGAAAACACAGATTAGTCGAGTACTTTATGAAGCACTTAAGAGACACAGGAGCCTTTCCTATGTATGGCTGAAATATTTGAGGCATGCAGGAAGCTGAGTATGGAAACACATACAATGTAGTCAATGGTGCATGTGGAGGCAGAATGGGGAGTTGAGTAGAAAAGGCTGGTTTGAAATTGTGTGCAATGAAAACTTTTGTGTCCATCCTCTCTTTGACTTTGACAACACTTGAAAATTACATGTGAGAAAATCTAATTCTGTAAAGTCATACTCACAAAATGAAGAACCCACAAGAATACCCTGAGCTATGGAACACTCACTGATACTGAATTGTGGCTGGAGATTGTGTAAGAGCAATGGGTTAAAGTCTCCATGGCATTCACTGATTACCAACTTTCTTTGCGTAGAGACACACACCTCTTTCCCAGCACTCCAACATGCCAGGACATATCTACAGAAACCCACATAAAT
>NC_081570.1:36674989-36716605 GCF_022355385.1 Mustela nigripes
AGCACTGGGTTAATGGAGGACTTCAATGAAAAGTTAGTCTGAGATCATTATGGAGGACTGAGAAGTGATGTGGGAGAAACTGAACTGCAGGAGGGCTCCCCTACCATTAGGAAGGGATGAGGCTTTTATCTGAAGAAGAGAGAGGAAGCTTAATTCAGAGTTGATGGAGTGACTGTGGTGCTGGTCACCTTGTATTTGTCTGGGCCAAATGAACATTTGTTGGCAACCTAAGCAAAAGGTGAACCGTAGTCCTTGTGAAATATACTTACCTATCCAGGGAACCATGAATCTGTAGGAACCAAGAGGCTTTGGGTCTGTAAGTAAGAAGGGCATTACAGGAAACTGGAGGTGACCAAGGAACGCAAGCTGCCCCCAGGAGGTATCTGTTGTCTACACCATTGTCCCCATCCCTTCCTGATGATTGTTAGCTGGCAGTTTGTGTCAACCAACCTCCCACTTCCCTTTCAACCATGTCTCTCTGTCTTTCCTGATAGTTACTGCTCAGGAAGGCAGACTGAGTGAGTGTCCCACCCCAGAGCCCTATGAAGTTGAATCAGTAAGAAATATAGCTTCTGCTCTCAGTGCTAGTGACAAAACACTAACTTGTCCAGTGGGTTTTTTTGTTTGTTTGTTTGTTTGTTTTCTTCCCTTTTTTGTTTTTGTTTGTGATTTTTGATTTTTTGTTGTGGCTCAGTCATTCCACGTGGCAGCACAGGCAAAAGATCGGGGTTCCACGCAAGCCATCATGAATAAGAAATTGTCTTGAGTTCTGGGATCACACTATTGTGGTGAAGAACATTAGCAAGAAAGAAGGAAAGAAAAAAAGATAGAAAGAATGAAAAATGAAAAGGAGGAAAGGAAGGCAGGAAGGAAGGAGAGAGGGAAGGAAGGAAAGGAGGGAGGGAATGAAGGAAGGAAGGGGATTAAGAAAGAAAGAGAGAGATAGAGAAAGAAAGAAGGGAAAGGAAGGAAGGAAGAATAAAGAAAGAAAGAAAGAGTAAAGAAAAAAAGCAGAGAAGAGAAGAAAAAGGAAAGAAAAGAAGGAAGGCAGGAAGGAAGGAGAAAGAAAAAGAGAAAAGAAAAAAGAGAAGAAAAGAAAAAAGGAAAGGAAAGAAGGAAGGAAGGAAGAAAGAAAGGAAGGAAGGAGGAAGCGAAAGAGGTAATTCCTTACAGGTGTTTAAACTTCCAAACTGAGTAACAGTATTCGGGTTTCTGCTGGCTCTTGGGCTTGAAGAATGGCAGGTAAAGGGTCAGAGTTAATGACTGAGCCAACAGTCTCCCCTGAAATGTCACAGTACCCCAGGAATGTATCCAAGAGGGAAGAACCCCTCCAACAGACAAGTGGGTTTGCACTCACCTGATCGCCCCAGGATCACCTTCATGTAGTCTGGGTCATAGACTATGAGGCTAACCCTGCTCCCCCATAGCCAGCGAGGACTGGCGCATGGATATTTCTCTGCCCTTTTCTGAAGCTCTTGTAGCTCCAGACCCTTTTGGAGCTGTAACCAAGGGAAAGACAAATCAAAAAAACCTTGCTTCCTCTTTAGGTCCAGTGCTTGGAGAGGGCGTGGAGGGTCGATGGCCACATGGAGATAGTTCTGGATATCGGCAGTGATTAGGAGTTTGGAAATGTTTCTGATGAGCAAGGCTCAGATAGGGATTCCAGATTCATGGAACTTATGTTCTAGTGGGAGTAGAGGTGAGGAAGTCAATCATGCCCTATACTGAGATGTGTTGTCCAATGACAAAGAGGCTTCTCTGTGCTCCCAGGTCATGTCCATTGCTGCGACCACCCTTCTGCTTGGATCCAGTGCAGGGACTGCATAGTGGGAGCCTCTTAACATGAAGCTATGTTACCTCATCCTCCAGGGTCCCTCAAACCTGTGCAGCAGGGGCTCCTGGGGAATCCTGTTTCAGCACAGCTGCCTGCCTCCTTTCCAATTACTTTCTCTTCAAGCCAGTTGGCTTCCAGAAACTCCTGGTCCTGGGTTGTGTCAGTAGTTCCTTTGGGGACCCCAAGGAGCTAAACGGTGTTCTGTCTGGCTCTTCCTCTCTCTGGGTCACTCTGACACCCACTGGTCTGTCAGCTTTCCAGACAACTGCTTGGGAAAGCCATCTCTTCCTGAGCAGGTGTAGCCAGGGCAGGAGAGACTCTTATAGAAGACATGATGCCCATAGTGGCAGTGGCAGTAACTCCGTAGGCTGATACTCAGCTTTTAGGCTGTGGCCACTCACATAGGCAGTGGTCCACGGCAGCTGTTTCACCTGCTTCCTCCTGGGAACTGGGGTCACAAAAATTGTCCCCAAGTGAGATACCATGACAGTGGACAGAAAATAAAGGGTCAGCACAGGCGATCAATTGTCAGGTGCTGTGGTCTGTGCTGACCTGTGGTCTCCAAGACAGTGGGAAGGATCTGGGAAAAGATGAGGCTGTTGGGTCATGGATTCCCATACAGGAGTTCCCCTTTCATGGTTCCTGACTGATTTCAACCCTATTTAGTGCAGCAGGTTTGGTAACCTACAAACTTGCTTGTCTTTCATAGGCATTACCATTATTTTCAATTTTTATAATTAGAGTGTAACTGTGACCATTGGTCTGTGCCAGCTGACATTTGGAGATTAGTATAACTCACACGAGACTATAATAATCATCATCCCCATTTTACAGATGAGGAAACAGAAGGATAGAGCAAGTATTTGATGTGGCAGAGCTAGGGTAGAATCCAGGGAGCTTGTCTCAGAGCCCATATGCTTCCCTGTCCCATTTGTTATTTGTGACCTGGCCTAAAAGATTAGCTTTAACCTACTGCACATGGCAATCTAATTCCTGACTTAGCCAATAAGAGCGATACCAAATAAATGAAGTCTCAGATTTGTAAGAGGAAGAAATATCTGGCTGCAGTATATTAGGCCTGCAGAAACTGAGAGCTGATTGGGCACTGGGGGTAATAGGAGTTATGGAAGTAGAACTCGTTTGCTTACAGTATCCATACCATCCATGTAATGGGAGTCAGTGGAAGAAATTTTAGTGGTTGCTTAGGTCAAATCCTACCTCAGAAAAGGGACAACTGCATCTAACAAAAGGTCGCAATTTCTCCAAATGGACAATCTGGGAGCCATTAGTGCAACAATTTGCATGAAGAAACTGGCCTATGACTGTCTCCCTGTGGCTGATGTGAAGTTTCTGTCTCTGGCTCCATTCAGTTGAAATTGCTTGACCTCCTCAGCAACATCCCTGGGCCAGGCTCGTTCAATCCATACACCACAAGACAGCCCCTCCTCATAAGCCCCCACTTGCTGATTCCCTGCTGAAGGACCAGTACTGACTGAGCTGGAGAGTAAGCACTGTCTCCAATCTAGCTGCAAGCTGCTCCTTCCTCTGTCATTCCACAACCTGCTCAGACAGGAAGGAAAACTGGAAGGTAAACAGATTCTTTTAGTGGTATAACTCAGTGTCAATACTCTTTATCTGCCCCATCCTGGAAAACTTCTGTTTCATGTGTGCCAATAAGTTGTCAGGGTTTTAACATTGAAATCACCAGTCTGGAACATCTCATAGTCTCAGGCAAACCAAGCTGGTTGGTTCCTTGCACCAGACATGACACCCCAATCTGGCAGGTGAGCCGATTTTTCAGGGACCTGACGCCTGATTCCTATCTATGGTCTCTATAAGCTGTGAACCCCTCTGCTGTCTGTGTTCCCAAGCAGCTCAGGGCTAGGCTTTCAGGATGGGATCGAGTGGCCAAGGCAGGGAAGGATCAGGAGGTGTGTTCTGAGAGAGGAGCTGGAGCTCCTCAGCTAGGAGGGTGAAGACTCAGGAAGGAACAGCCATCATCCTTAAGGTGCAGTGTAACCGTCTCTCAAAACAAGGTAGTGCTTAAAATATAACTTATGAGAAATTGAACTAGCCTGGCAAGCATGCTTAAATGTTACCTTAAGAAGAACATGCATTAGCAACAGTTCTCTGGGGGAGAGGATGATTTAGGTCTTGGAAGCTGAGCAGGCAGAAATGCCCGGCCCTGCTCAGGGTGGAACACCGCCTGCTTCATTTTTTGATGTTACTCCCCTGCCTCAGAGACAGCCTGCCATTAATCAGTCATCATGATAATCCCCTTAAATGTGCTTGTTCAATTATAAGTTCTATACTGCTTAACCATATATATCCTACTCCCCTGCTTATCTAAAAGATTTGAAATCAATGTATAACTCCTATTCTTCCTTATTTATCTGTAAAGCATATGGTTAATATATAAGCCGACTTCAGCTCCTTTGTTAGTTGTTATCATGTATCTAATAAATACGGGACTGAGCAGTTGTTTAGGGCGACAGTCTTCTCTACTGTCAACCCCTGCTCCCTTTCTCTTGCAGCTGACTTTTTTGTGACTTATTCTTCTCCCATGCACCCTCAGGAAGCGGCAGGGCAGAACTGCATTACAGCCTGCAGATCTACTTAAGAAAAGAGGGTGAGACCAGCCTAAGGGCACCAGCAAAGGCTTCCTTCCAACATTGGAGCTCCCAGGAGTGGAATGAGGAGCCAAGATCTGAGCAGAAAGTTGGGTGTTCCCCCAAGGCACATGTGCTAGTCACACAAGAAACCTATGTGGGATGCATCTGCTGACTGGGTTGATGCTCCAGGAGCCCTGGATGCCCAGCATTTCCACTCCCCTCCAGCCCCTTCCTACCTCATGCCTGTGCCCAAAGAGCCAGTGGGAAGGAGGGGGCGGGAACTCCTGGACTGCTCTGAGCAGCCACTGCCTGTGCAGGTACAGCTGTGCTGCCTTGAGCAGCAGCAGAACCAGCCCTAGCACAGAGGCCACTTGCAGGAGCCCAGAGACACCACCCAGGGGTCTAATGACACTCAACACAGAGACACTCATGGTGCAGGTGCTGCTGGATTGCTGACTCTCCCTGACTGTCCCTAACTGTTGGGGACCTTCCCTGAGAATCCCGGCCCAGACAGTCAGGGGAGGATGGCCCTGCCCACCTGGAGGGAGGGTGAAGGGTGAGGGCGGGGCTTAGACTGGACTTCTAAAGTTCA
Source organism: Mustela nigripes (assembly GCF_022355385.1). Taxonomy (NCBI): domain Eukaryota; kingdom Metazoa; phylum Chordata; class Mammalia; order Carnivora; family Mustelidae; genus Mustela; species Mustela nigripes. The sequence goes on from NC_081570.1 coordinate 36,680,028, forward strand.
TTAACTGTGAGGATGTTAATGGGAAACTATGGGAGGAAAACTTTGTCAACAGACAGCTATAATGGCTGGGCATATTACCACTTGCTCTTCTCTCTGTTATTCAACAAATATTTCAGGGGCACCTACTCTGTGCCAGACAGCTACTATATGCCAGGACGCAGCTGCCAGAAAACATGATCCTGACAGCAGACATGAATCCTGAGCACAAAAACTTCACAGTCTAGCTTACCAAATGTTCAGGAATTGGGTTTGATTTGGTTATTATCCCATTTGTGAGAGGAAAACACTTACAGAGAGCTAAAGTGATGTGACCAGAGAAAAACCACCATTGAGAGTGTCAGCTGGGATTAGAATCAGGGGTCTCCAAACTGTCTGCCTCAGCTGCCTTTGTGTTGTTCCCCACACTTGTCCCAGTCCATCATTCAGTGATGTTCTGGGATGACCATGCTGGCATGCAGAGCCCTGTCCTCACACTCAGGAGGCCCAGTCCAGGGCTCGCTCATGACATATGAAGCCAGCCAGTCATACTCTCTGTGCCTCAGGTTCTCCTTCTGTAAGGGGGTAATCATCCCTTTCCTAAGTAATGCTCATTTAGTCAGGCATTCAGTCATACATGCCCTCAGCAAATGTTTCCTGAGCTCACAGTCTGGGAGATAAAGGCAGAAAACAAACGTAGTACAGGAAAACATGATAAGGCCTGTACTGAAAGAATGAATAGGACATGGGCCCACCCAGGATGGAGACAACTAAAACAAGAATCAGACTCTGAAGTGTGAATAGGAATTCACCAGGTGAAGAGTGCTAGGGAGAGAGATGGGCACTGAAAACTCATGGAGAGTATATGAAAGCACATCTGAGAAAGACAAGTTAGTCTCTCGGCCTCACTTTATTCCTGATTCTCCTACAACTCCTAGTCCATAACTCTGAAAGGAAAACAAGATGTTTCTGTCAGGAGTTCTTTGGGAGGCAACTTTTCTACTGCCCTGTTCTTCACCATCTACCTTTTTATTCCTATACCCTCCTGCTGTGGCTGACCCCTTACACAACCCATGGGGCCACAGGTCTCTCCATTTTCCCATAAGTCCTGGGATTCTGTCCAAACTCAAGACTGTGTAACCTTGTTACCCATGCCTCTCAACTTCCCTCCATTTCTATGCTTACTTACCACCCCTTTCTGGCCCAGGCCCATGGACTCTGGAGCCTGACTCTTCCCTTGCTTGGATCATGTGCACCTAGCACATTATGAGCAGTTGTGGAGAGAGAGCTTGGAAGTGGGACAGCCTGGGTTGAAATTCTGGGTGTAACTCCATGTTTACCTCCCTGAGTCCTCAGTTTCCTTTACAGAAGTGGGTGCATAATGCTTGGTAATATGCAGCATTTAGTGAGTGTTTATTATATTCTAGACACTGAGCAGGAACTTCATGTGTTTTCAGCAGAAGAATCCTACAAAACAGATTAAAAAAAAAAAAAACCTGAAGTCTCAGCATGGGAAGACCCTCCTCAGGGGCAGGGGAGCAAGTCCACACTGAGATGGGCCCTTTAAGATTTGGAGTTTTTTGTTTTGTTTTTAAAGATTTTATTTATTTATTTGAGAGAGAGAGAGAGAGAGAATGCATAAGCAAGGGTGTGGTGGGGTAAGAGAGAAGCAGAAGCAAAGGGAAAAGCAAACACCCTGCTGTGCAGGGAGATTGATGCAGGGCTTGATCTCGAACCCTGGGATCATGACCTGAGACAAAGGCAGTCCCTTAATCTACTGACCTACCCAGGAACCCCAGGATTTGTAGTTTTGACCCTCAACTCTATGGCCAACCAATCTTTGACAAAGCAAGAAAGAATATCCAGTGGAAGAAAGACAGTGTCTTCCACAAATGGTTTCAACAAAGGTACATTGGACAGCCACATGCAGAAGAATGAAACTGGACCACTTCCTCATACCATAATAAACTTAAAATGGATGAAAGACCTAAATGTGAGCTAGGAATTTATCAAAACTGTAGAAGAGAACAAAAGGAGCAACCTTTTTGATCTCAGCCACAACAATGTCTTCCTAGACACATTTTTAAAGGCAAGGGAAACAAAAGGAAAAATGAACTCTTGGGACTTCATTGGGATAAAAAGTTTTTGCACAGCAAAGGAAACAACAAAACTAAAACGCAACAGATGGAATGGGAGAAATTATTCACAAAGGACATATCAGAGAAAGGACTACTACCCAAAATTTATAAAGAATGTATTAAACTCAACATCTCAAAAAAAAAAATCCTGTCAAGAAATGAGCAGAAGACATGTGGCGACATTTCTCCAAGAAAGACATAAAAATGACTAAGAGACTCATGTAAGGATGCTCAACATCACTCTTCATTAGGGATACACAAATCAAAACCACAGTGAGATACCGCCTCACACCAGTCAAAATAGCTGCAATTAACAACTCAGGAAACAAAAGATGTAGGCAAGGATGCAGAGAAAGGGAATTCTTCTTACACTGTTGGTGGGAATTCAGTACAACCACTCTGGATAAAAGTTGGAGGTTCCTCAAGAAGTTAAAAATAGAGCCACCCTTTACTAGGTATTTATTGAAAGGATACAAGCATAGTGATTTGAAGGGGCACATGTACCCCAATGTTTATAGCAACATGTCCACAATAGTGAAAATATGGAAAGAGCCCAGATCAACAGATGAAAGGATAAAGAAAAAAATATGTATATATGTAATGGAATATTGCTCATCCATCAGAAAGAAATAAAATCATGCCATTTACAATGACAAGGATGGAACTGTTATACTAAGTAAAATAAGTCAGTCAGAGAAAGAAAAATACTATGTGATTTCTCTCATATGTGGAGAAGGAAAGGAAAATAAGATAAAAACAGAGAGGGAGACAAACCATAAGAGACTCTTAAGTATAGAGCAAAAATTAAGGGTTGCTTGAGGGAAGGTGGGTGGGAAGTTGGGGTAATTAGGTGATGGGCATTAAGGAGGGACCTTGATGTAATGAGCCCTGGATGTCATATACAAGAATGATTCATTAATTTTACCCTTGAAACTCATAATACATATATGTTAACTAAATTGAATTTTTAAAAAAATTCAAAATAAACAAAAAAAAAGAAAGAAAAAAGAAGTAAGTAAATAAAATAAATAAATCACATGGGGAAGGAAAAAAAAATTGGAGTTTTGAATCCCAGCCACACGCCAGAGATTAAATGCACAACAGTGGAGCACAGTGTGCCAACGGCCCTGGGCACAGAAGGGGTGAGGGCAGGGATCTGATGGGGGCTTGGGACACAAAACAGAGATTATTTGCTTTTCTATGAGGGCTTCCTGAACAGTAGTAGGCAAGAGATATCCTCCCCCAGATGAAAACGTGGGGTGGCACCATTTTCCTCCTTGTCGCCAAGATGGTTAGACTTCAGTGAATAACACAGCACCCTCAGTGTTGGCGGGAGCTGCTTACACCAAACCTCGTTACCCTGTTTCTGGCAGGGATATCTTTACTAGGGCAGGTCTGACTGTGAGCCAGCACAATGGGTCTCTCCCTCAGAAGATCAACGCAGTCCCCCTGCATGTACCAAGTCATCTGACCACAGAGTGCTACAAAGCCTCAGTGCAGTTCTGGTGGAAATAGGACCAGGCTTGCTTTCTTTCTGTCATTTTCATTTATTCTTTTTGTCTTTTTTTCCCCTTTGGAATCAGGCTTATTGTGTTTTTTTGTTGTTGTTGTTGTTTGTTTCCTTTAATCTTTTTTTTTTTTTTGGATAAGGCTTCTTTTCTTCTCTTTTTCTTTTTCTTTGCACACAGGCTTATAGTTTTTATAACTATAAATTAAATAAATTAAATTTATATTTAATTAAATTTTAATTATTTCTTAAATAAATTATTCAATTTTAATTTATTTAATTAAATTTAAATAAATTTTATTTATTTACTTATAAATAAATTTAAAATAAATTAAATTAAAATTTATAATTTTTATAGTTCCAAACACTCTCCACTGCAAGAAGGGTGCAACTCTGAACAGGACTGACCTGTGGGAAAGAGCAGTCAAAATGAAACAGCATAATGCACAGCTTACACCAGAAGCACTTCCTGAGGTACCAGGTCCTTGACAGTACATGGCACTTCTTAATGTAGTGTTAATCTGAGGAGAAAAAAACATACAAAATGATAAGGCAGAGGAATTCTCCCCAAAAGAAAGGTCTAAAGGAAATCACATATAGGGATTTTCTCAAAACAGATATAAGCAATATATCTGAATAAGAATTTAAAGCAATAGTCATTAGAATGCTAGCTTCTTTCAAGCTGAAAGAAACATAGAAAACAGCAGAAACTGACACTTGGGTGACTTGGTGAGTTAAGCATCTGCCATCAGTTCATGTCATGATCATAGGGTCCTGGGATGGAGTTCCATATTGGGCTCCTTGGTCAGTGGGAAGCCTGATTCTCCCTCTGCCTGCCACTCCCCCTGCTTATGCTCACTCTCTCTCACAAACAAATAAATAAATACAATCTTGAAGAAGGAGAAGAAGGAGGAGGGGAGGAAAAGGAAGAAGACGATGACACCAGAGAAACCCTTGTTGCAGAGATAGAAGATCAAAAGCCTAGTCAGGCTGAAATTTAAAAATGCTATAAGTGAGATGCAAAACCCACTGTATGTAATCACAACAAAGATGGAAGAGGCAGAGGAACAAATAGGTGAGATAGAAGATAAAATCATGGAAAATAATGAAGCTGGAAAGAAGAGAGAACGAAAAATATGAGCTCATGAAGTTGCACCTAGTGAACTCAGCAATTCCATAAAGGACAATAATATCTATATCATAGGAATCCCAGAAGAGAGGGGCATGAAAAAGGGGCAGAAAGTGAATTTGAACAAATTATACCTGAGAATTCCCCTAGTCTGGAGAAAGTCCAAGTCCAAGAAGCACAGAGGTAGTTCTCTACCTCCAAGATCAACAAAAACAGGTCAACACCAAGACATATCAGTGTGAAATTTGCAAATACAAGAGAAGAGAGAATTCTGAAAGCAGCTAGGGTTAAAAGGTACTTAACATACAAGTATGGACACATAAGGTTAGCAGGGGACCTGTCCACAGAATCTGGCAGGCTGGAAGAAAGAGGCATCATATAATCAATGTGGCAAGGGGGGGTTACGCAAACAAGAATTCTTTATCCAGCAATTCTGTCATTCAGAATAGAGGGAGAGAGAAAGAATTTCCATTGAAAGCAAAAACAAAAGGAGTTCATGAACACTAAACCAGCTCTGCAAGACATATGAAAGAGGAGGCTTTAAGTGGGAAAGAGAGTGAAAGAAAGGAAAAAAAAAAAAAAAGGAAAGGAATAGAGGCAATCTACAGTAACAATGACTTTATAGGTAACACAATGTCACTAAATTCATACTTATCAATAATCACTCTGAATGTGAAGAGACTAAATGCTCCAATCAAAAGACATAGGATATTGGAATGGGTTAAAAAAAAAAAAAGACCCAGGCTCTTGAGCAAGATGGCGGAGGAGTAGAAGATCTAAATATCGTTGGGTCCCAGGAGTTCAGCTAGATAGTTAACAAACCAATCTGGATACCTACAAACTCAACAGGAGTTTGAAGAGAAGAGCAGCAATTCTAAGAAGAGAAAAGTGACCACTTTCTAGAAGGTAGGACATGCAGAGAAGTGAATCCAAGGAGATATGAAGGAACCTAGATCTTGTGGGAGGTGGCAGATCTTGGCAAGCAGTAGAACAGTGGAGCACAAAATTGGAACTTTTAGAAGTCTGTTCTACTGAGGGACATTGCTCCAGAGGCTAAGTGGGGGGATGGAACCCTCACGGGGACAGCATGGTCTTGGGACCCATGGGATCACAAAAAGACCAGGGGTGTCTAAGTGTAGCAGAGCTCCCTGGTATCAGAGAGGGGAAGCTGGATGTAGAGATGGAGTCAAGGAATGGGCTCTCAGCTCAGAGTTACCTTAAGCCATGATCCAAGGCACAGTCGGGCCACTGCTCTTTGAGCAGAGACCCCACAAGCAGCAGATTCAGGGAGACTCACCTTCCTTTTCTGGGAGACACTGATTCCAGGAATCAGCTGGGTTTGGAGACTCCAAATGGGTTGTGCACCAGAGATAGAAATGCTCAGTCAAAGGCCGGGTAAGCACAGACTGTAGCAAGACACCAGGGAGATGGGAGTGATTGATTGCTTTTCTCTGAGGGCACACTGAGGAGTGGGGCCCTGATCTCTCAGCTTCTATGGAGCCTGAGACTGGGAGGCCACCATCTTCATTCCTGTTTTCCAAATCTGTACGGAGAACATTCAGGGAACAAAAGCTCCTGAGACAAAAACCGAGCAGATTACTTATCCTGGCCCCTGGAAAGGGCAGTGCAATTCCACCTCAGGCAAAGACATTTGAGAATCACTGCAACAGTCTCCTCCCCCAGAAGACTAGCAAGAACATTCCTCCAAGACCAAGTTTACTGATCAATGAGAACTGCGGAACTCTAGGTAGGGGAATGCAACACAGAATTTATGGCTTTTTTCCTACAATTCTTCAGTCTTTCAAAGTTAAATTTTTGAAATTTTCTTTTTCCTTATTCTACTTTAAAAATCTTTTCCTCTTTCCTATTTTAACTGTTTTAAACTATTTTATCTTATCAATGCCTTTACAAAATATTTAAAATTTTTCATTGTTATAGTCACATTCTATCTCTTCATTGTATTTAACCTTTTTTTTTCTTTTTTTTATTCATATAGGTTTTTTGTTCCTTAAAATTTTGGGATACAGTTCCTTCTAACAGATCAAAATATATCCTAAATCTAGTGCATGGCTTTGTTTTAGTCTTCAGCCTGATTACATTCTTTTTTCTTTTTTAATCAGCCTCTTAATTTATCAATTCCTTTTTTATAATCTTTTTTAATTTTCATCTTTGCAGTCATATTCCATCCCCTCATCATATTTACCCTTATTTATGTGTGTGTGTGTGTGTGTGTGTGTATAAGTTTATATATAACTTAAAACTTTAAACTTTAAAACTTTGGGAGGCAGTTTCTTCTAACAGACCAAACTACACCCAAAATCAAGTGTATGACTCTGTTCTATTCACCATTCTAAAAAGAAATACACACACACACACACACACACACATATATATATATATATATATATATATATATATATATATATACACACTCTCCTTTCTTCTCCCCCAGGTTTTGGGTCTTTTCTAACTTGGTCAGTGTGTATTTTTCTGGGGTCATTGCTACTCTTTTAGTGTTTTGTTCTCTCATTCATCTATTCTTACCTGAATAAAATGACAAGGCAGAAACACTCACCTCAAAAAACAAACAAACAAACAAACAAAAAAAACAAGAGGCAGTACCAATAGCTAGGGACCTAATCAATACAGACATTAGTAAGATGTCAGAACTAGAGTTCCAAATGATGATTATCAAGGAGCTAGCTGGGCTTGAAAAAACCATAGAAGATACTAGAGAATCCCTTTCTGGAGAAATAAAAGAACTAAAATCTAACCAAGTTGAAATTTAAAAAGCTATTAATGAGGTGCAATGAAAACTGGAAGCTCTTACTGCTAAGATTAATGAGGCAAAAGAGAGAATTAGTGATATAGAAGACGAAATGATAAAGAATAAAGAAGCTGAGAAAAAGAGAGATAACTACTGGACCACAAGGGGAGAATTTGAGAGATAAGTGATACCATGAGATAAAACAATATTAGACTAATTGGGATCTCAGAAGACGATGGGGAGTGCAGAAGGTATATTGGAGCAAATTATAGCAAAGAATTTCCCTAATTTGGCGAAGGGAAAAAGCATCAGAATCTAGGAGGCACAGAGAACCCCCCCTAAATCAATAAAAATAGGTCCATACCCCCTCATCTAATAGTAAAACTTACAAGTCTCAGTGGCAAAGAGAAGATCCTGAAAGCAGCTCAGAACAAGAGGTCTGTAACATGCAATGGTAGAAATATTAGGTTGGCAGCAGACCTATCCACAGAGACCTGGCAGACCAGAAAAGACTGGCATGATATATTCAGAGCACTAAAAGGGAAAAATATGTTGCCAAGAATAGTATATCCAGCTAGGCTGTCGTTGAAAATAGGAGAGATTAAAAAAACAAAAACAAAAACAAAAACAAAAACCTTCCAGGACAAACAAAAACTGAAAGAATTTGCAAACACCAAACCAGCCCTATAGGAAATTTTGAAAAGGGTCCTCTAAGCAAAGAGAGAGCCTAGAAGTAACAGACTAGAAAGGAACAAAGACAATTTACACTAACAGTCACCTTACAGGAAGTACAATGGCACTAAATTTATATCTTTCAATAGTTACTCTGAATGTAAATATTTATTTCTTTTATTTTACTTTTAAATCAACATATGGTGGATTATTTGCTTCAGGGGTACAGGGCTATGAATGCCCAATCAAAAGACACATGTATCAGAATGGATTAAAAAAAGAAGACCCATTGATATGCTGTTGTGAAAAACTCATTTTAGAACAAAAGACACCTCCAGATTTAAAGTGTGGGGGTGGAAAAAAATTTACCACACCAATGAACATCAAAAGAAAGCTGAGGTGGCAATATTTATATCAGATAAGTTAGATTTTAAGCCAAAGACTAAAATGATAGATGAGGAAGGATGCTACATCATGGTCTATCCAACAAGAAGATCTAACAGTTTTAGATATCTATGCCCCTAATATGGGAGCAGCCAATTATATAAACCAATGAATAACAAAATCAAAGAAACACACTGGCAACAATACAGTAAGAGTAGGGGACTTTAACACCTCCCTCACTAAAAAGTTCAGATCATCTAAGCAAAAGATCAACAAAGATATAAAAGCTTTATTTTTTTTTAAGATTTTATTTATTTATTTGACAGACAGAGATCACAAATAGGCAGAGGCAGGCAGAGAGAGAGGGAGGAGGAAGCAGGCTCCCTGCTGAGCAGAGAACCTGATGCGGGGCTCGATCCCAGGACCCTGGGATCATGACCCCAACTGAAGGCAGAGGCTTTAACCCACTGAGCCACCCAGGCGCCCCAAAGATATAAAGGCTTTAAATGACACACTGGACCAGATGGACATCCCAGATATATTCAGAACATTCCATCACAAAGCAACAGAATACACATTCTTCTCTAATGCCCATAGAACATTCTTCAGAATAGATCACATTCTTCTATCTATAGATCACAAATCATGTCTCAACAAGGACCAAAAGATTGGCATAATTCCTTGAATATTTTCAAACCACAACGCTTTGAAACTAGAACTCAACCACAAGAGGAACATTGGAAAGAACTCAAATACATGGAGGCTAAAGAACATCCTCCTAAAGAATAAATAGAAATAAAAAGAAAAAAGAAAAGAAAAGAAAACAGCTGCTCAAAATCCTTGGGACCAGGTAAAGGTGGTCCTGAGAAGAAAGTATATAGCAATACAGGACTTACTCAAGAAGCAAGAAAAGTCTCAAGTACAACACCTAACCCTATACCTAAAGTAGCCAGAGAAAGAACAGCAAAGGAAGCCTAAACCCAGCAGGAGAAGAGAAAAAATAAAGATCAAGCAAAAAATCAATGAAATAGGAAGCAAAGGAATAGTAGAACAAATCAGCAAAACTAGGAGCTTGTTTTTTGAAAGAATTAATAAGATTGATAAGCCCCTAGCCAGACTTCTCAAAAAAAAAAAAAAAAAAAAAAAAGAGAGAGAGAGAGAGAGAGAGAGAGAGAACGGACCCAAATTAATAAAATTGTGAATGAAAGAGGAGAGAGCACAACTAACACCAAGGAAATACAAACAATTATAAGAAGATGTCATGAGAAACAAAATACCAGCAAATTTGACAATCTGGGAGAAATGGATGCGTTCCTAGAGACGTATAAACTACCAAAACTGAACCAGGAAGAAATTGAAAACCTTAACAGACCCATAACCAGTAAGGAGATTGAAACAGTCATCAAAAATTGCACTCCTGGGTATTTACTCCAAGGATACAGATGTCATGAAAAGAAGGGCCATCTGTACCCCAATGTTTATAGCAGCAATGGCCACGGTGGTCAAACTATGGAAAGAACCAAGATGCCCTTCAACGGACGAATGGATAAGGAAGATGTGGTCCATATACACTATGGAGTATTATGCCTCCATCAGAAAGGATGAATACCCAACTTTTGTAGCAACATGGACGGGACTGGAAGAGATTATGCTGAGTGAAATAAGTCAAGCAGAGAGAGTCAATTATCATATGGTTTCACTTATTTGTGGAGCATAACAAATATCATGGAGGACAAGGGGTGTTAGGAGAAGGGAGTTGGGGTAAATTGGAAGGGGAGGTGAATCATGAGAGACTATGGACTCTGAAAAACAATCTGAGGGGTTTGAAGGGGTGGGGGGTGGGAGGTTGGGGTACCAGTTGGTGGGTATTATAGATGGCACAGATTGCATGGAGCACTGGGTGTGGTGAAAAAATAATGAATACTGTTCTCCTGAAAATAAATAAATTGAAAAAATTAAAAAAAAAAAAAAAAAAAGAAGTGAGGGTTCCTGACCCAGGACTCTGCTTGCTGTTGGCATGCAGTAAAGCTTCCAAAATATTTTCTCAATATTTGCATAGAATTTCCAAAGCACAGACATAACCACTTTACAATTTATTAACCTTAATTTACAGGCAAGAAAACTAAGGCCCAGGGACTTAGTTGACTTTGTCAAGGTCATGAAGAAAGTAAGTATCACAGTTAGGATCATGACCTCAAATTTTGTACTCCAGTTTTGCTAGTGCCAGATGCCATTTTTATGTATAATGCTTATTCTGTGTTGGCATGATGCATATATTCTCTCTTAAAATTTTAAAGCATCCTATCTAAGAGTACAAATACCCTCTGAATGCTCTCCAGCCTCATCTCAGGCCACTGTCCCACCAGGTGGCAGCTCCTGGAAGACACCATTACTTTTTCCTGCCCCAGAGTTGTTTTGTTTTGTTTTGTTTTGTTTTTTAATTTAAATGTATTTTATCATGTTGCAGGATTCATTGTTTATACGCCACACCCAGTGCTCCATGCAATATGGCCCTCCTTAATACCCACCACCAGGCTCACACATCTCCAACCACTCTCCCTTCCAAAACCCTTGGTTTGTTTCTCAGAGTCTACAGTCTCTCATCGTTCATCTGCCCCTCTAATTTCCCCCTATTCATTCTTCCTTTCCTTTTCCTAATGTCCTCCATGTTATTCCTTATGCTCCATAAGTAAGTGAAACCATATGATAATTTACTTTCTCTGCTTGATTTATTTCACTCAGCATAATCTCCTCCATCCCCACCCATGTTGTTACAAAAGCTGGGTATTCATCCTTTCTAATGGAGGCATAATATTCCATTGTATATATGGACCATATCTACTTTATCCATTCGTCTGTTGAAGGGCATCTTGGCTCTTTCTACAGTTTGGCAATTGTGGCCTAACATGAACATTAGGGTACTTATGGCCCTTGTTTTCATTACTGCACTTTTGTACTTGCAGTTTGCTCTACTGGGAATCCTGTCCCTTGTTCTTTGCACTGCCAGATGCTTGTCATCCTCCAGGTTTCCCCAACGAATGTCCTCTCCAACCAGGGGCCATTTCTGATCTCCCTAAGTAGATACTCCCTGCTAGTCTCCCTCTGCTTCCTTCTTAGCACTTACTACTGGGTGTATTCACACTCCTTAATTGTTTAGTTGAATCTAATCAGTTTGCCCATGGAATAAAAGGGCAAGACCCAGTCCATCTCATGCCCTGATACATCTAGACAGTGCCTGCACATAGTAAGGCCTCAGAAAAGTGTGTCAAATGACATAACGGGGCAGAATTGAACAGAATTCGGAATTGCCCAGCAAGCTGGTGTTATCATTCTCATGAAAACAGTTTTTTTAAATTTATGTTTTATTTATTTTCAGCATAACAATATTTGTTATTTTTGCACCACACCCAGTGCTCCATGCAGTCCGTGCCCTCTATAATACCCACCACATGATTCTTTATATGGGAAACCCAAAAGACTCCACCCCCAAACTACTAGAACTCAAGCGCCCCTGAGCCTGACTTTCATAAGGCTTTGTACAAACTAGAGGGTCAGTGTTGGCAGGAGAGGATGGGGCTACCTGCTTGTAAAGGGCTCAGGAACCTTGTAGAGATGAGTCCTGGTGTCTGCATCAAAAGTTTGGGGAACTGGGCATCTGGGTGGCTCAGTGGGTTAAGCCGCTGCCTTCGGCTCAGGTCATGATCTCAGGGTCCTGGGATCGAGTCCCGAATAGGGCACTCTGCTCGGCAGGGAGCCTGCTTCCTCCTCTCTCTCTCTCTGCCTGCCTCTATGCCTACTTGTGATCTCTCTCTGTCAAATAAATGAATAAAATCTTAAAAAAAAAAAATTTGGGGAACTAAGGTCCATGCATGTCCTATTTATCCAGAAGCCTCCTCTGGGAATTTCTCAGTCTGTGTATGACATGATCATCTTTTCCTTATATATCCCATGATGCCCAGTGTAGATTTGTGAGTGGGTTTCCACCAGTGGATTGGTGAGTGGGCAAATACCTTTCCTGCCCTTCCCATCCCTGTCTTCTGGTACTGGCTAACCACGATCTTTCCCTGACCTTCCCTTCCCTGCTGTGTCCTCACTCAGTCAGGTATCCCATCAACTAGGACTTTGTCCTTTAGTCCCCTTTCTTAGTTTAGCTGCTCAGTGTGAAGACACGAAGAACACAAGAAAGCTACTGGCTGGACAGCAAGTGAGGCACAGATACATTGTCCTTCTGGGTCTGTCATTTTCCTTCTGGACAGGCATATATCTATTCCACTGGTCTCATTTTTCTGGTAGTACTCTAATATAAATTTTGGTACTAAGATTGACTCTAGAAAAACAGAATCGTAAGTTTTCTGACTTAGTTCTGGGTTTCATGAATTCGTTCTCCAATAAGATTATTTGGAAAGGCACTGATGACTCTAATACCAATGGTATAGAGCACTGGTAGCCCAGGGCCCGATGTTGCAATACACAAGACTTCACCATTGGATGTTGCTAATCAAAGTCTTGCAAAAGGTAAGGTTCTGGTGACCAAGTACTGGATGTCTTAAAACATGTTAGCATAAGAAGACTGACTGGATGTCTGGGCTAAAGTTGAAAAAGTGCGAAAAGGAAAGAACAATGTGGGGGATTCAAATTCTCAGATATAAATAAATAATGAATGGATGAATAAATAACCCGAAAGCTTCTATGTCTACACTGAAGATCACTCTGACCTGTAGAAACAAGCTTTAGCCAGGACCCAGATTCTGAAACTAAATCCAGCTAACATCATGCCTGTGTCTGAATTATCAGCAAACTGATTTCTGTATCTTTCAGGATATCTTCTGTTACACTGAAAACGCTGAGAAACTGGAATGGAGACATATGGGAAAAGTCCCATGAAGCTGGAGCCATCAAACACCTATATTATACTGAGTCTTCTTTGCCAGTTGGGGAGGATATCCATTCCAGCTAGGCATTCCAGAACCAGAGAAATAACCTCAGGGTAGGTTTGGGTATACAGCACCAGCTAGGTGGCAATAACTTGCAGGAAGGCTCTCCAGAAGGCTGCATCTGCTTTAAATCAATGTCTAATATATGGTGCTGTGTCTCTCATAGCCAGGACTCACCCACCCAGGACTCAAGGGATGGAAATAAGAGCAGCACCACTCATTATTACCCACAGTGATTTGATCAGCAAAGCTTGGAGTACTTATCACTGTAACCTTAGGTTCTGTTGTCCTAGTTATCTCGCCTCCAAAAGTAGGAGTACTTCCGCTGGGGGATACAAGAATAACTATGTGAAGGACTCCTGGACACTTTGTGCTCCTCATGGGTCTAACTCAGAAGCAGTGACTGTACTGATCAATCCTGACCACCAAGGGGGAAACTGGCACTTTTCTTACCATGAGGATAAGAAAAAATATGCTTGGAATGGAGGAAATACATGGGCATCTCATAGAACTACCCTGCCCTGTCATGAGAATAAATGGGAAAATGCCACAGCCCAATTCAGGCAAGACTAGTAATGGCTCAGATCCCTTAAGTGTGAAGATTTGGGTCATGGCATCAGGCGAAAAAAACCACAACCAACTGAGGGACATTCAGAGGGTGAAGCAAGTATGGAATGGGTAGTGGAAGAAGGCTGTTATAAATGCGAAGGATGGCCATGTCATAGGTTATAGAAATAAAGAGGGTAATTACTTCTAGCATTTTCCTGCTTTGTTATGAATATGATTATGCATGTGTGCACATGCGTGTCAGATTTTTTCTTTCTTGTCTTATATCCTGCGCAGAACCCAGACGTGTGGTACTAATAGTCAACTTTGTATCATAGCATGTAGGTCACAGGATTTCAGGGAGAAGAGAGAATACCCTCCAATGACTGCTTCCTGGTTGGGGAAAAGGATCAACACACATTCAATTGTGTGAAGGTTAGTTGATGGAAGTGTGACTTTATTATACTTAAATTGCAGATGAAGTATGGCTTAATGGAATGTGCAAATGATAAGAGGACACATGGTAGACTGTGATAGACTAGCTTTATAAATCAGCTTGGATTGGCTGGAGTCTCCATTATTCAATTAAACAAAAGTCTAGATGTTGCACTAAAAATTTCATGGGTACTGTTAGCATCTGTAATCAATTCTAATTGTAATCAATTTAAGAACAGCATATTTCCTTGATAAATGGGGAAGCCTAATCCCCTCACTGAATAGCCTTAAGAGCAGACTTTTAGAAGGTAGAAAATGCAAGAAAAGAGATTCTCCCTTAGAGGTTCTGTAATACCTTTGTTGTGCCAGGGAGACCCATTTCATATTTCTGATCAGCTAAGCTGCAGGATCAGCATCTTGTGCTCTTTTAAGGAACCAAGTCTGTGTAATGTGGTTAAGCAGCAAGGAACACAAAGCAGACAGAAAGTAACAGCAACAGGGAGAGGGCAGACAGCCTGGGGGACAGGCAGCTTATCATGACTTACATGGATAGTCAGAGCTACAGCTGGGTAGGAGAAAGGTAACAAGCAAACAGGTAGGAATATTGGAAAAGGGTGAGATGGAGAAGAGCCTACAGTCTGATGCACAACAGGAGGAGAGCAGGAGACTGGCTGTGGGCAGAGTGAAAGTGGGAATTGGGCAGAAGACAGTAGACAAGAGAGACTTCAGGAAAACATGATGGTAGGCAGGAGGCCATCGGGGCTCATCCTTGTCCCCACAAGGGTTAGAGGAGCTTCCTGAGATGCAGGTAGATCCCATTCTTGGGCATTAACACAATTCTTGGAGTGGGAACAGGGATCCTGAAAGGATCTGGTGCCAGCTCAAAGCGGAGCAGTGTCAAGGCCACCGCCACCTTCATCTCGTTCATGGCAAACTGCTTCCCGATGCAGTTCCTGGGTCAGGGAGGAAAAAGGAAATGAGAAGTGGCATCAACCCCTCTGCCAGGAGCAGCACATTCATGGCCCTCCTGCATGGACACACAGCCCAGTCCCTTTCCCTCAGGACACACACACATCTCTACGCCTACCCCACCTAGCTTGTTTCACACTCTCCCCTTATCCTTTGACAAAGCCTACACTCTTCCAGTATTAGCTCCTACTCCTATCTATGCTCTCAGTAGGCCTGAAATTCTGTTGCAAGAAGGTCAGCAACTTGTGCTCAGGCCAAAGTCAAGGTATCACTAAAATAGTTTATTATTAAGTTGTTGACTCTCTGCACATGCCATTTCTGGTTTCACAATGGGGAGAACAGGACAGGGCACCATGGGGGTGGGTTGGGCCACCCTTCAGGCTCTAACCATCTGGGGCACACAGGGGTCCAGATCCTCAGAGTAAAGATAAGGCAGAGCTGGGTAAGGAAGTCAGTATGGCACAGAGAAGCTTCTGCAGGGGCAGAGCCTTAGTGACTCTCAACCTGCTACACCATCTGCCTGCCAGGTTGGGTCCAGACTCCTACTTTCTTCTTGGTCCCTCAGTCAACCAGCTGCTGTAGTCTTCCAATTCTACTGCAGAAATGTCTCTGCTTGCCATCACTTTACCTCCTAACCCAGACTTTTCTGTCTCCTGCCTCCACTTCCTCTGCTGAAACCCCAGCCAAGTTCAGAACCTCCCATGCCCTCCATCACAGGTACAACATGTCCAAATGCCTCAGATAACATCAGAGTCCTCTCTCGGTTGTTGGCTCACTCACTAGTCACCTGTTAACTCTCTCCTCCTTCCAGCTCAGCTCCTGCTGAGGAGATCCCAAGGAATGCCCTCCCTCCACCTCTGCCTGCCACATGCTCATGGCTAAGGGCAATGATAGCCTGTCCTCACCCCAACTCCTGCTCACTATGCCTCTTCATTCCTGGACCCTGACATCACCCTAATACTTTACTCAGGGACACATCGCTTTCCAGAGTAGGACAGTGCCAGGAACATGGAGCTTCCTATGGTGGGGTCAATTAGGAAATGAGTGAGTAAAGGAAAAAAAAGAAAAGAAAGAAGGAAGGAAGGAAGGAGAAGAAAAAGAAGAAAGAAGAAAGAAAGAAAAGAAAGAAAGAAAGAAAGAAAGAAAGAAAGAAAGAAAGAAAGAAAGTCTCTTTTGAGTGGAGGCATGTAGTTCTTGAGTGTAAACTCCTGGAGGCGAGGCCAGTATGCTCTCTCATAGCAGAGGACTTGGCACACAGAGAGAAGCTTAATAGGTAGTCTTAAAAATGAACGATGTCTATTGAACTGAAAAATAAACCCATGCTGAATGGAATAAAATGAGTAACCATTAGTTCTGAGCTAGGAGCTAAGCTGCCTACTCCTCTCCTGTCTCTATTGGCAGCAACATGACTTGCACCAATGTCTAGGAAGAAGGACTCAATCTCAAGGAAAAACAGATCCTGGAGCCAGTATCTGGAAGCACAATTTGCTAAAAGATGTGGTGTGAAAGTGGGTTCACTCTGTATGTGAAGGGTTGACAGATTTCTGTGTTTGGAAAAAAACATTTTTCTAAGAACTGCTTACAAAGTTTCCTGCAGTTACTATTTATAGGACACTCTCAGCAGCACTGGAGGATTTCACAGCAGCCATGCTGGACAATAGTCATCCCACTGAACAGCTACTTCACGTGTGCTTTACATTTTACACACCAGATAACGTTCAAATGCCATGTGTCATATATATACAACAGATTGCATTTTCTTCCAAAAGCAATTAAATGTCCTCATTTTTATATATTTGCCCATTTGGATGTCTGGACTCTAAGTGTAATATTAAGGTATATAGAGCCCAGATCATATGTACTGATTGGACACCTGAGAAAATTGTCAAGTGTACATGACCATTACCATAGAATCAATAATTCATTTGGTTGAAGAAAATATAGCAACAGCACACATTAGCCGAGTACTTTATGAAGCACTTAAGAGACACAGGAACCTTTCCTGTATATGGCTGAAATATTTGAGGCATGCAGGAAGCTGGGTACGGAAGCACATGCAATGTAGTCAATGGTGCAGTGTGGAGCAGAATGGGGAGTTTAGTAGAAAATCTGGTTTGAGGGACTCCTGGGTGGCTCAGTTGGTTGAGCAGCTGCCTTCGGCTCAGGTCATGGTCCCAGCATCCTGGGATCGAGTCCCGCATCGGGATCCTTGCTCTGCAGGGAGCCTGCTTCTCCCTCTGACTCTGCCTTCCACTCTGTCTGCCTGTGCTCGCTCTCACTCGCTCTCTCTCTGACAAATAAATAAATAAAATTTAAAAAAGAAAAGAAAAAAAGAAAATCTGGTTTGAGATTGTGTGCAACAAAAACTTTTGTGTCCATCCTGTGTTTGACTTTGACAACACTTGAAAATTACATGTGAGAAAATCTAATTCTGTAAAGTCATACTCACAAAATGAAGAACTCACAAGAATACCCTGAGCTATGGAACACCCACTGATACTGAATTGTGGATGGAGATTGTGTAAGAGCAATGGGTCAAAGTCTCCATGGCATTCAGTGATTACCAACTTTCTTTGCATAGAGACACACACCTCTTTCCCAGCACTCCAACATGGCAGGACATATCTACAGAAACCCACATAAATGTAGCAAGTCACAAACATCAAGTATGTACCCCCAAAATAGCCCCTGCCTCCTCCCATTCTAGTACGAGTGCCTCACCTTGATCCTCCTGAGAAGGGCAGGAAAGCATGGCTATGTCGAGAGGAGCCTGGTGCAAACCGGGAAGGGTCAAACACCTGCAGAGGGAGCACCAGGGCCAGGACAGGTGTGATCAAGCCCTTCCTTCCAATCATCCAAGGGACAGCACACCCAGAGGTGAGCCAGGAAGAGGGTTTGATCTGGAGAGGTCATCCCACCTCTTCTGCCCAACGTCATCATACCTCTGGGTTTGGCCACACCTTTGGGTTGTGGTGAAGGGCATAAAAGGAGAGCGTCACTAAGAATCCTGTGAACCAGAAGAGAGAAGGCTAGACATACATGTTTGTGGAGCCCAGCTGCACCCACACACAGCTTGGCAGCCACATTGAGAACCACTCCTCATCACTGTGAATGGAATGATAGTGTTGCAGGAGAGATGGGGCAGACATGGCACAACAGGTGTGCATGTGTGCACAGATTAGAAGATTAATCATGACCAGGCTGAGACGCAGGAAGGAACTGGAGGCTTTTTGGAGCAACTCAAGGGACAACTCACATTTATCAACTACCATCCGTGACCTCTTAGAAATATCCATGAACGCCTACATCCTCACAATAACCTTCCAATGAAGGCTCACATCTCCATCATTCCCATGAGGCACCTGATTCTCAGAGAAGCTGAGCAACTTGCCTCTGACCACCCAGCTAGGATGTGGCAGGGCTAGGATTCAGAGCAGAGAGTAGACGAACAGTGGTCTCCAGCTATGGCAGGGATCTGAGATCTGGTCATCAGCTACTCTCTGCCATCATCCTGAGGGCTCCTTGGAGACTGGACCATCTGATCCATGATGGTGAATTTTTTGATCTCTCTCATTAGCCGAGACCCTATAAGGAAAGACCACATCTCCCCCTGTCCCATCTGATTTTCTCTCAAGCATACATATCTCAAGGAATGAGAATATTAGGGCAAAACACAAAACCACATTCAGAGTCTATCGGGTTTTTATTTTTTGGATTTAAGCTCTGTGCAAAGAACACCATATACCTCATCTGAACAACAAATGAAATACTAGTTTTCCTGAGGGGTAAGGTGTCTCAAAGACATGCACAAACTGTGGTGTACATGTGGATTTCTGGTATCTCATGCATTCCTGCTGACAGTTTATGAGTGAGAATGGGGAATTTCACACCTTTGGGTAAGGAGCGTCCATCAGGGAAGGTGATGGGCTTGCTGAGCTCTCTGCCAACACCTGGAACTGGTGGATAGAGTCGAAGTGCCTCCTTGATGCACATGGTGGTGTAGGGCATCTGGTCCAGGTGGCCCCTAAAACAAAGCTATCCTGAAGGGTGGGCAAGGCCCTGGCAGCCAGGGAATTCTCTACTTGAGAGGGAAGGGCCTCCCATCTCATGAGCACTCACCAGGTAATGGAGACACCACCCCTCAGGAGGTTCTGGATCTCCTCCCGGCATTTCTGCTGATGCTCTGGGTGTGTGGCCAAAGCATAGAGGATCCAGGAGATGCCGCTGGCTGTGGTGTCATGGCCCTCAAACATGAAGGTGTCCACTTCCGCACGGAGATCTTTGTCAGAAAGGCTGCTCCTGTTCTGCATCTGGGAAGACACAGAGCAAGGGCAGGTTTGAATTTGCCCCCCTCCTCCACACTCGTGGGACAAGCCTCAGGCCTTCCCTGCCACACTCACTTGGGCAAAGAGGAGGATGTCCAGGAAGTCCAAGTGCCTCTTGCTCCTAACCTTCTCCAGGTTTCCCTCCTCCTGCAGCCGAGCTTTCCTCAACTTGATCACTCGGTCTGTCCAGAACAGTGTTCCCAGGCAGAGGTGAATGCTCCGGGTGCCCAGACACAGACACTCACAGTAGCCCCAGTCAGGGTGCCAGGTAGATCAGGAGGAATGTGGGAGTGAGTGTGTTTGGTGGGGTGGGAGCTCTAGCACCAGGTGCTTGCAGGTCACCACTCCCCTCAGCAGCACAGCCAAGGAGGCTCTGCTTGAATACTGCTGGCAGGGGCTCATTCAGCCTTCACCCATGGGGTGACACATGTAGCTTCTTGCATAGCACCTGGCACCCTAACACCTGCACCAGAGGAGTTCCCAGGTCGGTGTTTCCCAGGTCCTGGAAGGGCAGCCCGGGGCAGGACTCAGCTTGAGGGTCAGGGCCAGTCCCTTTGGGATGTGCCTGATGAAGGAGGGGAGCTTCCCAGAGGGCAGATACAACCTGTGTGTTGATGGGCAAGCTGGCAGGCCTGGTGGTTCCAGTGGCCTTCAGGGGTCAGCCTGTAGATGATGTCTTTCCAGTAGAAAACATTCATCATCCGAGAAAACACCAGGTTGTTCAGGTCCCAAACGGCTTGAAGGTAGGACTGGGAGTTCCTGAAAGGGGAGGATGCAGAATGGACTGGATGGGGAGAGGCATGTGACCTGGAGTGTGGTGGGCCTGTGTATGGAGCATTCCACAATCAATGGGACAGGCAACTCTCGGCATTTGTCATGTTGTTCTTATACCCTCGAGACTCTTAGCCCTTTATGAGGGACATGGGCATCCAGGTTTCTTCCTGGTGCAGAGAGCAGGGTCTGTGCCTAATGAAGGATTGTTGCGGGCTGAATTTAACTGGGGTTCTCTGCAGAATGTGACTCTTTGGGCTGGTAAACATCCGAGATGTCCTAACTACCTCTCAGATACGTTCACCCAAGTTGGTAAGAAATAGGACCTTGCACCTAATAAGGATTTCACTAACCTTTCTGTCTGGTGGTTGGCCTGGTCACTGAAGGCACACTTCATAAGGGTGTCCAACGTCATCAAGGAGATGTGTCCAAAGATCTCCAGAGATGAGTTCTGGCTGAGGAGCTCCTCCCATTTTTCCTGTGGTAGAGGGACACATAAACCTTTCTCTACTCCTTTAAAGGACCCATGCTAACAAGGCTAGACTCTCTTTCTGCCTCTCCAAATATTCTGAAAGATGCCCTCACTTTCTAAAGCAGTTGTGTTTCATCAGTTTAGGACCATATAGCCATTTGTTTGTAATGCAGTGAGTATTTTCTCAGAATATACTCTGAGAAAGTTGTTAGTTAATTTTCATTTAATTAATCATGATCTCTCACCATCTGACTTAGGAAGAAGTTTGATAATAACCGCCTTTTAGCAGATCAGAAAATATTGTTTTTCAGGGGACTCAGGGTAAATATTTGTGTCTTGGGGTTGATCTACACATGAAAAACAGGTGAAGTCCCAATTTAGGGAGCAAGAGTCAAGGCAAAGGAAAGGTCAAAGGGCTAAGACTGGGGTTTCTAAAGAAGGGATATCAGGGACTTCGGTTCCTCTTTTGCAACAAATGTTAGTTGAGCAGAATGAGTGAGAAATAGAGTCATTCTCAGAGTTGATGTTATGGCAGGACCCAGCTTTGGGGATAGAGACCTGGTCTCCAATTCCCTCCATGGAGCATCTAAAACCCATCAGAAGCCTTCAGCCTCAGCCCAGAGCCTACCGGAGTGAACACATGGGATGTCCACCATGCCTTTGAAGCTCCTACTGCCCATACCAACCAGGGGAAACTTGTCCTGTTGTCTAGGGGCATTGACTACTCTTCCTGCCCAAATCAAACACATGAAAGCAAGAGGAGAAGGGACCCTTTATCCACCATGACTGACTCTCCTATGGGCAATGAGCAAAGAGTGGAGAAAATAAGTGCCTGGGTCCTTTCCTATTCCATCTATCCTCAGGGGGCCCTGTCTCATAATATGGTATAAGTGGGTGAATCTGGGTGCCATGTCTAATGGATGTCTGAAGGACACAGCTGTCTGAGAGTGGACTTTGTGAACTGTACGGGGGTGTGAGTGTGCACGTGGGCAGGGTTTGAACTTACCAGCATCACTTGGACAGAGTCGGCCATGAGCCCCACATAGGGCTTCAGGATGTCATAGTGGAAGGCTGGGGTCAGCATTCTCCGGTGCTGGAACCACGTCTTCCCATTCAACAGGAGCAAACCATACCCTGGACCACAATGGGTGTGTGGGGGGGAGGGAGGAACCTCCCAAGAGTTGTCTGGGGACAACTGGGGAGGAACCCAGGGTGTCAGAAGAAGGGCATTCTGGGCAAGGCAGGAAAGGACAGTGCATGTCAGGAAGGGGACTTTCCAAAGCCTGGTGCGCAGGAAGTGGTTATAACAGCTGCAAAAATCAAGCCTGAAACAGAGCTAAGGCTGGTTTATAGAAGGACTTTAGTGAAAAGTTGGGCTGAGATCATTGGTGAGGACTCAGAAGTGATGTGGGATAAACTGAGAATCAGGAGGTCTCTCCCACCATCAGGAAGAGGTGAGGTTTTTATTAGAAGAAGAGAATGGAGACTCAACTCAGAGTTAAGTGAAGTGACTATGGTGCTGGTCACCTCTTATTTAATCTGGGTCAAATGAATAGGTGTTGGTAAACCTAAGCAGAAGGTAAACCACAGTCATAATTAAATGTACTTACCTAACCAGGGAGCTAGGAATCTGTAGGAACCATCAGACTTTGGGTCTGAAAGTAAGAAGGGCATTACAGGAAACTGGAAGTGACCAACATAGACATGATGTTCCCTGGAGGTAGCTATGTTTCAGACCATTGTCCCCCATCCCTTTCTGATGATTGTTAGCTGGCAATTAGTGTCAAGGCACCTCCTACTTGCTTCCAACGCGAACTCTCTTTCTTTCCTCATAGTCACTGAAGGCTGGGGAAGGCAGACTCAAAGTCCCCCTGAAGATCCCCACTGCATCAGGTAGGTATATTCAGCAGAAACAAGGGCTCTGTTTTAGTGCCAGTGAAAAGACAGAGTCTCAGGTATTTTGAGGAATCGTGGTGACTTGGCCATACCATTACCCATCATAGAGAACACTTAGAAGTACCAAACTGAAGTTATCTTGTATAAGAAATTGTCTTTCAGATCTGGAATTGTCTCAGTTTGGTTAAGAAAGGAAGGAAAGACAGCAACAGCCAGGCAGAAAGGAGGAAGGGAGGAAGGAAGGAGGAGAGAAAGGAAGGAAGGAAAGAAGGGGAGAAGAACAGAATGAACAGTACACAACAGAAAGGATAAGAAAAAGGAATAGAAAAAGGAAAAAAGCAGCCCAACACAGCTGTTTCCACATTCAATTTATATAATATCTGGCCTTCTGCTGGCTCGTATGCTGGGAGGGTCATAGGTAGAGAGTCATGTATTGATAGCTGAGCCTCCAGTGTCTTGTGCAAGTTCACAGACCCCTGGGCATGTATCCAAGAGGGAATAGCTACTCCAACAGGTATGCGGGTGTCCTCTCACCAGATCGTGCCAGGATCAGCTTCATGTAGTCAGGGTCGTAGATCACGACCTCCATTTCTGTGCCCCATAGCCAGCGAGGACAGGCACATGGAAATTTCTCTACCCATTTCAGTAGCAGTTGCAGCTGCTCTTCTTTTTGCAACTGTCACCAAAAGAAAGAGAAATCAATAGGGCGCCTGGGTGGCTCAGTGGGTTAAAGCCTCTGCCTTCAGCTCAGGTCATGATCTCAAGGTCTTGGGATCAAGCCCCGCATCTCTGCTCTGTGGGGAGCCTGCTTACTCCTCTCTTTCTGCCTGCCTCTCTGCCTACTTGTGATCTCTGTGTGTCAAATAAATAAATAAAATAATCTTAAAAGAAAGAAAGAAAGAAAGAGAAATCAATAAAACCTTTCTTCTGGTTCTGTGGCTAGATCCAGGGGTAAGGGCAAGATGGACATAAGAGAGAGTTCTGGATCCATCAGAAACCTAAGTGTTCAGAACTGTTTCTTATGACTTTGGCTCTGATCCACACTTTCCTGGCTGTCCAAGGTTTATCCTAAGCTAGGTTATGTCCCATTGTCGAGTGGAGTTAGTGGCCTTCACAATCAACAGCCTACAGAAACTTGTCAGGGATTAACTCCATGTTGTACAAAACTACTGGAAGCCAACATTTGCATGATAAACTTATGACAACTTTTATCACATGGTAAGCAATTGTGCCATACAATTTTATTTGGAGCATAAAGTAGATTGTATTTCAAAATTTAAATTTGTATATTAATACTACTTTGATGACAGCAGATTAAGAGGCCATGACACTAGAGGATAATTAATGTTATGATGGAGGGAAGCCCAAGTTTGGGGGGAATATTTGGACACTCTGAATTGGCCATTAGAATCCCTTCCTCATGCATTTGTTCATTCATCAAGTCATCATTTACCAAAATGCTATTGGGTTACTTGGGTATGTTGACTACAACTGCTCAATGGACTTTGACCATTTGTTGAAACCATAAACACTTGGTGAGCCCCTGCACATGTGGATTTTCCCTTTGCCATGGGCAGCCCTCACACCAAGCCAGTGCTGGCACATAGCTAGTGTTGGGTGGGTGGTTGCTGCCTTCCCCAGCTGACCCCACCCTTCCATCCCCAGTCCAGCCCCTTCCTACCTCATGCCTGTGCCCAAAGAGCCAGTGGGAAGGAGGGGACGGGAACTCCTGGACTGCTCTGAGAAGCCACTGCCTGTGCAGGTACAGCTGTGCTGTCTTGAGCAGGAGCAGAACCAGCCCTAGCACGGAAGCCACTTGTAGGAGCCCAGGGACACCGCCCAGGGGTCTGATGACACTCAGCACAGAGACACTCATGGTGCAGGTGCTGCTGGATCGCTGACTCTCCCTGACTGTCCCTGACTGTTGCTGACCTTCCCTGAGAATCCCGGCCCAGACAGTCAGGGGAGGATGGCCCTGCCCACCTGGAGGGAGGGTGAAGAGTGAGGGCGGGGCTTAGACTGGACGTCTAAAGTTCATTAACTGTGAGGATGTTAATGGGAAACTATGGGAGGAAAGCTTTGTCAGCAGACAGCGATAATGGCTGGGTACGTTCCCGCTTGCCTCTTCTCCCTGTTACTCAACAAATATTTTAGGAGCACCTATTCTGTGCCAGGCAGGGGCTATATGCTGGGACACAGCTGCCAGCAAACATGAATCCTGACAACAAACATGAATCCTGACTGCAAAAACTTCACAGTCTAGTTTACCAAATGCTCAGGAAGTGGGTTTGTTTTATTATCTCATTTGTGAGAGGAAAACACTTACAGAGAGCTAACATGATGAGATCCCCATAGGAAAACCACCATTGAGAGTGTCAGCTGGGATTAGAATCAGGGATCTCCAAACTGTCTGTCTCAGCTGCCTCTGTGTTGTTCCCCATGCTTGTCCCAGCCCATCATTCAGTGATGTTCTGGGATGACTGTGCCTACAGGCAGAGCACTGGCCTCACACTCAGGAGGCCCAATCCAGGGCTTGCTCATGACATATGAAGCCAACCAGTCGTACTCTCTGTGCCTCAGGTTCTCCTACTATAAGGGGGGGTAATCATCCCTTTCCCAAGGAATGCTCATTCAGTCACACATGCACTCAGCAAATGTTTCCTCAGCTCACAGTCTGGGAGATAAAGGCAGAAAACTAATGTAGTACAGGAAAAACATGATAAGGCCTGTACTGAAAGAATGAATAAGGGGGTGGGCCCACCCAGGAAGGAGACAGCTAAAAACAAGAAAGGGACCCTGAAGGGTGAATAGGTATTCACCAGGTGATGAGTGCTAGGGAATGGGATGGGCACTGAAGACTCATGGAGACCATATGAAAGCACATCTGAGGAGGACAAGTAAGTCTCTCAGCCTCACTTCATTCCTGATTCTCTTCCCCCAAATTGACTCCAAGCCCATAACTCTGAAAGGAAAACAAGGTGTTTTTGTCAGGAGTTCTTTGGAAGGCAGCTTTTCCTCCTGCCATGTTCATCTCCATCTACCTTGTTATTCCTACACCCTTCTCCTGTGGCTGACTCCTGAGGACTCAGGAGGCAAACATGGAGTTACACCCAGAATTGCAACCCAGGCTGTTCCACTTCCAATCTTTCTCCACAACTGCCCATCATTGTGCTAGGTGCAAAGCTGGTACTGATCCAAGCAAAGAAAGGAGTCAGGCTCCAGAGTCCCTGGACCTGGGCCAGCAAGGCATGGAAAGTAAGCATAGAAATGGAGGAAAGTTGAGAGGCATGGGCAATATGATTACACACTCCTGGGTTTGGACAGTGGCCCAGGACTTAGGGGGAAATGAAGAGACCTGTGGCTCCATGGGTTGTGTAATGAATCTCCTGTTACAAGGACCTGAAGCACCAAGTCCTCAACAGTGTATGACACTTCTTAATGTAGCATTAATCTGAGGAACAGGAAACATACAAAATAAGAAGGCAGAGGAATTCTCCCCAAAAGAAAGGTCTAGAGGAAATCACATCTAGGGATTTTCTCAAAACAGATAAAAGCAATATACCTGAATAAGAATTTAGAGCAATAATCATTAGAATGCTAGCTTCTTTCAAGGTGAAAGAAGCATAGAAGACACCAGAGAGGAACACCTGGATAACTCAGTCAGTTAAGCATCTGCCATCAGCTCATGTCATGATCTCAGGGTCCTGGGATGGAGTCTTATATTGGACTCCTTGGTCAGTGGAGAGTCTGCTTCTCCCTTTGCCTGCCACTCCCCCTGCTTGTGCTCGCTCTCTCTTTCTGACAAATAAATAAAATCTTAAAAATAAATAAATAAAAAAGAAGTAGAAGACACCAGAGAAAGCCTTGCTGCAGAGGTAGAAAATCTAAAACTTAATTAGGCTGAAATTAAAATATGCTATAAATGAGATGCAAAACCCACTGTATGCAATCACAACAAAGAAGAAGTAGAGGAATGAATAGAAGAGATAGAAGATAAAATTATGGAAAATAATGAAGCTGGAAAGAAGAGAGAAAGAAAACTATTAGATCATGGAAGTAAACATTGAAATCCGCAATTCCTTCAAGCACAATAATATCCATATCATAGGAGTCACAGAAGAAAAGACCAGGAAAAAGGCTCAGAAGGCTAATTTCAACAATGTACAGCTACAAACTTCCCAATCTGGGGAAGGAAATAGGCATTCAAGTCCAAGGAGCATAGAGAACTATCTTCAGAGTCAACAAAAACAGGTCAACACCAAGATATATCACTATGAAACTTGCAAAATGCAAGATAAAGAGAGAATTCTGAAAGCAGCTAAGGACAAAAGATCCCTACAAGGGTAGACACGTAAGGTTAGCAGCAGAGTTGTCCACAGAAATCTGGCAAGCGGGAAAAGAGTAGCATCATATAGTGAATGTGCCAAAGGGGAAAAAGATGCAGCCAAGAATATCTTATCCAGCAAGGCTGTCATTCAGAATAGAGGAGAGATAAAGAGTTTCCTAGACAAGAGAAGTTGTAAATACAAACCCAGGCCTGCAAGACCTATGAAGGAGGACCCTTCGAGCAGGAAGGAGAGGCCACAATCAAAACAACAACAACAACAACAACAACAACAACAACAACAACAACAACCTAGAAAAGAACAGAGGTAATCTACAAGAACAGTGCCTTTACAGGTAATGCAATGGCTTTAAATTCATACTCATCAATAATTGCTTTGAATGTAAATGCACTAA
Organism: Mustela nigripes; assembly: GCF_022355385.1. Classification (NCBI taxonomy): domain Eukaryota; kingdom Metazoa; phylum Chordata; class Mammalia; order Carnivora; family Mustelidae; genus Mustela; species Mustela nigripes. The sequence goes on from NC_081570.1 coordinate 36,707,689, forward strand.
ATGCTCCAATCAAAAGACATAGTGTATCAGACTGGATTTTTTTTTAAAGCCCCATTAATATGCTGCTTACAGGAGACTCATTTTAGACACAAAGACACCTCCAAATTGAAAGAGAGGGGAATAGGGAACCATTTATCATGTTAATAGACATCAAAAGAAAGCTGGAATCATCATACTTATATCAGACAAACTAGATTCTTTTTTATTTTGTTTTTTATTATGTTCACTTAGCCAACATACAGTACATCATTAGTTTTTGATGTAGTATTCAATGATTCATTAGTTGCATAAAACCCCCAGGGCTCATCACCACACACACACCCTCCTTAATATCTGTCACCCAGTTACTGCATCCCACCACTGCCCTCCATTCGGTAACCTATAGTTTGTTTCCCAGAGTCCATAGTATCTCATGGTTTATTTCCTTCTCAGATTTCTTTCCATTCAGTTTTCTCTCCCTTCCCCTCTGGGTCCTCCGAACTATTCCTTAACATCCACATACAAATCAAACTATATGATAATTGTCTTTCTCTGCTTGACTTATTTCACCTAGCATAATCCCCTCCAGATCCATCCATGCTGATGCAAATGATGGGTATTCATCCTTTCTGATGGCTGTATAATATTCCATTGTGTATATGGACCACATCTTCTTTATCCATTCACCTGCTGAAGGACATCTCAACTCCTTCCACAGTTTGGTTATTGTTGACATTGCTGCTATGAACATTGGGGTGCATGTATCCCTTCTTTTCACTACATCTGTATCTTTGGGGAAAATACCTAGTAGTGCAATTACTGGGTCATAGGGTAGGTAGATCTATTTTTAATGTTTTAAGGTTGTATCAGTTTGCATTCCCACCAACAGTGTAAAAGTGTTCCCCTTTCACCAACATTTCTCCAACATTGTTGTTTCCTGTCTTATTCATCCTCTGCCATTCTAACTGGTGTAAGGTTGTATCTTATTGTGGTTGCAATTTGTATTTCCCTGATGGCTAGTGATGTTGAACATTTTCTCATGTATCTGTTAGCCTTTTGTATGTCTTCTTTGGAGAAAGTCTGCTCATGCCTTCTGCCAATTTCTTGACTGGATTTCTTGTTTTTTGGAGGTGTTGAGTTTGATAAGTTCTTTATAGATCTTGGATATCAGCCCTTTGTCTCTTATGTCATTTGCAAATATCTTTTCCCATTCTGCGGGTTGCCTCTTAGCTTTGTTGACTGTTTCCTTTGCTGTGCAAAAGCTTTTTATCATGATGAAGTCCCAAAAGTTCATTTTTGCTTTTTTTTCCCCTTGCCTTTACAAACTTGTTTTGAAAGAAGTCGCTGTGGCCAATGTCAAAGAGGTTGCTACCTATGTTCTCCTCTAGGATTTTGATGGATTCCTGTCTCACATTTAGGTCTTTCATCCATTTAGATGTGTATGGTGTAAGAGAATGGTCCAGTTTCATTCTTCTGCATGTAGTTGTCTAATTTTCCCATCACCATGTATTGAACTGACTGTCTTTTTTCCATTAGATAGTCTTTCCTGATTTGTCAAAGATTACTTGAACATAGAGTTTGTTGGCCTGGCAGAAAGGGCTACTTAAGATGGTGAAAGTTCCCACCACAAGACCTGAGCTCAGACAGGAGAACAAAGGCCCAAGCAGGAATCTGAGACCCTCCCGCCCCGGGCTCCAGTGGACCAATGGGACCCCGACAAGCAGGCGAAATATCCAAATAAGGGAAACTTGCCAAAAGACCCCCGAGCTCTCCCCTCGAGACCCCTTAAAAGCCCCCTCCTCCCTGCCTTCGGCGCGACTTCCGCCACTCTGCTTTCCAGAGTCGTGGAACCTCGTCGGAGGGTGCCCACCTCCTCCCGGCGCAACTTTCCTGGCTCCCCTTCTCCTGAGCCCTGAAACTTCACCGGAGAGTGTTTTTAATAAATCTTGCCTTGCACCCACTTTGCCTGGTGTTGTGTTTATCTCCCCGGAAAAAACTTTACATTTGGTGCCGAAACCCGGGAAGGAGATTGAGCCCCCACACAGTAGGGAGGCTCTCTCCTTTCCCAGGCTGGACCGGACCTGCCTTTCCGAACGCCACTTCCAAAGCTGTGGTGAGTTTCCCCGATTCCGCGCCTCCTTCCAGAAAGCCCTGCCCTAATCGCGGCCGCATCAGGGTGGGCCCCACCGGTCACCAGGTGACCTCCGTGACTCCGAGAGGCTGGGAGACGTCCTAACCTCAACGGCAGTCAACACAGTTTTTCCACAACCCAGTGGTGGATGAGGGGACGCCTTCCTCCAGCCCTTGGGTTGCCCGGCAACGAATCATGGGGACCTCCCAATCCAAATTCAACCCTAAAACATCCCGGGGGTGTTTTAGGCCTGTTGGCCAATCTTAAAACCCTGGAACTGGACCAGGACCTGTGAAAACGACATTACTGTATTGTCACCTGGCCACAATACCGATTAGACAATCAGTCCCAATGGCCTCCGGAAGGCACGTTTAATTATCAGATTTCCATGGACCTAAATAACCTCAGCAGACACCAAGGCAGATGGGCCAAGGTCCCTTATGTCCAGGCTTTCTGGACTCTGCGCTCTCGCCCCTTCCTCTGCTCTCACTGCTCCACCTCACAGGTCCTCTTGGCCCGCTCCCCTCCCCCTACCCTGCCACCCACTGCTCCCAAAGACTCAGACCTCTCTTCCCTGTCTCCTCTCTCTGAATCCCCGGAGAGCTTCACCCACCCACTGACAAGAGGGCCCCTGGTTCCTCCTCCTCCTCCTTACCGCGATCCCTTACCCCAAGGTCCCTTAAGTTCAGGATTTCTGAACCTCGTCTACCCCTCCTCCTCCCCCTCCCCACTCCTATCCGAACTCCTGACAAATTTATCTGCAGTAAACGGGAAACTCAAATCAAAGTTTACTGAAGGTCAAATAGGCTCTTGTTATTTGTTAAAATCTGCTAGCAAAGAGATGACTAGAACTGATGGTTACTTGTGTGTCTCAGAGTTTTAGTGGGTAATTCTTTTTTTTTTTTTAAGATTTTATTTATTTATCGGGGCGGGGGGAGAGAGCGAGCACAGGCAGACAGAATGGCAGGCAGAGGCAGAGGGAGAAGCAGGCTCCCCGCTGAGCAAGAAGCCCGATGTGGGACTCGATCCCAGGACGCTGGGATCATGACCCGAGCTGAAGGCAGCTGCTCAACCAACTGAGCCACCCAGGCGTCCCTTAATGGGTAATTCTTAAGGTAACTTTCAAAGTCTTTGGTAACCTTTAACAGAATGGGATAAAATACCAGAGCGCTTGTCTCTGGAACTAGGTTTACGCTTTTGAAATCTGTTGGTAAACATCTTTTGTGCTTAATTGAATTCTGTTGTAACAGCCGCAGGGCTACTGTTTGAGCTAGATCCTTTCATAAAGAATGGAAGGGGAGACTGATCACCTCCCATTAGCCAGGGATACCCAAAGGGGAGGGTGTCCAATCTGTTTGAATCTGAAGAGTGCCTGACTGCGTGAATGTGTCTGTAGGGCTCCACCCGCACTAGGGCTCCAAAGCCCTCCCCTGAGTTAGTCTGCCCCCTAAAGGAGGTTGCTGGAGTTGAGGAAGTTCATGCACCTGCCGGTCTCTCTACAAGACCTTTCCCAAATTGAGAAACGTTTGGGCTCCTTTTTGGCCAGTTCTGATAACTGTATTAAAGAATTCCAATATCTGGCCCAAGCCTATGACCTCACCTGGCATGATTTACATGTGGTCCAGACCACCACCCTCACCACAGAGGAGAGGGAATGCATCCAGGCTGCTGCCCGGGAGCATGCGGATCAGATCCAGCTCACTGATGCTGCCATGCCAGTTGGAGCCCGGGTGGTCCCAGCTGTAGAACCAGGTTGGGATTATCAGGATGGCCAAGATGGCCACTGGCACCGCGACTGCATGGTCCAATGTCTCATAGCCAGCATGCGGGCAGCCTCTAATAAGGCCGTTAATTATGACAAGATTAGGGAGATTGTCCAGGCCCCTACAAAAACCCCACCATGTTTCTTAACCAATTGACTGAGGCTTTAACCCAGGACACTCGCTTGGACCCCACCTCTCCTGCAGGGGCCACGGTACTGGCTACTCATTTTATCTCTCAATTGGCACTGGATATACAGAGAAAGTTAAAGAAGGCTGAGGAGGGCCCTCAGACCCCCATTTCTGACTTGGTGAAAATGGCATTTAAGGTCTTTAATTCCTGTGAGGAGGCAGCTGAGCTTAAACGACAAGCCAGATTCCAGCAAAAGGTTCAGTTGCAGACCCCAGCCTTGGTAACAGCCCTGTGGCCGGCCGGCTCCAGGAGCCAGCAGAGAGGGGCAACCAATCGCACCCCCCCCCAGGGGGCCTGTTTAAATGCGGGGCCAAGGGACATTGGGTTCGCCAGTGCCCCAATCCAAAGCCGCCAACTTGGCCTTGCCCTCAATGCCATTTGATGGGCCACTGGAAATCTGACTGCCCTAACCTCGGGGTATCTTTGGCGCCTCAACGTGGGGACCCCCCGAGACAGTAAGTCCAGCCTTTCAACTGCTTGGATTGGAGGACGACTGATGAAGCCCAGACTCGGCCACCCCTCTCACCCAGGCTGAGCCCAGGGTTACGCTCCAGGTAGCGGGTAAGTCCATCTCTTTTTTGCTGGACACGGGGGCTACCTACTCTGTTCTGCCTTCCTACTCGGGACTTACTTGAACCTCACCAATTACTGTTATGGGGATCAATGGGACCTCCTCCAATCCTAGGGTGACCCTTCCCCTTACCTGTAGCCTGGATGGGTTCCCCTTCCCCCACTCGTTCCTATGATTCCTTCCTGCCCAGTCCCTCTACTGGGTAGGGACATTCTCCAGAAACTAAGGGCAACTATCTGCCTCTCCCCTTCCTCCCCTCCCTCCACCTCAACCCGTCTCATCCTACACCTCTCCACTCCCTAGACACCCGCTCCAGATGACCTACCCACTGTAGATCCTCGGGTGTGGGACATCTCAGAGCCCATCATCACTTCCCACCTTACCCTGGTTAAAGTACAGCTTAAGGATAACTCTAAGTTTCCCTCTCGAGCTCAGTTTCCTATTTCCTTGGCCCACCGCCCGGGCCTGAAACCTATCATAGAACGGCTTTAACGTCAGGGACTCCTGATCCCCATCATTTCCCCCTGTAACACCCCATCCTCCCAGTACACAAGCCCTCAAGGGCTTATCGACTGGTACAAGACCTTAGGCTTATCAATGAGGCCATGGTCCCCCTCCACCCAGTCGTTCCTAACCCTACTGTCTCACGTTCTCCCAAACACCTCTCACTTGACTGTACTGGACCTAAAGGATGCCTTTTTCACCGTCCCCTTGCACCCTGATTCTTATTTTCTTTTTGCCTTCACCTGGGAGGATCCTGACATGCATACTTCTGGACAACTAACTTGGACTGTTCTACCCCAGGGGTTCAGGGACAGCCCTCACATTTTCGGCCAGGCCTTGACTACAGACTTACAGCAGTGCGTCCTTAAGGCCAGTACTCTACTACAATATGTGGATGACCTCCTCCTCTGTAGCCCCTCCCTCTCGGTCTCCCAAGACGACACCTCCACCCTACTTAACTTCCTGGGGGCCAAGGGATATCAAGTCACCCCCTCTAAGGCCCTCAACATGACCTTAGGGCAGCCCATCCTGATCTACTCTCCTGCCGACTCACAGACCTTAGCCACCGATCCCTGGCCCATCTGACTCCTCGTCTCCAGCTATTCCATCTGCTATTCCTAGAAAACCTACATCTCTCTCTCTCTCTACCTCCCCCCGCTTAAACCCTGCAACTTTACTGCCTATACCCTCACCAAATAAGGGGTGGATCTACATTCAGGACATTCACCTGCCAAGCAATCTGGTGCATACCTTGATTACTGACATCCACCGATCTCTCCATAGTGGCCCATAGGCTCTCCACCAATTTCTTCAGCCATTGTTCTATCATCCTTCCTTATCTAAGTTAATTGAAGTTGTCCACAGAGCTTGCAAAACCTGTTCCTCTGTGAATTCACAAGGAGGAATCCTCAGACCAGGGCCTAACCATCAGCTCCAAGGCCATCAGCCGGGGGAAGACTGGCAACTGGACTTCACTCACATGCCTCACCATAAAACCTTTCGCTACCTATTAACCTTGGTTGATACGTTCACAGGTTGGATCGAGGCATACCCCACAGCTCGGGAAACAGTGGACGTAGTGGCTACAATACTCATCGAGCACATCATCCTGAGGTTTGGATTGCCCCGGACCCTCCAGTCAGACAACGGACCTGCCTTCATCTCCAGTGTAACCCAACAGGTAGCAGAGAGCCTCAACGTAACCTGGAAACTTCACATCCCGTACCACCCACAGTCATCAGGTAAGGTAGAAAATCGTCTTTCCTGGCCTACACTTCTGCCTATGGATCTCACCAGACTCCTGGCTACGCCCCTCGGGCCTTTGGGCTTAAGCCCATTTGAATTACTATATGGCCAGCCCTTTCTTATAAATCATAGCCTTCCGGCCATTTCCCCGTCTCTTTTATCCTATCTACCTTACCTCACCCTACATTGTAGGGATACCCCTCCCTATTGACTGGCCACTCCCCAACTTCAGGGCCACAAATAATACGGTCCATATTGGCCCCATCGGGGGAAACATACCTATTATTAATGTGTCCTCCCCCCTTACCACCGCAGCTGCCATATCACTAACTCCTCCCTCCTATACTGTACTCTCTCGGGAATATTTCTCTTGTGCCCTCAGGGAACCTATCGCTGCCTGACCACTAATGACTCCCTGGGATGTATATTCATTCTACTATCTCCTTCTACCACTATCTACTCTGAATCCCAGCTGTTATCCATCCTATTCCCCCAACACCGTGGAGGAAGGGCTGCCTTCCTCCCATTCATAACAGGGGCAGGAGTAGCCACAGGAGTGGCAACTGGAACAGCGGGGATAGGGACTTCCATGGACTTTCATGACGAACTCTTCCAAGCCCTGGATGATGGCACGGAATGGGTTGCTGACTCCCTCACAGTCCTACAGATGCAAGTCACCAGCCTGGCAGCCTTAGCTCTACAGAACCGACGGGCCTTAGACTTTCTGACCGCTGAAAAAGGGGGGACCTGCCTATTCTCAAATGAAGAATGTTGTTACTTTGTTAACCAATCAGATATAGTTACCTCCAGGATCAAAGAACTCAGCGATCGGATCCAAGCACAGTGGTGAGACACGTCCTCCTGGGGCCTGGACCCCTACACCTGGGTAACCTGGCTGCTCCCTCTGGTGGGACCTGTATGCATAATCCTCCTTCTAGTCTCAGTTGCTTCCTGTCTTTTCCAATACTTGCAGGGTCGCCTACAAGAACTTGCCATCAAACAACTCCTCCTTCAGCCCTACTCTCGCCTGCCCACTTCCGACTACCCCTATGACGACGCCCCTCATTAGCAGGAAGTAGCCAGAACCGAGTCAACGTCCCTGACACCATTATATTAAGCAAAAGGTCGGAATATTGGGCTGGCAGAAAGGGCTACTTAAGATGGTGAAAGTTCCCGCCACAAGACCTGAGCTCAGACAGGAGAACAAAGGCCCAAGCAGGAATCTGAGACCCTCCCACCCTGGGCTCCAGTGGACCAATGGGACCCCGATGAGCAGGCGAAATATCCAAATAAGGGAAACTTGCCAAAAGACCCCTGAGCTCTCCCCTCGAGACCCCTTAAAAGCCCCCTCCTCCCTGCCTTCGGCGCGACTTCCGCCACTCTGCTTTCCAGAGTCGTGGAACCTCGTCGGAGGGTGCCCACCTCCTCCCAGCGCAACTTTCCTGGCTCCCCTTCTCCTGAGCCCTGAAACTTCACTGGAGAGTGTTTTTAACAAATCTTGCCTTGCACCCACTTTGCCTGGTGTTGTGTTATCTAGTCGGAAAAATCTTTAAAGTTGAGGGTCTGTTTCTGGGGTCTCTATTTTGTTCCATTGATCTATGTGTCTGTTTTTGTGCCAATACCATGCTGTCTTAATGATCACAGCTTTGTAATGTAGCTTGAAGTCAGGAATTGTGATGGACCCAGCTTTGATTTTCTTTTTCAACAATCTCCTGGTGATTCAGGGTCTTTTCTGGTCCCATACAAATTTTGGGATTGCTTGTTCCAGCTCGGTGAGAAATGTTGATGGTATTTTGATAGGTATTTCCTTGAAAGTGTAGATTGCTCTGGGCAACGTAGACATTTTCACCATGTTTATTCTTCCAGTCCATGAGCATGGAATGTTTTTCCATCTCTTTGTGTCTTCCTCAAACTCCTACATAAGTGTCCTATAGTGTCTAGAGTATAAATCTTTTACCTCTTTGGTTAGGTTTATTTCTAGGTATCTTATGGTTTTTGATGCTATTATAGATGGAATTGATTCCTTAATTTCTCTTTCTTTGGTCACACTGTTAGTGTATAGAAATGCAACTGATTTCTGTGCACTGATTTTGTATCTTATCACGTTGCCGAATTGTTGTATGAGTTTTAGTAATTTGGGGTTGGAGTCTTTTGTGTTTTCAACATAAAGTACCATGTCATCTGCAAAAAGAGAGTGTAAGGTTTTCCGACGAGATAAACACAACACCAGGCAAAGTGAGTGTAAGGCAAGGTTTATTAAAGGTTCTCTCCGGTGAAGTTTCAGGGCCCAGGTGAAGGGGAGCCGAGAAAGTTGCACCGGGAGGAGGTGGGCACCCTCGGGCGAGGTTCCGCAACTCTGGAAAGCAGAGTGGGGGAAGTCGCGCCCAAGGCAGGGAGGAGGGGGCTTTTAAGGGGTCTTGGGGAAAGCTCAGGGGTCTTTTGGCAAGTTTCCCTTATTTGGATATCCCTCCTGCTCATCGGGATCCCATTGGTCCACAGGGGCCCAGGGCGGGGGTCTCAGGTTCCTGCTTGGG
>NC_081570.1:36716615-36767347 GCF_022355385.1 Mustela nigripes
CCTTTGTTCTCCTGTCCGAGCTCAGGTGGTGTGGCGGGAACTTTCGCCATCTTGGTCCTTTGTTCTCCTGTCCGAGCTCAGGTGGTGTGGCGGGAACTTTCGCCATCTTGGTCCTTTGTTCTCCTGTCCGAGTTCAGGTCTTGTGGCGGGAATTTTCGCCATCTTTGGTAGCCCTTCCTGCCAGCCCAACAGAGAGTTTGATTTCTTCTTTGCCAATGTGAATACATTTTATTTCTTTTTGTTGTCTGATTGCTGAGGCTAGGACATCTAATATTATGTTGAACAAATGTGGTGAGAGTGGGAATCCCTGTTGCCTTCTGACCTTAAGGGAAAACCTCTCAGTTTTTCCCCATTGAGAATGTGGACTTTTCATAGATGGCTTTTCTGATATTCAGGTTGTTCCCTCTATCCCTATATTTTGAAGAGTTTTAATCAGGAAAGGATGTGTATTTTGCCAAATGCTTTTTCTGCAACAATTGAGAGGATCATGAGGGTCTCCTCTCTTCTTTTGCTAATGTGATCTATCACGTTGATTGACTTGCAAATGTTGAACCACCCTTGCAGCCCAAGAATAAATCCCACCTGTTCCTGGTGAATAACCCTTTTAATCTTTTGTTGGATCCTATTGGCTAGGATCTTGTTGAGTATTTTGGCATCCTTGTTTATCAGGGATATTGGCCTGTAATTCTCCTTCTTGATGGGGTCTTTGTCTGGTTTTGAGATCAGGGTAATGCTGGCCTCATAGAAGGAGTTTGGAAATTTTCCATTCATTTCTATTCTTTGGATTTTTTGGAACAGCTTTAGTAGAATAGGTACGATTTCTTCTTTAAATATGTGGTAGAATTCTCCTGGCCCTGGACTCTTGTTTTCTGGGGTGACATTTTTTTTTTAAAGATTTTATTTATTTATTTGACAGACAGAGATTTCAAGTAGGCAGAGAGGCAGGCAGAGAGAGATGAGGAGATTTTTGATTACTGCTTCAATTTCCTTGCTGGCTATTGGTCGATTCAGATTGTCTATTTCTTCCTGTTTCAGTCTTGGTAGTTTATAAGTATCCAGGAATGCATCCATTTCTTCTGGATTGCCTAGTTTGTTGGGATATAGCTGCTGGTAATAAGTTCTAATAATTGTCTCTATTTCCTTGGTATTGGTCTTGATTTCTCCCCTTTCATTCATGATTTGATTGGTTTGGGTTCTTTCTCTTTACTTTTGGATAAGTCTGGCCAGAGGTTTATCGAAGTTCTTAATTCTTTCAGAGAACCTGCTTCTAGTTTCATCAATCTGTTCTACTGTCCTTCTAGTTTCTATTTCATTGATTTCTGCTCTAATCTTCATTATTTCTCTTCTTCTGCTTGGTTTAGGCTTTATTGGCTCTTCTTTCTCCAGATCCTTTAAGTATAAAGGTCACCTTGTGCATTTGGGATTTTTCTAATTTTTGAGAGAGGCTTGGATGGCTATGTACTTCCCTCTAAGGACCACATTTGCAGTATCCCATAGGCGTTGAGCCAGTGTGTTTTTATTTTCATTGGTTTGCATGAATTGTTTAAGTTCCTCTTTAATTTCCTGGTTGACCCATTCATTCTTTAACAGTGATGAAGTTCTAGAACGTAGGTGAGGTTCGGTGGGCTGGGGTCTGGAGCCAATGACCAAGAAAGAATTCTTGAGACATCTTTGGTGCAAAATGGTGGTTTATTAAAGCACCGGGACAGGACCTGTGGGCAGTAAGAGCTGCTGCCCCAGGTTGTGAGGGATGGCAGGTTTTGTACCCTGTGGTTGGGGGAAGGTGAGGGGAAGGAAGGTTTCAAAGGAGTTTTCATATGCTAAAGAGGCCTACAAGGTGCCAGGATACCGGAGGCCTTGTGGCTTGATCAATGTTCTTTTGGCAAGCTATTCACATTTCTACTATCAAGCGTCTTTGTTAGTGAGAGTTGGGTTTAGAAGAAATTTAACTTTATTTAGGGCTGAGGAACTGAGTTATTTGCCTCTGGAAATTTGTGCTATTGATAAGGTAACTTCTTTGTTTGTATATCTCTAGGACATTTGTAAATCAAGGGAGACTCTGTCTTGCAGGACTGTGATCTCTGCAAGTTAACTATTTTTTTTTTATCGTTCATGGCAGTCAGGGGTGCCTGAGGAATGCTACACATATATGACTGAGGGGAAGCAGATGGAGAGGGGGTGCAAGGTGCCAGCTTTTGCTTTGTCTTCAGCCAGCCTCCTGCTGCTTCATCAACAGGATTCTTTTTTTTTTAACCTCCAAGTGTGTGCATTCCTTCCAAATTTTCCTTGTTGTTAAGTTCCAGTTTCAAAGCACTGTGGCATGAAAATATGTAGGGAATAATCTCAGTCTTTTGGTATTGGTTGAGACCTGATTTGTGACCCAGTATGTGATCTACTCTGGAGACAGTTCTGTGCACTTGACAAGAATGAGTATTCTGTTGTTATAGGATGGAAAGTTCTGTATGTATCTACAAGGTCCATCTCGTCCAATGTGTCCTTCAAAGTTTTTGTTTTTGTTGATCTCCTATTTAGATGATCTATTGTTGTGTGTGAAGTTTGAAGCCTCCTACTATTAATGTAGTATTAACAATATTGTTCTTTATTTTGGTTATTGTTGGTTTATGTAGTTGGCTGCTCCCATGCTGGGAGCATAGATATTTACAACTGTTAGATTTTCTTGTTGGATAGACCTTTTAAGTATGATATAGTGTCCATCTACAACTCTTACTATGGTCTTTGGTTTAAAATCTAATTCTTTGATAGAGAATTGCTACCACACCTTTCTTTTGTGGTCCATTGGCATGGTAAATGGTTCTCCATTGCCTCAATTTCAATCTGGAGGTGACTTTAGGTTCAAAATAAGTCTCTTGTAGACAGCTTATGGATGTTTCCTTCTTTTTTAATCCTATCTGTAACCCTCTGTCTTTTGCTTCATAAATAAGCAAAACCATATGATAACTGACTCTCTCTGCTTGACTTATTTCACTCAGCATATGTCTATGTCTTTTGATGGGAACATTCAGTTCATTCACGTTGAAATTAACTATTGGAAGATATGGTTAGTGTCATTGTATGGCCCATAAAGTCCCTGTTTCTATTTATTGTCTCTGTTACTTCCTGGTCCATGTTACCCTTGGGAGTCTTTCTTCTTTTATAGAATCCCCCTTAATATTTCTAGCAGGGCTATCTTTGAGGTCACATATTCTTTCAGTTTCTGCCAGTCCTGAAACCTCTTTATCTCCCTGTCCATTCTGAATGACAGACTTGCTGGATAAAAAAATTTTTTTTGGCTGCATATTCTTCTTATTTAGTACTCTGAATATGCCTTGCCAGACCTCTCTGGCTTGCCAGGTCTCTGTGGATAGGTATGGTGTTATTCTGATGTTCCTTCCTTCATATGTAAGAAATCTCTTCCCCCTAGCTGCTCTCAGGATAGTTTCCTTGGCTGTAAGATTTGCACTTATTGCACTAAGATTCATGGTTCTATGTCAGGGTGTTGATCTATTTTTATTGATTTTGGGAAGGGTCCTCTCTGCCTCTTGAACATGAATGCTTGTTTCCTTCCCCCAGATTAGGGAAGTTCTCAGCTATGATTTACTCAAATATACCTTCTAGTTCTCTCTCTTTCTCTCTCCACTCCTTGGGGAATCCCAATAATTCCAACACTGGAACATTTCATGGCATCATTGATTTCTCTAAGTCTATTTTCATGGGTTATTAGCTGCCTATCCCTAACTTCCTCAGCTTCCTTCCTTTTTATCAGCTTATCTTATGGATCATTGCTTCATTCTTCTGCCTCATTTACTCTGTGTTGTAAGAATATCCAGGTTAGGCTGCATCTCATGGATAGTATTTTTTTAAATTAATTAATTTATTTTTAAAATAAACATATAATGTATTTTTATCCCCAGGTCTGTGAATCACCAGGTTTACACATTTCACAGCACTCATCATAGCACATACCCTCCCCAATGTCCATATCCCCACCACCCTCTCCCGTCCGCCCTCCCCCCAGCAACCCTCAGTCTGTTTTTTGAGATTGAGTCTTTTATGGTTTGTCTCCCTCCCAATCCCATCTTCTTTCATTTTTTCTTTTCCTACCCCTCAACCCCTCCACATTGCTTCTCCACTTCCTCATATCAGGGAGATCATATGATAGTTGTCTTTCTCTGATTAACATATTTCGCTAAACATGATACCCTCTAGTTCCATCCACGTCACCGCAAATGGCAAGATTTCATTTCTTTTGATGCTGCATAGTATTCCATTGTGTATATATACCACATCTTCTTTATCCATTCATCTGTTGATGGACATCTAGGTTCTTTCCATAGTTTGGCTATTGTGGACATTATTGCTATAAACATTCGGGTGCACGTGCCCCTTTGAAGCACCATGTTTGTATCTTTAGGATATATACCCAGTAGTGCAATCGCTGGGTCATGGGGTAGCTCTATTTTCAGTTTTTTGAGGAACCTCCACACTGTTTTCCAGAGTGGTTGCACCAGCTTGCATTCCCACCAACAGTGTAGGAGGGCTCCCCTCTCCCTGCATCATGGATAGTATTTTTAAGTTCAGCCTGATTAGATCTCATTTCTGCCCTTAGAGGTTCTATATTGTCACTAATGTTTTTTCCAAGCCTATCATTTCAAGCCCATAATTGCTATCCTGAAGTCTGTCTCTAACATCTTGCTTATATCCATATCCATTAGTTCTGTGGCAAAGAATATTTTCTCTGGTTCTTTTCTTCATTGGGAGTTCCTCCTCCTAGTCATTCTGTTGAGGATGGTTGAGCAAATGGATAGAGTCCAAAATACCAACCATGACCCAAGCAAAATCAACTTGGAAAAAATCTGACAGGGTCAAAAGCTACCACAGATATGCCACCAAAGCTGAGATGATCCAAAACAATTTAAAAAAAAAGAATTAAAAAAAAAAAAAAGAGGACGGGCAGGGAGAGAGTTTATGATCTTTCAGGGTGGACAAAGTAGGGTGATTTGCCTCTTCCTGATTTATTTTGGTCTCTGTGTTAGTAGACATTATATCCCCAAATTGCAAAGAAATCAGAACTTTTATATATGTCGAGATAAAATTGAATAGAGTGAAAAACAGACTAGTGTGAGGCATAAATCTATAAAACATGTAAAAAAAAATAAAAGTTAAGAAGCAACTTAAAAATACAGGCTGGGAAATAATCTATCTGAAAAGGTAACAGGGTGGGAAAAAAAAAGAAAAATGAAAGAATAAGAAAAGAAATGAAAATAGAAATGTAAATTTAAAATTTAAAATTTTAGCCTGAAGTATACACGAGTCATGAGGGAGCACCTGGAGCTCCCCATATTATTTTCCCCTGGTGCTGGAGTTTTACAGTCCTGTGGGAAATAAGCTTATCATTCACCTGTTCTTCCAGTCTGTCTTCTGGGGAAGGGACCTGCTGCTCAACTTCTCAGGGGTCTTTGCCTGGGTAAAGTTGCCACATCCCTTGTTTGGGGGATGGGCTTAATGCGAGCTGCTTGGCTGTTTGGCTCTTGTTCCCTGGTGTCTTTCCACTTCTCTTTAGAGGTTCAGAGCAAATATGGCCCTGGGGGAATCTCTGGCCCAGAGCTACAATGTTGTGTCCCTATGCTCCTCCCCCCACCCTGCTGCCTCAACAAATCCTCCAGGTCAAAATGTCTCCACTTCTGCAGTACTCAACTCCACAGACTCATGCAATTCCTGACTGCTGCACCTCTCATGGGGGAGTCATGGGGACCCGAGACTGTCTCTGTGCTTTGAGACTCTGTAACTGCTAGCAGCTATGGGTTAACTCAAGCACCCTCTTCCCCATGCTTGTTGCTGTCCCAGTGTCTTTTCCCAGACAACACCACCCTGAGAGCTGTCCCTCACATGGGCACAAGCTGTTTTATATCTCCCCTAGTATGTTAAACAGCCTGCACCTTCTAGCTCTTTTCAGGGTGGTCAGGCAGAGAGTGGTCTCTCTACTGGCTTGGTTCATGGTTTATGGTGAGCAGAGCTGAGAGTCTCTTCTGGGCTGGCTGACTGTAACCAGCCTCCCAGCTCCACTGATAGGTTGGGCACTCTATCGGATCAGGCTCCCCCCTTCTTTCTGAGTCTCCAGAAATCCTGAGACCAAATTAATCCACCTAGAATTCTGCCCTTTTCAATCCCTGTGCCCTTTTCAGAAGAGGGTGGCCCTCACTAGAGCAGACTTTCCAGGGTCCAGTGTTATATCACTTTCCAACAGCCAACTTAATGAGGGCTCCCTCTTGCCTCCGTTTATCTTTGGATATTTTCCCTGAAGATTCAAGTTTCCACACCTTCTACCTTGCAAAAAGTAGTTGTTATTCTGCTTGTGGAAATACAGATGAATCTTCCTACATCTTAGCTTGAATTTGTGTGTGCTTGGAATGGTTTGATAGATAGCCAGCAAAATTTGAGGTACCAAATGAATCAAGGTCCCCTACTCTCCTGCCATCCTGCCCCCAGACAAACTAGATTTCAAATCAAAGAGGGTTAAAAGAGGTGAACGGGGCACTATATCATAATAATGGGTCTACCCAACAAGAAGATCTCATGATTGTAAATATTTATGCCCCCAATGTGAGAGCAGCCAAATATACAAATTGATTAATAATGAGCTTAAAGAAATGCATTGATAATAGAGCGATAAGAGTAGGGGACTTTAACACCCCACTCACCAATGGACAGATCATCTAATCAGAAAATCAACAAGGAAACAAGGGCTTTGAATGAACACTGGACTGGATGGACTTAGCAGTTATACTCAGGGATCTTTATCCTAAAGCAGTGGAATATACATTCTTTTTGAGCACACATGAAACATTCTCCATAATAGATGACATACTAGGTCACAAATCAGGCCTCAACCAGTACAGGAAGAGTGAGATCATATCATGCATATTTTCAGACCACAACATTATGAAACTTGAAGTCAACTGCAAGAAAAACGATGGAAGGACCACGAATACATGGAGGTTAGGGAAATGTATTTAACATGAACATGTAGAAATAAAGAATATACATGGGAGCAAGGGTGCCTGGGTGGCTTAATCAGTTAAGAGTCTGCCTTTGGCTCAGGTCATGATCCCGGGTCATTGAACCCCACAGGGGGCTCCCTGCTCAGTGGGAAGCCTGCTTCTATCTCTCCCCCTTCCCCTGCTTGTGTTCCCTCTCTCACTGTGTCTCTCTCAGTCAAATAAATTAATAAAACCTTAAAATATATATATACACACACACACACACACACACACACACATGGAAGCAAATGAAAATGAAAACACTGCAGTCCAAAACTTTGGGGTGCAGCAAGAGGGAAGTAGGTAGCAATCTAGGCCTTCCTCAAGAAGCAAGTCTCAAATACACAATCTAATCTTACATCTAATGGAATTGGGGGGAAAAAACAGGAAATGAAGCATAAATGAGTAGAAGAAGGAAAATAATAAAGATTAGAACAGAAATAAATGATATAGAAATTTTAAAACACCAACATAGAACAGATCAAGGAAACTAGGAGCTGGTTCTTCAGTTTGTTTTATGGCATTCGTTATATATATACCAAAGGCTATATAGCCTTTGTTCCTTTTTAAAAGATTTTATTTATATGACAGAGAGAGTGAGAGACCACAAGCAGGAGGAGCAGTAGAGGGAGAGGGAGAAGGAGGATCCCCACCAGGGGTCCCAACATGGGGTTGGATCACAGCACCCTGGGATCATGACCTGAGCCGAAGGCAGATGCTTAACCATCTGAGACACCCAGGAGCCCCTAGGAGCTGGTTCTTTGAAAGAATTAACAAAATTGATAATCCCTGACCCAGATGTATGAATAAGAAGAGAAAGGACTGAAATAAATAAAATCACAAATGAAAGAAGAGTGATCACAACCAACACCACAGAAATACAAACAATTATAAGAGAAGATTATGAGCAACCATAGGCCAACATATTGGGCAATCTGTAGGAAATTGATAAATCCCTAGAAACATATAAACAACAAAACTGAAACAGGAAGAAATAGAAAATTTGAACGGACCCATAACCAGTAAAGAAATTGAATCAGTTAGTCATGATCTCTTCCTTTTCATTCATATTTTTATAAATTTGGGTCCTCTCTCTTTTCTTTTGGTTTAGTTTGGCCAATGGTTTATCGATCTTATTGGTTCTTTCAAAAAAAAAAAAGCTTCTAGTTTCATTGATGCATTTTACTGTATCTCTAGTTTCTATCTCATTGATCTCTGCTCTAATATTGATTATTTCCCTTCTTGCGTGTGGGTCTGGCTTAATTTGTTGTTGATTCTCTGGTTCTTTATGGTGTAAAGAGAGCTGGTGTATCCTGGATTTTTCAATTTTTTTGAAGGAGGCTTGAATGGCTATGTACTTCCCCCTTAGGACCACCTTCCTATATCCCCTAGGTTTTTGACTGAAATGTCTTCATTCTCATTGGTTTCCATGAATTACTTAAGTTCTTCTTTGATTTCCTGGTTGATCCAAACATTCTTAATCAAGGAATCAAGGTGTTCTTTAGCTTCCAGGTGTTTGAATTCCTTCCAAACTGTTTCTTGTGTTTGAGTTCCAGTTTGAAAGCACTGTGGTCTGAGAATATGCAGGTTGAGTCCTGATTTGTGACCCAGTACATGGTCTATTCTGGAGAAGGTTCCATGTGCACTCAAGAAGAATGAGTATTCTGTTGTTTTAGGGTGGGATGTTCTGTATATATCTATGAGGTCCATCTGGTCCAATGTGTCATTCAAATGCTCTTGTTTCTTTGTTGATTTTCTGCTTGGATGATCTGTCTATTACTGAGAGTGGCATGGTAAGACCCCCTACTATTAATGTGTTCATATCCATATGACTCTATCTTGATTAACAGTTGTCTTATGTAGTTGGCTGCTCCTGTATTGGGGCCATAAATATTTACAATTATTAGATCTTCATGGTGGATAGACCCTTTAAGAATGATATAGCATCCTTCTTTATCTATGACTATGGTCTTTAGTTTAAAATCTAATTTACCTGGTACGGGAAATCACTACCCCAGTCTTCTTTTGAGGACTATTGGCATGAAAGATGCTTCTTCATCCCTTCACTTTCAGTCTGGATGCATCCTTAGGTTCAAAATGGGTCTTTTGTAGACAACATATGGATGGGTCCTGTCATTTTATCCAATCTGAAAACCCTGTGGCATTTTATGGGAGCATTTAGGCCATTCAGTTGAGAGCGATTATTGAGAGATACGTTTTTATTGACATCATGTTGCTTGTGAAGTCCTTGTTTCTATAGATTGTCTCTATAAATTTCTGTTC
The DNA here is from genome assembly GCF_022355385.1 of Mustela nigripes. NCBI lineage: Eukaryota > Metazoa > Chordata > Mammalia > Carnivora > Mustelidae > Mustela > Mustela nigripes. The sequence goes on from NC_081570.1 coordinate 36,725,936, forward strand.
TATGACACCCTTGGGTTCTTTCTTCTTTTATAGAACCCCCCCCCCCCCTTAGTATTTCTTGTAATGCCAGCTTGGTGGTCACATACTCTTTTAAACCTTGCCAATCTTGGAAGCTCTTTAAGCTAAGATTCTCAACAAGATGCTAGCTAAAAGAATCCAGCAGTACATTAAAAACATTATCCACCATGACCAGGTGGGATTTATCCAAGGGAGGCAGGGGTGGTTCAACATTCGCAAATCAATCAATGTGATAAAAAAAAATCAATAAGAGAAGAGAGAAAAAGCCACATGTTCTTCTCAATTGATGCAGAAAAAACATTTGACAAGACACAACATCTGTTCCTGATTAAAACAATTCAAAGTATAGGGAGAGAGGGAACATTCCTCAGCTTCATAAAATCTATGAAAAACCCATAGCGAATATCATCCTCAATGGGGAAAAGCTGACAGCCTTCTCTTTGAGATCAGGAATGTGACAAGGATGCCCACTCTTGCCACTCTTGTTCAACATAGTATTAGAAGTACTAGCAACAGCAATCAGACAACAAAGAGAAATAAAAGGTATTCAAATTGGCAAAGAAGAAGTCAAACTCTCTCTCTTCACAGATGACGTGATATTTTATATGAAAACCCAAAAGACTCTGTCCCCAAACTACTAGAACTCATACAACAATTCAGTAATGTGGCAGGATACAAAATCAATGTACAGAAATAAGTTGCTTTCTTATACACTAACAATGAAAACACAGAAAGGGAAATTAGAGAATCGATTCAATTTACTATAGCACCAAGAACCATAAGATACCTGGGAATAAACCTAACCAAAGAGGTAAAGGATCTGTACTCAAATAACTACAGAAGACTCATGAAAGGAATCAAAGACATGAAAAGATGGAAGACCATTCCACACTCATGGATCAGAAGAATAAACATTGTTAAAATGTCTATACTGCTTAAAGCAATCTATACTTTTAATGCCATTCCAATCAAAATTCCACCAGTGTTCTTCAAAGAGCTGGAGCAAACAATCCTAAAATTTGTATGGAATCAGAAGAGACCCCGAGTTGTTAAGGAAATGTTGAAAAAGAAAAATAAATCTGGCAGCATCACATTGCCTGATTTCAAACTGTGCTCACCAAGACAGCATAGTACTGGCACAAAAACAGACACATAAACCAGTGGAACAGAGTAGAGAGCTCAGATATGGACCCTCAACTTTATGGTCAAATAATCTTCAACAAAGCAGGAAAAAATATACAGTGGAAAAAATCTCTTCAATAAATGGTGCTGGGGAAACTGGACAGCTATGTGTAGAATAATGAAACTCGACCATTCTTTTACACCATACACAAAGATCAACTCAAAATGGATTAAAGACCTTAACATGTGGCAGGAATCCATCAAAATTCTAGAGGAGAACATAGGCAGTAACCTCTTTAACATCAGCCACAGCAATTTCTTTCAAGATATGTCTCCAAAGGCAAAGGAAACAAAAGCAAAAATGAACTTTTGCGACTTCATCAAGATGGAAAGCTTCTGCACAGCAAAAGAAACAGTCAACAAAACAAAGAGGCAATTCACGGAATGGGAGAAGATATTCACAAATGACAGACAAAGGGCTGATATCCAAGATCTATAAAGAACTCCTCAAACTCAACACACAAAACAGATAATCACATCAAAAAATGGGCAGAAGACATGAACAGACACTTCTCCAAAGAAGCCATACAAATGGCTAACAGACACATGCAAAAATATTCATCATCACTAGCCATCAGGGAGGATCAAATCAAAACCACATTGAGACACCCACCTTACACCAGTTAGAATGTCCAAAATTAACAAGACAGGAAAGAACGTGTGTTGGAGAGGATGTGGAGAAAGGGGAACCCTCTTACATTGTTGGTGGGAATGCAAGTTGGGGCAGCCACTTTGAAAAAAAAGTGTGGAGATTCCTCAAGAAATTAAAAATAGAGCTTCCCTATGACCCTGCAATTGCACTACTGTGTATCTACCCCAAAGATACAGATGTAGTGAAAAGAAGGGCCATCTGTATCCCAATGTTCATAGCAGCAATGGCCACAGTCGCCAAACTGTGGAAAGAAGATGCCCTTCCACAGACGAATGAATAAAGGAGATATGGTCCATATATACTATGGAGTATTATGCCTCCATCAGAAAGGATGAATACCCAACTTTTATATCAACATGGACGGGACTGGAAGAGATTATGCTGAGTGAAATAAGTCAAGCAGAGAGAGTTAATTATCATATGGCTTCGCTTATTTGTGGAGCATAAGAAATAACATGGAGGACATGGGGAGATGGAGAGGAGAAGGGAGTTGAGGGAAATTGGAGGGGGAGATGAATCATGAGAGGCTATGGACTCTGAAAAACAATCTGAGGGTTTTGAAGGGGCGGGGGTTGGAAGGTTGGGTGAGGCTGGTGGTGGGTATTACGGAGGGCATGTATTGCATGGAGCACTGGGTGTGGCTCATAAAAAATGAATTCTGGTACACCAAAAAGAAACTTTAAAAAATTTAAAAAAAAAACTATTCACATGATCAACTGGGATTTATTCCTGGACTGTAGGGGTGGTTCAGAATCTGCAAATCAATTGGCATGTTACACCACATTAATAAAAGAAGGGATAAAAAACACATGACCCTCTCAACAGATGCAGAAAAAACATTTGACAAAATACAGCATCATTTCATGATACAAACTTTCAAGAAAGTAGGGATAGAAGGAACATGCCTCAGCATCATAAAGACCATATGTGAAAGACACACAACTAATATCATTCGCAATGTGGAATTCTCGCTTTTCCTCTAAGGACTTTTCCTCTAAGGACAAAACATGACAGGGATGTCTACTCTAACCACTGTTGTTCAACACAGTATTGGAAGTCCAAGCCTTGGCAATCAGAAAACAGAAAGAAATAAAAGACATCCAAATGAGCAAAGAAGAAATCAAACTTTGACTTTTGCAGATGACATTATACTGTATGTAGAAAACTGAAGAGTCCACCAAAAAATTGTGAGAACTGGTACATGAATTCAGTAAAGTCTCAGCATATAAAATCAATTTACAGAAATCTGCTGCATTTCTATACACCAATAACGAAGCCGCAGAAGGAGAAATCAAGATTCGATCTCATATGCAATTGCATTGAAAACCATAAGATACCTAGGAATAAACATTAAAAAGAGGGTAAAAGATCTGAAGCTGAAAACTACAGAACACTTATTTAAAAAAATTGAAGAAGACACAAAGAAATGAAAAGCAATCTCTATCAAAATACCACCAGAATTTTCCCCAAAGCTAGAAAAAACAATCCTAACATTTGTATGGAACCAGAAAATATCCCAAATGGCCAAATTAAAGTTGAAAAAATAAAGCAGAGGGAGACATCACAATTCCAGACTTCAAGCTATATTACAAAGCTATCATCATCAAGACGCTATGGTACTGACACAAAAATAGACACAGAGATCAGTGGAACAGAAGAGAGAACCCACAAGAATGTGGCCAACTAATCAACAAAGTAGGAAAGACTGTCCATGGGGAAAAGACAGTCTCTTCAACAAATGATGTTGGGAAAACTGGACAGTGACATGCAAAATGAAACTAGACCAATTTCCTATACCATACGCAAAAGGAAACTCAAAATGGATGAAACACTTAAAGTAAGACAAGAAACCATCACTTTTCTAGAAGAGAAAACAGGCAGCAACCTTTTTGACCTCAGCCACAGCAACTTCTTCCTAGACACATCTCCAGATGCAAGGGAAAGAAAAGCGAAAAATCTACCTATTGGACCTCATCAAGATAAATCCTCTGCACAAAGAACACAATAAACAAAACTAAAAGGCCATCGATGGAATAAGAGAAGATATTTGCCACTGTCTTATCAGATAAAGGGCTACTATCCAAAATCTATAAAGAACTTATCAAACTACACACCCAAACAGCAAAAAATACAGTTGAGAAATGGACAGAGGACATGAGCAGATATTTCTCCAAAGAAGACACACAAATGGCCAACAGACACATGAAAAGGTGCTCAACATCACTCATCATCAGGGAAGCACAAATCAAAACCACAATGAGATACCAGCTCACACCAGTCAGAATGGCTAAAAGGAAGGAACATATTGCATGGAGCACTGGGTGTGATGCATAAACAATGAACCTTGGAACACTGAACAAATAAAGTTTTATTTTGTTTTTTAAAAGATTTTATTTATTTATTTGACAGAGAGCGAGTGAGAGAGTGCACGAGAGAGGGAACAAAAGCATGGGGAGTGGGAGAGTGAGAAGCAGGCTTCCCGCTGAGCAGGGAGCCCGATGTGGGGCTGGATCCCAGGACCCTGGGATTATGACCAGAGCTGAAGGCAGACGCTTAAGGACTGAGTCACCCAGGTGCCCTTCCTTTTTTTTTTTCTTTTAATTTTATTTATTCTGAACAAATAAAGTTTTAAAAGAAAAAAAGGATGGCTAAGAAACAACTGAGGAAACAACAGATGTTGGTGAGACTGTGGAAAGAGGGGAATCCTCTTGCACTGTTGGTGGGAATACAAGCTGGCGCAACCACTGTGGAAAACAGTGTGAGGTTCCACAGAAAGGTAAAAATATAGCCACCCTACAACCCAGCAATTGCACTATCCAGCATTTACCCAAGGAAACAAAAATAGTGTTGGGAAGGAGCACATGTACCTCAAAGTTTATATAAGCAATGTACAAAATAGCCAAAATGTGGAAAGATACCAAATGTCCATCAACAGATGAATGGATAAAGAAGTGGTATGTGTGTGTGTGTGTATATGTATGTATGTGTGTGTATATATATATATATATATATATATTACTCAGCCATACAAAAGAATGAAGTCTTGCCATTTGCAAGGATGTGGATGGAAGGAACTGGAGGGTATTATGTTAAGCAAATAAGTCAGTTAAAAGATAAATACCATACGATTTCACTTGTAGATGGAATTCAAGAAACAATACAGATGAATATAGGGGATGGGAAGGAAGAATAAAATGAAATAAAAACAGAGAGGGGGGCAAACCATAAGAAACTCGAAACTACAGGAAACTGAGGGTTGTTGGAGGGGAGGGGAGTGGGGGGAAGGGGTAAATGGGTGATGGGCATTAAGGAGGATACCTGGTGTGATGAGGACTGAGTGTTCTATGTAAGCGATAAAGCACTAAATTCTACTCCTAAAAACGATATACACTATGTGTTAACTAACTTGAATTTAAACTAACTAAATACATACGTGTGTGTGTGTGTGTGTGTGTGTGTGTGTGTGTGTATACATAAAATAATCCCATAGTCCTCGTGGCAAAAGTAAGGCACAAAGAGCTTAGCTACCCTGGCCAGGGTGACACTCCTGGTAAGAGGTGAAGCCAGCATCCACCCCAGGCAGTGTGGCTCCAGAGACGTTGCTGTGAACCATTTGCTGAAAACCATCTTCCAGCCCACATGTGGTGGTAGCTGCCAAACTTTGCAGGGGACATTTCATGTTTCTTCTATTTGATCCAGTATTTCCTGGGAGCAGGACTGTATTTCAGGCATCAACCCCACATATTGGCAGAGCAGTTTTTGTGAGCAAGTGTAGAGCACACCACCTGGCTTGACGTAGCAGTCATTGAGAAAGATGCTCATGGAGAATTATTTAGGATATGAGTAGAGCTTAGAGGGAAGTAAGGAAAGCAGAATGCAGAACTGTCTGTCAAGTATGAGCTCAAGTCTTAGTCAGTTGTGCGGGCACAGTCAATGTTTCTTACCCAGTCAATATCTTTCTCATTCATCTGGTATCCAGACACCCCAACCAAGGAGTCTTTGAAGGTTGCAGAGAAGCAACCTGAGTCCTGAGGTTTCTAAAGTCTGGGAGAGGGCTGTGTCTATTGATGATGCCCAATGCATTCTTACTGCATTCTTACAAATGAATGAAGGAGGAAATCAGGATCATATTAGACCCATTAGGTCACTGTCTTAAAAAGACTAGGTTCACTTTGGGTTGCCACATTTTAAAGGGAAATTAGTGTTTTTATTCCTAGAGGCTTCCTGGTTCTGTTAACAGGCCACAGGAAGGCAGACGAGTGGGTGCAGTCGGTCCCCAAGGTGACAGCTTGAAGGGATTACTCCTGTGGGTAGAGAGCACCAGGCATTCCTGTTTCTGGGACTGATAACACTGGGTTGGATGCTGGTGCAATGTATCATGCCTTGTTGACTTGTACTCCCCTATAAAGACTGCATATCCCAGCCAATGATTTCAATCCTGAATATTTGCTTTCTTTTCCCATCCAAGTGAAGACACAGAACTCTCATGTTTATTCTTGGCTGAGGACATTGTGCAGCAGGATTTTCTACCTGGAATGATCTGTAAGTTATTCTGAGGAAGTGAGGGTTCCTGACCCAGTACTCTGCTTGGTGTTGGCATGTAGTAAAGCTTTCAAAATATTTTCTCAATATTTGCATAGGATTTCCAAAGCACAGACATAACCACTGTACATTTTATTAACCTTAATTTACAGACAAGAAAACTAAGACCCAGGGACTTAGTTGACTTTGTCAAGGTCACAAAGGAAGTAAATGTCGCAGGTAGGACCATGACCTCAAATTTGTACTCCAGTTTTCCTAGTGCTGGACTACCGTTTATTATGCATAATGATTACTCTGTGTTGACATGATGCTGATGCTTTCATATATTTTTACCTAAATTTTCTACCTAAACACACCCTATCTTAGAGCACACACCACCCTCTGATCTCCAATCTCGTCTCAGGCTACAATCCCACCAGGTGGCAGCTCCTGGAAGACACCATTACTTTTTCCTGCCCAGAGCTTTTGTGCTTGCTGTTTGCTCTACTGGGAATCTTGTCCCTTGCTCTGTCAGGGGCTTGTCATCCTCCAGGTTTCCCCCATGAATGTCCTCTCTAACCAGGGGCCATCTCCAATCTTCCTCTCTAAGTAGATACTCCCTGTTAGACTCTCTCATAGCAGCATGTCTGCTTCCTTCTTGGCACTTACTACTGGGTGTATTCACACTCCTTAATTGTTTAGTTGAGTCTAATTGGTCTGTCCATGGAATGAAAGTGTAAGACGCAGTACATCTCATACCCTGAGACCTTAAGATAGTTCCCTGCACATAGTAGGGGCTCAGAAAAGTGTATCAAATGACATAATAGGGGCAGAATTCAGCAGATTTCTGCATTGCACAGCTCTCATGAAGACAGCTTTAATGAGAAATCTCTTTCTTGGAGCAGCATAGCTAGAAGGCTGATGACAGGAACCAGATGGAAGCAAGTTGGCCAGCTTGGGGTTGTTGAGCTCACTCAGGTACAGCAGTTGGATGGCTTGAACTTATAGTGATCTCTCTGGGGCCGGAGAGGAGACTGCCCCCAAAGATGTACAGGGGGATGCAGGACGAGGGAACAATGCTCCCATGGTCTGTCTGGGCAGCCCCCTGCCTTCTTTGCCCAGGGATATAGGGTCTGACTAGTGACAGTGGTCTCTGAGGGACCTCCTGTTCTGTCATATTTCTGATATAGTGGACAGAGAGCCTGGACAAAATTATATCCTGAGCCCACCAATTCCCCTATGCCCACGCACTTTGTTTTGGACAGTCCCTTGGATTCCTGAACATCTATAAGCCCGACTTCCCTAAGGATTGTTTTTTGTTTTTTGCAACTGGCAGGGTCAGCATTGGTGGGAGAGGGTGGGACTTCCTGCAAGTCAAGGGCTCAGGCACCATGTGGAGAGGAGTCGTGGGGCCTGCATCAAAGGGGAACTAAGGTCCATGCATGTTCTATTTATCCAGAAGCCTCCTCTGGGAATTTCTCAGTCTGTGCATGACCTGATCATCTTTCTCTTATAGGTCCCATGATCCCAGATGTGTTTACTTTCTTCTGCCAGTGGATTGGTGAGTTGGCACCTACCTTCCCTGCCCTTCCTATCCCTGTCTTTTGGTGCTGGATGACCATGACCCTTCCATGCCCTTCCCTTCCCTGCTGTGGCCTCGCTCAGTCAGGCATCCCATCAAATGGACAACCTAGCCTTCTAGTCCCCTTTCTTAGTTAAGCTGCTCAGTGTTAAGACAGGGAGAGCACAAGAAAGCTACTGGCTGGAAAGCAAGTGAGGATCAGATACATTATCCTTCTGGATTTGTCGTTTTCTTTCCAGACAGGCATCTATCTATTCTACTGGTTTCATTTTTCTGGTAAGACTCTGACCAAGACAAATTTTGGTACCAAGAATGACTCTAGAGAAACAGAATCTTAACAGGTTTTCTGACTTGGTTCTGGGTTTCATGAATTGGTTCTCTACTAGGATTATTTGGAAAGGGACTGGTGACTCTAATACCAATGGTAAAGAGCACACCAGTAGCCCAAGGCCTGATGTTGCAATACACAAGACTTCACCACTGGATGTTGCTAATCAAAGTCTTGCAAAAGGCAAGGTTCTGGTGATCAAGTATTGGATGCCTTAAAACATGTTAGTCAAACTAAGAAGCACAAGAAGATTGACTAGATGTCCATGTTGTACTGAAGATGTGGGAAAAGGAAAAAACAATGTGGAGGCTTCAAGTTCTCAGACCTAAATAAATCAATAACCTGAAAGCTTCTATGTCTGCACTGAAGATCACTCTGACCTGTAGCAACAAGCTTTAACCAGGACCCAGATTCTGAAACTAAACCCAGGTGTCATCCTGCCTGTGCCTGAATTGTCAGCAAACTGAATTCCATATCTTGCAGCATGTCAACTGTTACAGTTAGAAAACTGGGAAATGGGACTCTGACAACTGGAAAGAGGACATATGGGAAGAGCCTCATGAGCTGGAGACATCAACCCCCATATTTTACTGAGTCTTCTTTGCCAATTGGGGAGGATATCCATTCCAGCTAGGCATTCCAGAACCAGAGAAATAACCTCAGGATAGGTTTGGGTATACAGCACCAGCTAGCTGGCAATAACTTGCAGGGTGGAAGGAAGGCTCTCCAGGGGGTTGTATTTGCTTTAAATCAATGGCCACTACATGGGGCTGTTTCTCCCATAAACAGGACTCACCCATCCAGTACTCAAGGGATAGAAATAGGAGCAGAACCACTCATTTTTACCCCTAGTGATCTGATTAGCAAAATAAGGAGTACTTATCCATGTAACTTTGTGCTGTGTTGTCCTAGTGGTCTTATATCTGAAAGTAAGAGTGCTTCCACCAGGAGACACAAGAATGACTGCATGAAGCTAACTCCTGGACATTTTGGGCTCCTCACGGGTCTAACTCAGAAGCAGTGACTGTACTGGATCTATCCTGATTACCAAGGGGGGAAATTGCCAGTTTCCTTACCATGAAGGTAAGAAAAAATATGCTTGGGATGGAGGAAATACATAGGCATCTCATAGAACTACCTTGCGCTATCATGAGAGTAAATGGGAAAATGCCACAGCCCAGTTCAGGCAAGACTAGTAATGGCCCAGACCCTTTAAGAGTGAGGGTCTGGGTCATGGCACCAGGCAAAAAAACACAACCGGCTGAGGGACTTTCAGCAAAGGGCTGAAAGGGCAAAGAAAATAACCGAATGAGTAGTGGAAGAAGGCTGTTATAAATGAGAAGGATGGCCATATCCTAGGTTATAGAAATAAAGAGGGTAATTATTTCTAGCATTTTCCTGCTTTGTTATGAATATGATTATGTGCACATGGGTGTCAGATTTTTTTCTTTCTTGTCTTATATCCTGCACAGAAACCAGATATGTGGTACTAATATTTAACTTTGTATCATAGCATGTAGGTCACAGGATTTCAGGGAGAAGAGAGAATACCCTCCAATGACTTCGCTTTGTGCTTGGGGAAAAGGATCAACACACATTCAATCATATGAAGGTTAGTTGGTAGAAGTGTGACTTTATTATACTTAAATTGCAGATAAAGTGTGGTTTAATGGAATGTGTGAATGATAAGAGGACACATGGTAGACTGTGATGACTAGCTTTATGTGTCAGCTTGGATTGGCTGGAGTCCCCATTATTCAATTAAAAATAAGTCTAGGTGTTGCACTAAAAATTTCATGGGTACTGTTAACATCTGTAACCAATTGCATTTAAGAACAGGATATTTCCTTGATAAACGGGGAGGCCTAATCCCCTCACTGAATAGCCTTAAGAGCAGACGTTTAGAAGGTAGAAAATGCAAGAGAAGAGATTCTCCCTTAGAGGTTCTGTAACACCTTTGTTGTGCCAGGGAGACCCATTCCCTATTTCTGATCAGCTAAGCTACAGGATCATCAACTTGTGCTCTTTTAAGGAGCCAAGTCTGTGTAATGTGGTTAAGCAGCAAGGAACACAAAGCAGATAGAAAGGAACAGCAACGGGGAGAGGACAGACAGCCTGGGGGACAGGCCACTGTTCATGACTTACATGGATAGTCAGAGCTACAGCTGGGTAGGAGAAAGGTAACGGGCAAGCAGGTGAGAATCTTGGGAAAGGGTGAGATGGAGAAGGACAGACATCTGATGCACAAGGGGAGGAGAACAGGAGGCTGGCAGTGGGCAGAGTGAGAGCAGGAAGTAAGCAGAAGAGAGCAGACAGGAGAGACTGACAGGAAGACATGATGGCAGGCAGGAGGCTCTCAGGGCTCATTTTGTCCCCACAAGGGTTAGAGGAGCTTCCTGAGATGCAGGTGGATCCCATTCTTGGACATCAACATAATTCTTGGAGTGGGAACAGGGACCTTAAAAGGATGTGGTGCCAGCTCAAAGCGGAGCAGGGTCAGGGCCACTGCCACCTTCATCTCGTTCATGGCAAAAGTCTTCCCGATACAGTTCCTGGGTCAGGGAGGGAAAAGGAAATGAGAAGTGGCCTCAAACCCCCTGGTGGGAATAGCACATACAGGGCCCTCTTGCACGGACCCAGCCCAGTTCCCTTCCATCAGGACACACACACATCGCTACACCTACCCCACCTTGCTTATTTCACACTCTCCCCTTGACCTTTGACAAAGCCTACACTCTTCCAGGATTAGCTCCTACTCCTATCTGTGCTCTTAGTAGGCCTGAAATTCTGTTACAAGAAGGTCAGCACCTTGAGCCTCAGGACCAAGTCAAGGGATCACTAACATAGTTTATTATTAAGTTGTTCGCTCTCTGCAAAGCCAGTTCTGGTTTCACAATGGGGAGAGCAGGACAGGGCACCATAGGGGGTGGGCTGGGTCATCCTTTAGGCCCTAACCATCTGGGGCACACAGGGGTCCAGATTCTCAGAGTAAGGACAAGACAGAGCTGGGTAAGGAGATCATAATGGCACAGAGAAGCTTCTGCAGAGGCAGAGCCTTAGTGACGCTCAACCTGCTACACCATCTGCTTGCCAGGTTGAGTCCAGACTCCTGCCTCCCCCTCAGCCCCTCAGTCAACCAGCTGCTGTAGTCTTCCAATTCTACTGCAGAAATGTCTCTGCTGCCATCCTTCTACCTCCTCACCCAGACTTTTCTGTCTCCTGCCTCCATTCCCGCTCCTGAAGCCCCAGCCAAGCTCAGAGCCTCCCTCACCCTTCATCACAGGTACAACATGTCCACATGCCTCAGCTGACATCAAAGTCCTCTCTGGGCTGTTGGCTCACTCACTTGTCACCTGCTCAACTCCTCCTCCTCCCAGCTCAGCTCCTGCTGAGGAGATACCAGAGAATGCCCTCCCTCCTCCTCTGCCTGCCACATGCTCAAGGCTAAGGGCAATGCCAGGCTGTTTTCACCCCCACCTCTGCCCACTTTGCCTCTTCATTCCTGGACCCTGACATCACCCTAATAGTTTAATCAAGGACATATCACTTTCTAGAATAGGACATTGCCAGGAATATGGAACTTCCTACAGAGGGTCAATTAGTAATGAGCGAATGAAGATAAGAAAGAAAGAAAGAAAGAAAGAAAGAAAGAAAGAAAGAAAGAAAGAAAGAAAGAAAGAAAGAGAGAAAGAAAGAAAGAAAAGAAAGAAATGATAGATAGATAGATAGATAGATAGATAGATAGATGTCTCTTTTGAGTGGTGGCATATATTTCTTGACTGTGAACTCCTGGAAGCAAGAGCAGTATGCCATCTCATAGCAGAGGACTTGGCACACAGAGACAGGTTTAATAGGCAGTCTTATAATTGAATGATGTCTATTGAACTGAAAAAAAAAAAACCGTGAATGGAATAAAATATGAGTAATCATTAGTTCTGAGCTAGGAACTGAGCTGTGTATCCTTTTCCTGTCTCTACTGGCAGTCAGTTGACTTGTACCAATGTCTAGAGGAAGGTCTCAATCCCATCGAGAAACAAATCCTGGAGCCAGTATCTGGAAGCACAATTTGCTTAAAGATGTTGTGTGAAAGTGGACTGGAGGATATTATGCTGAGTGAAATAAGTCAGGCAGAGAGAAAGCCAATTATCACATGGCATCACTTACTTGCAGAACATAAGGAATAACATGGAGGACAGTAGGAGAAGGAGAGGAAAAGTGAATTGGGGGAAATTGGAGGGGGATACAAACCATGAGAGACTGTGGACTCCGAGAAACAAACTGCAGGTTTTAGAGGGGAGAGGGATGCAGGGATGGCTGAGCCTTTTGGTGGATATTAAGGAGAGCACATATTGCATTGAGCACTGGATGTTGTACATAAGCCATGAATCATGGAGCACTGGGTCAAAAACTAATGATGTATTTTATGGTTACTAACATAACACAATAAAAAAATTGTTTTTAAAAAGAAAGTGGATTCATTTTGTATGTGAGGGATTGACAGATTCCTGTACTTGGAAAAAAACAGTTTTCTAGTAACTACTTACAGAGTTTCCTGCAGTTACTATTTATAGAACACTTTCAGCAGCACTGGAAGATTTCATAGCAGCCACTCTGGACAATAGTCTTCCCACTGAACAGCCACTTCCGTGTGCTTTACATTTTACAGACCAGGTAATGTTTAAATGCCAATACAAAAAAGTGTCACATACAAAATAGTAGGTTTTCTTCAAAGGAGTTGATTGTCCTCAATTTTATGCTGCTTGCCAATGTTCACTACGTATACTGTGGAATATGATATGCCAGTCCCATTCAAATAAAGAATTTTGCCAACTGGAAAAGTTGTCAATGGTTATAAGAATATTAATGGGTAGTAAACATTTTGTTGAATGAGATTGAAAAAATAAAGAAGACAGCCATTGGTGTGAGACTTTGTTCAAACCATTTCTGTACACAACTGGAATGCTTATAAGAACCCAAAGGAAGTCCAAACACAGGCAAACATCACTGATACTATGAGTGTAGATAATGAATTAGGTACAAAAGACAGTGGCCTGGATTAGTGGTAATTGAATAAGAAACATCTGAAATATTTTAAAGGCATCCTCCTAAAGTGAGAAAAATACTAGAATATACTGAACTTTGGAAAATTGTCACACTAAACTGTGGTTAACCATTGGGTAGAGCAACGGGTCCAAGTCTTCATGGCAAGCGATGATTGCCACCTTCTTTTTGAACGCAGAGACACACACCTCTTTCCCTACACACAATAATACAACGCTAGTAACTGCAGACACTACAGATGAACAAAGAAAGTCACAAACATCAGGTATTCACTCAATTCACCCAAGTGATACCCCCACCCAAGTACAAGTGCTTCACCTTGATCCTCCTGAGAAGGGCAGGAAAGCATGGCTGTGTTGAGAGGAACCCGGTGCAAACCAGGAAGGGTCAAACACCTACAGAAGGAGCACTAGGGTAAGGACAGGTGTAGTCAAGCTCTTCCTTCCAATCATCCAAGGGACAGCACAACCAAAGCTGGGACAGGAAAAGGGGTTGTTCAGCAGCAATCATCCCATCCTTTCCTCCCAAGGCCATCACACCTCTGCGTTTGGCCATATCTTTGGGTTGTGGTGAAGGGCATAAAAGGAGAGCAAGACTAAGAATCCAGTTGGGCAGAAGAAAGAAGACAGATCATACCTGCCTGTGGGGCCCAGGTTTACCCACACACAGTTTGGCAGCCACAGTGAGGGCCACTTCTCCTCACTATGAATGGAATGATGGTGTTACAGGAGAGGTGGGGCAGACATTGCCCAGCAGTTGTGCACATGTGCATAGATTAGTAGATTAACCATGACCAATCTGAAAAGCAGGGAAGAACTGGAGGCTTACTTTTTGAAGCATCTCAAGGGAAAACTCACATTTATCAAGTACCATCCATGAACCCTCAGGGAATATGCATGGGCTCCTCCATCCTCACAACAACCCTCCAATGAAGGCTCACATCTCCATTGTTCCATGAGATACATGAGGCTCAGAGAAGCTGAGCCACTTGCCTCTGACCACCCAGCTAGGATGTGATAGGGTTGGGATTCAGAGCAGAGAGGAGCCATAAGGCATCCTCTATCCATAGCAGGGATCTCAGATCTGGTCATTAGCTACTCTCTGCAATCAACCTGAGGGCTCGCCTGGAGACTGGACCATCTTAGCTATGATGATTAATTCTCTAATCTCTCTCATTAGCATAGAGCATATAAGGAAAAACCTCATCTCCCCCTGCCCCATCTGATTGTCTCTCATATCTCAGGGAATGAGAATATTAGCGCAAAACCCAAAGCCACATTCAGAGGCTGTCAGGTCTTTATTTCTTGGATTACTAACTCTGTGGGAAGCACACCATATACCTCATCTGAACAACAAAGGAAATCTTGATTTTTCTTGAGGGGCAAATGAGTCTGAAAGACATGCACAAACTGCTCCAGAACATGTCCATCACTGGGGCCACCCTTCTCCTTAGATCCAGTACAGGGACTGCATCGTGGGAGACTCTTACCACGAAGCTGTGTTACCTCATCCTCTAGGATCCCTCAAACCTGTGCAGCAGGGCCCCCGGAGGATCCTGTTTTAGCACAGCTGTATGCCTCCTTTCTGACTGCTTGTTCACCAAGCTAGTCGGCTTCCAGAAACTCCTGCTCCTGCATTGTGTCAGTAGTTCCTCTGGAGACCCCAAGGAGCTAGATGGTATTCTGCCTGGCTTGTCCTCTCACTGGATCACTCTGACACCCACTGGTATGTCAGCTTTCCAGACAACCACTTGGGACAGCCATCTCTCCCTAAGCAGGTCTGGCCAGGACCAGCTGAGACTCTGGTAGAGGCAGTGGTGCCCATAGTGGCAGTGGCAGTAACTCTGTAGGCTGATACTCAGTGTCTACTGGCTTTCAGGCTGTGGCCGCTCACACAGGCAGCATTCCATGACAGCCGTTTCACCTGGCTCCTCCTGGGAACTTGGGTCACAAAATATGTCCCCAAAGCGAGATACCAGGACAATGGACAGAAAATAAAGGGTCAGCACAGGCAATGAATTGTCAGGGTGCTGTGGGCTATGCTGGCCTGTGGTCTCCCTGAGACAGAAGGGAGGTTCAACATTATTTTGAAATTATTATCATTCCAGGTGAGGGTCTAGCTTGGCAGAGCCTGTTTTACCTTATAAGGATATTACTTATGTGATGCTCAAAATTATTATTTTTGAATTGCTCCCAATCAAACAAGTGTGAGGGATGACTGAAGGCATTTAACAGACTATTGAGAATTGTGATCTATTTAACTTGATATTATGCCAAGTATACTTTTATCAGATGACTTATGTACTCTTGAATTCAACTCTTTTGAGTGGTACATTTACATGAAGAAAAGAAGATGGAGACGATCTCGAAATTGTTAAACTAAGTGTATTTTAAAGATTTTATTTATTATTTGACAGACAGAGATCACAAGTGGGCAGAGAGGCAGGCAGAGAGAGAGGAGGAAGCAGGTTCCCTGCTGAAAAAAGACCCCTCCGACCCCCGACCCCATGCAGGCCTTGATCCCAGTATGCTGGGATCATGACCCGAGCCAAAGGCAGAGGCTTTAAACCACTGAGCCACCCAGGTGCCCCAAACTAAGTGAATTTTAAATTAACTCAAAACTGCCTATGATCTGGAGATCTTTTTATGGAATTTATATTTTTTTGCTATTCTCTGTTGTGATTGGAAACACCACAAAACGTGAAGCTCTACATCTGTCCCAACCTCTCCTTTCTTTTAGGTCAAGGCCTAGAAGATCCTAACCTCTCCCTCTTCTAGGAATGGGGTGGAGGGAGGCAGGGGGTGGTATAAAGAGTCCTCCCCATCTTTCCACTCTGGAATCCCTGTTCCCTTATCTGGTCATATCATAATTCTCTGCTTTTTCATAGCAAAGCTTTTTTGAGTTGACAATATTTTCTCCATAGTTAAAAATCATTGGCATGATTTTACCTTACCAGCCCACTTCATTTTGGCTTCTATATCTGTCACTTCAACAACTCTTTCTATGATTATATCTGACTTCCATGTCACTAATTCCAAGAGACACATTTCAGCGTTGACCTCTGTTGTCTCAGGAGCACTTGACATCCATCATTCAACGTGTTTCAACAGTGTCTCCTTATATCCCACAATACCTGGTATTCCTCGTGTTCCTCCAATGTCTCTGTTTGCTCCTTTTCCTCATCTAGAAGCTCACACTTCTTGGCAAAAATTTTTTTTAAAATATTGGAATCACTTAAGGTAACAGACCAACACTGCTACACACATTTGATGGTTTGTGACGCACGGATTGTGTAATCCAAAGGAGTGGAGAGATGGGCACAACTAGTGTGGCACACAGGCAGCAAGGATGAAAAGAGAGTAAACCTTGGAATTCTCAGACTAGAGAGAAGGGGCTCAGGGCAAGCTGTCTTTTAAAATTCTTTTTATTGGGGCACCTGGGTGGCTCAGTGGGTTAAGCCTCTGTCTTCAGCTCAGGTCATGATCTCAGGGTCCTGGGATGGAGCCCCACATCAGGATCTCTGCTCAGCAGGGAGCCTGCTTCCTCCTCTCTCTCTCTACCTGCTTCTCTGCCTACTTGTGATCTCTCTCTGTCAAATAAATAAATAAAATCTTAAAAAAAATAAAATAAAATTCTTTTTATTTATTTTCTTTATTTGTAAGACCAGATGAGGTCTAAATAATCCATTGGGGTCTTTCCAGTCATAGCAGCTATCCATTATACTATATCTATCTGTCCCCTCCCCCAGACAGTGAGCTGTCCCAAGGGGAAGCCTAGCCTCGATTCTTCTTTTCATCCTGCCATTGTCCAGCACTGGCTGGTATACAGGACACAGCAATGAGGGTAAGGATTGGCTCTATGTCTCCTTTCTGAACATTTCAATTCTCTTACTTCAGACTATTGTGGGAGAAAATACATGATGGAGCCATGTGGCCTGGGCCCTCTGCATGGAATTACTATGTAAATTCCACTGGTTCCTCAGTCTCTTAACAACTGCTTGCCAATGCCCTCAGCATCACCCCATCAGCTGCTCTGAATCCCCACCCCTCTAGGCACTCAGTCCTCTTTTTCCTGTCAGGGCAGAAGGTGCCTCAGAATCCTCTGAGAAAATTGAGGTTATCTGGCATCAGAGATGTAATCTGCCCACTCCCTCCCTCTATCCTGCCTCCTATGCCTCTAACGTGTTGGTGTTCCTAGTTGGACCCCTTCAAAACTGCAACTAATGTGCTGCCAATTAAGAGCAGATTGAAGGGATCATTGCTCAGTCTTGATATTTTCATAAAACTGTTTGGGACTGGACATCTATGAAGTTTCTGTGCCCCATCCTATCCAGGTCATTCCTTCTATTCAGCACCCAGCTCACCCCTCGGCCCTGTTTTTGCCTCTCATTGCCCTTCTCTCAGCACCTTCCATCCTTCAGCTCTCTTAGCACCATCTCCCTTAGGAACAGTCCCCATGTTCCCCCACTGTGAAAATAGCTGTCATTTTACTTTATTCTTCCTCTGCTCACCTCCCTTCCTACCCCCTGTCTTATGCTTATTCTCTTAGTAGATGAGTCCCCTGATCTGGGATGTCTCCATTCCTTCACTGTCCTCTTGTTTTGTGGATCAGATAACTACATCTTATATTCCTCATCCTGCTCTTTCCTTAAAGTCCCCAATATGTCTCCCTAGTTCATAAATTGAGTAACTGTTTCTAAAATATCTATGTGTTTAGCCCAGAGCTGGGCTCCAAGGAAATCTGAGAGATGTGGGGAAAAAAAAAAGTGTTTGCACTACCATGGACTTTTCAGACCTAATTAGGAACATAAGTTGAAAATGAAAAGAGATACACAACTAGGTTTCATAGGGTTGCACTGACTATGGAATGAGTCATAAATAAAAACATAAATAAGTGAGTATCAATGAGAGGTATGAAAATGAGTGTTTCCATTGTTCATAGGATGGATTCCCATGGGTTGGGTGGTTAGAGAAGCATTTATAGAGGAGGTAAGTCTTGAGGGCAGGTTCAAGAAAAGCAGAAGACACAAGGGATGGGACAGGGGATGGAGCAAGTGGAAAGAGTGATTGTTTTTGCTCTTTCTACCTCAGTGAAGAGAAACACAGAGATCAGCCTAGACTTCTTCCCTACAGGGGCCACATCCAGTCAGTTACCAACTCCAACAAAAACACTCTCCAGTATTTCTCCCATTTATTCTGCCTCTTTGTCCCATGGCACTCCCCCTCACCAGGCCACCATCACATCTTATCTGGATATTATAACAGCTTCAGAACTGGTCTTCTAGTGCCAGTTTTTCACCACCCCATAGACATATCATTTGCTCCTATAAATGTTAAGATCTTAGGATCTAGATTCTTGAGACTGACTGGATTCAAATCCTGGTCCCTCTTCTCACCCTCTGATGTCCTGGGCAAACTTCATAATCTCTCTGTGTGTCAGTTTCCATATATATACAATGGGGATAATGGTAATATCCACCTCAAGTTTTTATTATGAGGATTAAATGAGTTAATACATGTAAATCCCTTTAAAATAGTTCTTTAAATACTTTAAAATAGTACTTGGCATAAGCACACAGTAAATATTTGCCCACTATTATCTCCCAAATAGCTGTGATATACTACCTAACCATGTCACTTTCCATCTTAAATCCCTTCAGTGGATTACTATCACATTTTGTAAAGTCTGAAATCCTTACCTGGTCTGACCACATTGATGGGGTTTTTTCAGTGTCCCTATCCCCATCCTACAGCAAAGCAAATTCAATTCAGTGAACATTTGCACAGATATGCCAAGAGAAGGAAGGGATAGATGCTCTGCTGTTGGTCTCCAAAATGGGATTTTTGAGTTGAAATAAGTTTTGAAAGCCAGTCTTTGGCCAGAATAAATATTTTTCTAGCTTCCTGTATGTCCCATTATCATGTCCTATTGGAGTAGGCTGTAGATTTTCGGTCTCAATCAAGGGTGAGAGGACACATAAGGAAAGTTTCTACTACATGAATGGAAATTGTGAATCCCCACCTCCACCTTCCAGCCTGGTGGACTAGGGTAAGAATTAGCAGAAGAGGTAAAGCCAGAGGTTAGGAAAGCATCTAATTTTTCCCCTCTAGGCTGAATTTCTGGAAATGAAGATTTGGATAGATTTTGCCTTGCTTCCTTTTGGAGAGGAACCAGAGTGAAAATGGCAGTGAAGCAGGGAGAAGAATTGAGCTAGCATCCTCAAGCCTTTCTTAGGCTCCTGGGTATAGTGCAAAAAGTGCTGATGTTTTTTCTTTTCTAAGGAAGGGCAGAGAATGCCAAAGATGGACCAGAACGTCTCAGGAGATATTAACATCTCCAGCAAGAGCCTGAGTAAGACTGGGACAGCTAAGGAGTCCCCAGGCCCTGACCCTGCTGGAAGAACTAACCAGAAGTTCACCAGTCCCACTCTACTACTTGTCAGTCAGCCCAGAGGACCCCAGGATGAGAGAAAGACTAGACGTCACAAAGCCAAGACCCACCTGGATCCTGAAAGCAGAGCATGGATCTGAGGTCCTCAGCTTGATCACCATGATGTGGTCATATGAAGGCCACCATACACTTGCTATGATTTGGAGAAGGGAGAGGGTGCCAAGAAAGAATCTGAGTTACTCAGAGGAGACTGCATAAACAAGAAGATTCTGAGACACAGTCCAATAACAATAGTTGAAGGATGGAGGTAGGTGGACATAGAAGAACTGTAACAGGTAAGGTGTGGGACATAATGGAACATACCAGGACCTGGTACTTAGTCCAGATGAAGTTATCACAATTAGAGTTTGTCTAAACTATTAACCCACCAAACAAAACCTGGAATGGAGACTGGGGTGGGGCTTAAGGAGTGGGAGCAGGGACAGGGAGGAGAATAGGGAGTTGTAGCAGAGATTGAGTTTATTGTTCAAAACTGTAAATCCAACACCTAACGTGCCTTTCTTAGCATAAATAAATGAATGAATAATTGAATTTTGGGCAAGGGGGACAGCAGCTTGGGAAGTCAGCTCTGCTGGATCCTAGTTCACCACCTAATAAGTAATAAGTACCAAAACTGCATTAGTTTCTAATTACTTTGCTACATTTTCCTATTATCTATGCTCTCAAAGTTATGAATGTCTCTTGGATAGATCTGGCTTCATAGGCATGAAACAAGGCCCCATACTCAGAAGCATACTCACATGCTTGGTTTAATGCTTCTCTGTCATCATCTTGAAATTGTTAATGAATTTTTAGCAAGGGGCCTCACATTTTCATTTTGCCCTGGGATCCACAAATTATATAGTGGGCCCTGATCGTATCTGTAGCGTCTTCTGTAGCTTGAAATAACACATGGTGGACATTGGCAAATGCTAGAAATCCGAGTGAAGATCAACTGTAAAACATTTACCGACACACCACTAGACAAGTCACACTATGTAAGTGTAATGATTACACATGTCCATTCCCAACTCCCAGATCCCTGTGGGTTCTGACAGAGTTTCAGAGAGGGAAAGGTTTTTGTGTTTGGGTTTTTGTTTTGTTTTTATTAACATATTAGCATATTAACATTTATCTGTGGCCTCAACCTTGGTATTATTTTGAAACCTAAATTCTGACCTCCCATAATTGAAAACTGTCACAGCTGAAGTGTGACACTCCAGAAGGGCATTAAGAAGTTGCCCTGTGGACTCTGAAAAACAATCTGAGGGTTTTGAAGGGGCGGGGGTGGGAGGTTGGGGGAACCAGGTGGTGGGTATTGGAGAGGGCACGGATTGCATGGAGCACTGGGTGTGGTGCAAAAACAATGGATACTGTTACGTTGAAAATAAATTTTAAAAATTAAAAAAAAAATAAGTTGCCCGGTGTGGTGCATAAACAATGAATCTTGGAACACTGAAAAAATAAAATTAAAAACAAAACAAAAAAGTTGCCCTGAATGAAGATTCGCCTCAATTGATAAAGGGTTAGAAATCGGAGAACTCGAGACTGCCTCCTCTGGCCAAGCTGGCGCTTTCCCTCCCAGATGTCCTCCTCCCGGGGAAAGAGCGGAACTTGCTGGAGGGCACAGAGTCGCGGTGGGCTGGGCAATCCTCTTCAGGCGCCGGGCGGGGAAAGCCCATCCCCTCCGGAGCCCCGGAGGCCGCCTGCGACCGCGCAGCGCACAGCGATGGAGTCCTCCTGGCTCGAGACGCGCTGGGCGCGGCCCTTGTACCTGGCCTTCGTGTTCTGCCTGGCGCTGGGCCTGCTGCAGGCCATCAAGCTCTACTTGCGGAGGCTGCGGCTGCTGCGAGACCTGTGCCGCTTCCCCGCGCCTCCCATCCACTGGTTCTACGGGCACCAGAAGGTAATGGAAGGGAGGGACGGAGAAGGATGCTTCCGAGGATACCAGGCGGGCGGAGGGATGGGCTGCTTCCTCCCTTCCCTTTCATTGCTGCATCCTGCCCTCTCTGGCTCAGCCTGTGGCTCTCGGCATCTTTTCACTACTCTGGGCTTGCTCCCTCACCAGGTTGCAGGTAAAGAGAAACAAGCCTGGAGCCCCAGGATTGGAAGCTTGCGGGGGGCGGGGGTAGGGCGCTGCTGGGAGGACGTATGTAGAGACTGCCTACAGAAAAAGATCCTCCTGTAATATAGGGCAGTCTCTGTTGCTTCACCTATCTCTTGCATTTATGCACTGCATCTTAAAAATTCCACACGTTGGGGGAGGGTTTGTGCTATGGTGAGTGCTGTGAAGTGTATAAACCTGGCGATTCACAGACCTGTACCTCTGGGGCTAATAATACCTTATATGTTTATAAAAAATTTCTTTTAAAAGCCTTCCACACGAATCGCTTAAAAATAGTTATGTTACTCTAAATATTGCTTATTAACTGCAGAAAATAAGCAAAATAGAACACAATTAGTTGCCACCCTTAGTGCATTACAACCAGAGAAAATGAACTTTTCCCAAGATTTGGGGAAGTAAAGAGCAGCCCCCACCAATCACTCAGAAAGTGATGGCAAATTGAAATGTGTAAGAGGGAGACCTTTACTTTGTGGTCCTCTGTTGTCCAAATCCAGTCTCACCCCAGATTCCTTGTTTTATTCATTCAGCCAGGTTTGAGTGGAATTGTGTGATGGGTGCTGGGATTACAAGCAGAACGGTACCAGCCCTCAGAAGCCCAAGTCAGCCGGGGGAAAATTGGAGGGGGAGACGAACCATGAGAGACTGTGAACTCTGAGAAACAAATTGAGGGGTTTGGAGGGGAAGGGGGCTGGGGGATTGGATGAGCCTGGTGGTGGGTATTAAGGAGGGCACATATTGCATGGAGCACTGGGTGTGATGCATAAACAATGAATCGTGGAACACTGAAAAAATGAAATAAAGTTTAAATTTAAAAAAGAGAAGAAGAAGAAGAAGAAGACCAAGTCAGATGCATACTTAAACCACAAAGAGAAAATGCAAATACAGGGTAATGAGTGCTTTGATAGAAGCCTAGGGACAGGGGATCTTGGAAGGAAATAGGCTTCTCTACCTAGGGAAGGAAGGAAAGTCTATGGAAATCTGGGCAGAATTTTAAAGGATGGCTGGTGTGGGGAGGGGGGTCCCCAGCAGAGCTAGTATATGATCCTTTGGCTCCCCCACTCCCAGTCGTTCTGCCCAAAAGCAACCACTCTCAACTGCTCTGCCTGTTTATTTCAATCCTTACTGGCAAAATAATATTACTATGTTGGGTTTCTTAATTTAATGATTTTAGATATCCTTTCATTAACTCTCTCATGATGGGAGTAATCACTTATACCTCATCTTTTACTGTCCCAATATAGTTACATTGTGTTTTTTGTTAAATAGAATAATTAATATTTATATTATTTTGATTATGTAAATGTTTACTTACCACTGATCTAATGGTTGATTTTGTTTCTTTTCTCATAGAACTTTATTTCTCTCCTGGTGTTATTACCTTCCTCCTTTTCTCATATGCTGTTTTTCAAAATCTATCACTATTTTTCCCCAAATATTTTTAATAGATCTGTCAAATACATCTCAACAATATTTCCAAATATTGAAACATATTGAAAAGTCTGTCAGCCTATGTGCTTTTCTGGAGGCATTTCTCCCAACAACCTCACCTCCCCAATCGAAATCAATGTTCTCTAGGCTCGGTACCCAGATAATGTACTACCCTGTGTCCTATATTCTGTTTCCTGGATACTGCGTCTTTTCTTTTTCCTGATTTATTTCATCATTTTTATGGGTAGCTTCTTGAGATTGAGTGAAGGAATGTCAGGTGAATTTTTTGAGCTCTCGAATGGCTGAAAATGTCTGTTAAAATTCATAACTTGATTGATAGTTTGGCTGGGTATAGATTATACTTTGGATATAATTTTCTCTCAGAATTTTGAAGGCATCATTCCATTGTCTTCTACCTTTCAGGATGATGTTGAAAATTCTGATACCTTTCCAATTTTTTTCAGAACACATTTACTGTAGTAAAATGTCCATAACATAAAATTTACCATCTTGGGGCACCTGGGTGGCTCAGTATGTTAAGCCTCTGCCTTCGGCTCAGGTCATAGTCTCAGGGTCCTGGGATCAAGCCCCTCATCGGGCTCTCTGCTCGGCGGGGAGACTGCTTCCTCATCTCTCTCTCTCTGCCTACTTGTGATCTCTGTCTGTCAAATAAATAAATAAAACCTTTTAAAAAATTTACCATCTTAACCATTTCTAAAAGGGCACAGTTCAGTGATATTAAATACATTCATAATGTTGTGCAGTCGTTAACACCATCCAACTCCATAACTCTTTTCATCTTGTAAAACTGAAATTCTGTGCCCATTAAACAATAGTTCCCCATTTCTATCTTTCCCCAGCCCCTGGCAAGCACCATTCTATTTTCTGTCTCTACAATTTTGACTAGTCTACAATTTTGACTACTACTATTTCATATAAGTGGAATCGTGTAGTATTTATCTTTTTGTAACTAGCTTATTTCACTTAGCATAATGTCCTCAGGATTCATCCATATTGTAGCATATGTCAGAATTGTCTTTTTTTTTTTAAATCTGAATAATATTTCACTGTGCCTATATACCTTATTTTGTTTATTCATCCATCAGGGGATGTGATTGGTTGTTTCTACATTTTAGCTGTTGTGAAGAAGGGTGTACAAAAATCTCTTTGACACCCTATTTACAATTCTTTTGGATAAGTACCTGGAAATGGGATTGCTGGATCATATGGTAATTCTATTTTTAATTTTCTGAGGAACCGCCACACTGTTTTCCACAGTGGAAGTACCATTTTACACTTCCACCAGAAGAGCACAGGGGTTCCAATTTCTCCACATTCTTACCAACACATGCTGTTTTCTTGGGGGGGGGGGGGTGTTTGTTTGTTTGTTTGTTTGTGTTTTGTTTTTTCTGACAGTTGTCCCAATGAATCAGAGGTAGTATCTTATACTTTTGATTTGCATTCTCCTAGTGATTAGTGATGTTAAGCATCTTTTCATGTGCTCAGTGCCATTTGTATGTCTTCTTTGGAGAAATGTCTAGTTAAGTTCCTTACCCATATTTGGATCAAGTTGTTTTCTGTTGTTGAGTTTTAGGAGATCTCTATGTATTTTGGATATTAACCACTTATCAGATATTTGCAAATATTTCTCCCATTCCATGTTTTTTACTTTTTACTCCATTTTACTGTCTTTTCATTCAAATTTTTTAATTTTCATAAAGTCTAATTTGTATATTTTTTCCTGTGCATTTGGTTTCATATTCCAGAAATCACTGCCAGATCCAAAGTTTTTAAGAATTTGCTCTGTGTTTTCTTCTAAGAATTTTACAGTTTAAGGTCTTACATTTAGGTCTTTGAACCATTTTCCATTAATTTTTGTATATGGTGTTAAGTAAGGAAGGGCCCAACTTTATTCGTTACCATGTGGATATCCAGTTTTCCCAGCAACATTTGTTGAAAAGACTGTCCCTTTCCCTGTCCTGCCACCTTTGTCAAACATCATTTGACCATATATTTGGGGGTTTATTTCTAGACTTTCTATTTTATTCCATTAGCCTGTATGTCTCTCTGTGCCAGAACCACACTGTTTTGATTACTGTAGCTCTGTAGTAAGTATTGAAATCAGGAAACATGAGTCCTTCAGTTTTGTTCTTCTTATTAAAGACGTTTTGGCTATTCAAGCTCCCTTGATGTTCCATATAAATTTTAGGATGGATTTTTCTATTTCCCATTAGATTAGAATTTTCATAGGGATTATATTGAATTGTAGATCACTTTGGGTAGTACTGACATCTTAATAATAAATCTTCCAATCCATAATCATGGAATGTATTTCCATTTGTTTATGTCTTTTTAAATTTCTTCAGAAATACTTAGTTCTCACTATATAAGTCTTTCACCTTGTTGGTTGGGAGTATTTGGTTTTCCAATACTTGGTTTCACCTCCTAAATAGTTTATTCTTTTTGATGCTATTGCAGATGGGCTTGTTTTCATTATTTTCTTTTCAGATAGTTTGTTAGAACATCAACTGGTTTTTGTGTAGAAAATGTAGATTTTCTACATTTTAGTGTAAAAATGCTGCTGACTGCCAAATCTAAGGTTAATTCTTTATGTTTTCTTCTTGGAGTTTTATAGTTCTAGCTCCTTCATTTAGATCTTTGATCCATTAAATTAATTTTTGCATGTTGTGTAAGGTAAGGGTCTAACTTTACTATTTTTTGTGGCTATCCATTTATCCCAGCACCATTAGTAGAAAAGACTATTTTCCCCTCATTGAACTGTTTGGAACCTGAGTTGGAAAAACCCAGTTCTTTTCCTGTGTTTCCCCTTTACTCTCACACTAGGACCATATTCACAACACTTCTGACACCAGGTGTTGGGTGAGTGCCCCCACCTCCAGGCTGCAATCAAGCAATCCTGTGAAACAATGCAATTCTGACACTGTCTACCCAGAGAAAGCATCAGATCTCACAGATTAAGAACTCAGGCCCACAAGACTACCCCCCACCCCATTTCAGATGCCAATGGCAAGTCCAGATGGTTACTGTGCTTCTGACCAATCACCTGTAAGTTGGAGATTCCTGTGACCTCTTCTTTGGATCTGGTTACTATGCTGGAACAGCTCACAAAACTCAGGAAAAAATTAATTTACTGTTTACCAGTTTATTATAAATGGATATGATAAAAGATACAGATGAACATGCAGTTCGAAGTGATGCATTGGGTAAGGTACGTGAGAAGGGGCACAGAGCTTCCGTGCCCTCTCCAGATGCATCACTCTACCAGTACCTCCACATGTTCACTAAACTAGAAGGTCTCCAAACCCTATACTTTTGTAATTCTTACAGAGGCTTCATCATGTAGGTATGATTGAACATTAATTCCATTTCTGGTCCCTCTCGCTCTCTGTAGAATGGGAACTGGGACTGAAGATTCCAAGTTTCTAATTATTGCTTGGTCTTTCTAATGAGGAGCCTCCATCCAAGAGCCCACCAAGAACCAGCTCATTGGAACAAAAGACACTGCAATCAGTTGCCTGTAAACATGAAGTTTGTTTCTAGATTCTTAATTCTATTCTATTGATCTATATGTCTGTCCTTATGCCAATACCACACTGTCTTAATTATTTTTGCTTTGTAGTAAATTTTGAAATTGGGAATCATAAGTCTTCCTATTTTGTTCTTTCTTTTAAAGATTTTATTTATTTCTGTGTGTGAGAGAAAGAGAATGAACAGGAGGGAAGGGGCAGAAGGAGAGGAAGAAGCAGACTCTTCTCTAAGCAGGGAGTCTGAGGCGGGACTCTATCCCAGGACCCTGGGATCATGACCTAAGCCGAAGGCAAACACTTAAACTTTAACCAGCTGAGCCACCCAGGTGCCCATATTTTGTTCTTTTTCAAGATTATTTATGTTATTCTGGATACCTCTAGTTTCCATATAAGTTTTAGAATCAGCTTGCCAATGTCTACAAAAAAGCCAGGTGTGATTCTGACAGGGATTACATTGAATCTATAGATCAGTCTGGAAAATATTGTCATGTTAACAATATTAAGTCTTCTGATCTGTGAACATGGGACATCTTTACATTTACTTGAGTATTTTCAAATTTCTTTCAACAATGTTTTATAGTTTTCAGAGTATAAATTTTACATTTATCTTTTTTAATTTGTTTCTGAATTTTTATTCTTTCTGATACTGTTATAGACAAAATGGTTTTATTTTTATTCAGATTATTTGCTGCATTCATAATGTTTTAAAGTCCATAACCTCTTGACTGTCAGTAAATTTCTTGTGTGTGTTTTAGAGAAGGGCCTCTACCAGAGTTTTATAGATGAAAGATGGCTAATATATCAAGCTGACTAATAATACCAACTAACTCTACCTGTTTACATTATTTTATTTTTTTTACCCATTATGTTTCTTTTGACAATTTGCCACTTAGATAGTCACAAGGAACAGCTGGAACTGTTTTCCTTAACCTCCCTAAGGTCCAGTTTGCTCAGATGTAAAATGTAGGTTCTAATCATATCAGCTTCATAGGGTTCCTGGTATAAAGATTAAATAATATAAATCATGGAAAGCCTGATCGTGACAGTACCTAGCTCATAGTAGTGCTTTGTAAGTGTTAGCTATTACTATTTGTCTGGGGACTAAGCATTTTCTGAATATCTCTAAGCAGTGTTTCCTAAATATGTGTAAGACATATTTTCAAATGTATTAAGATAATATTGTGGATGAAGAAATATAAATCCATATATTATAGGAGTCACAATGGCTTTCCCTCCTTTTTGCCCAGTCAGAAGTTAATAAAAGTATAAACAAATGCTTGTGGCTGAGGGTGTCCGTAACAATTTCTAACCTAAAGAAATAATCCTCATATTAAACTGTAATTTCCATGAGGGCAAAGACCTTGCCTGTCTTATCTTGCCCTACATCTCTACTGCCTGGCATATATAGTAAGCCCTTAATAAATACTCACTTGTCTATGGTTTACAAATGAATTAATGAAGGAACATTTGTTTTGTTGGGAGACTTCATTTGCATTGTCAGTGGGTGCTTGTCACTGGCTTGACTGTAGTTAGCAAAAATGAGTCTGTACCATTTCAGGAGCTAGGTTTCAAGAATCTCAACCTCCTCGGGGCCCTAAACTTTCCAGAGAATACTTCATGGGATAAAGGTGCTAACTGGTAACAGAGGAAATTGGGAGCCAAAATTTTCCACTTTTTTCTGAGAGTAAGACAAATCACATGGCAAACTCTGTATGGTTGGTCACACAAGGAAGAACTTGCCAGCCTTAGGGATTCTTTGCAAGTCATGACCCCCACAATCAGGTGTCACTGGGTACACCAGACACACACATACAGGTGCCCCACACACACTCTGGTTATACAAGAAGTGGATATAAATTTATCTTCTTGTCAGTGATTTAGAGGAACTGTTTAAATGAGTCAGTAGTAACTTGCTTGCTCAGGCAAAAAGTTCATCTTTGATGGTGGTATTTGTACTCTGGTTTATAAATGTTGGAAGCTGAGAATTTTATTTAAACTTGCTTCAAGATTCACACACCTTATAAATGAGCCATCTGCTGTTGTGAGGGAAAAGAATGGGATTTTCTTTGTAGATGGAGTGGGCAGGTTTTTAGGGAGAAGCTTTTACTATGAAGTCACAAGAAAGAATCACTCCTCAACAATTAGAAAAAGGAAAAGGGAGAGGAAATAGTGAGCTGGATCATGGGTTATATTCAGTCAACTATCAACTAGCTTCCTACATAGGAAAAATATCTCAGCTTCCAGACTCCACTCCAAATCAGAATGCATGACCTTGGCAGGTGAGGCAGATTCAGGTCTCTTCACCTTCTCATTCGGGAAAACAGCTTACCATAGATGTCATTTGACAGGGACTTATTCTGGGGATGCAACATACATTTACATTGAGAAGATAAATACACAGAACTTCATTAGGTGCTTGGGTGGCATACTCAGTTAAGTGTCTGACTCTTGGTTTCAGCTCAGATCATGATCTCAAGGATGTGAGAATGACTCCATGCTGAGCAGGGAGTCTACTTGAGATTCTCTCCTTCTCCCTCTCCCTCTGCCTCCCCTCAATTCTCTCTCTTTCTCTCAAATAAATAAATAAAATCTTTTTAAAAAAAAAAACAGAGATCACAAGTAGGCAGAGAGGCAGGCAGAGAGTGAGAGGGGAAAGCAGGTTCCCTGCTGAGCAGAGAGCCCAATGTGGGACTCGATCCCAGGACCCTGAGATCATGACCTGAGCCGAAGGCAGAGGCTTTAACCCACTGAGTCACCCAAGATTTATAATTTTAAATCTTTTTTAAAATTATACTCCAAGCTTGGACATGCCAAGGAAAGCATGTTTGTGTGAACTTATTGAGGCCCTACCTTCAGCTTGCCTCTGTAAGAGGAGAGGAATCCAGACTGGTTCCTCTAACTTCCTTCACTCTTTTTTTTCACTACAGTTATTTCAGGATGGTAAAATGGAGAAATTTGAGGAGCTTGTTGAAAAATACCCTTGTGCCTTTCCTTGCTGGGTTGGGCCTTTTCAAGCATTTTTCTACATCTATGACCCAGACTACGCAAGGATTTTTTTGGGCAGAACAGGTAAGAAAAGGGATGAATCTCAGGAACCAAATCCTCCTAGGAGTGATATATAAAACTCACAGACAGGATTCTAATGAATTCCTGAGGCAAAGATTAGAACTCAGCCTTTAAGGGGCCTAGGGACACAATGATGGCTACCAGAGCGGGGGATGGGTAAAATAGGTGATGGGGATTAAGGAGTGAGTGCACTAGTTGTGATGAGCATAGGATGATGTATGGAATTGTCGAATCACTACATTCTACATCTGAAACTAATACAAATTAGTTTCACTGTGTTCACCATCCTGGAATTAAAAAAAAAGAGAGACCTGGAGAAAGTGGGAGAGGTTTCTGACCAATCCTGAAAGGGACTATAACATGCCACCCAGTCCCTTATCCACCTCAGACTCCCATGGGCCCTTGAGGATGTATCTTAAAGCCAGGCTGGCACCACCAGATCACCAAGGGCTTCCTTTGCCTCTTGGATTTGTGACTTCAGTATCAGTAATAATCCTCACCCCCAAACCCTGCTTGAGCGTAAGTTTTCAGGGGAATTCAGAAGTAGCTCAGCCTCTGGCGTTTCAGGATGTTAACCTGAATGCTAGGTCATTAATTTACCAGTATAACCTCTTGATGGTGGTTCCAATTTTGGTTTTTTGTTTGCATATGTTTGTTTCCTTTTGGGGCACAAGTCACCTAACATCCCTATCCAAGCCTTTTTCAAAGCCTCCGTGGTGGATCATCTCATAGCACAAAATTAAAATATTTGGTATTTGCTCCATCAGCTTTAACTAACTTAGTTTTAACTAAGAGCGTATATTCTAATCTTTCTTCCCTGTCCACTGTTTCCATTACTTCTAGTAAAACCTAATAAAGGAAAACAGCCTTTCCCTGAAACTCTATGTGTCCCGTGCCCTCAGCCCTGATTTGTTTCTTGCCCACCTCTTAAAGGACAAGAGCTGTAAAATACCTCCATGTTAGAATTCATGTGAACCCCAAGAGGCATTCGTCCCCCTTCCTCTGTGGTCTGCCAGCCCCTGCTCTAATCCCTAATCTATTTTCTAAGAAGGATATAATATAATGTCCCAAATCCTGTTCTGGAAATTTGGTAACCCTCAAGGCAATCTCTGTTTCTGTTGGAGAAAGTGTAAATAAAGGAAGAATCTGGGTTTGTGTTCCTGTCTGCCTCCTGGGCTTTGTTGTTCTCTGGTTCCTCAACCAAGACTTGTGGTCTTCCTATGCCTGCCAGGGCTATAAGGGGTGAGCCCTGGGCTCCCTTTTGCTAATTACGCTTAGTGCAGGCAAATGAAGAGAACCTTCACCAAGGTAATTCCCCTCTAATGTTGTCATTTGTTTCCTCTACTTGACTCTGCAGATCCCAAGTCCAAGTACCCACACAAGTTCTTGATTCCGTATCTTGGTAAGTATGTGCAAGAAAGCAGAGTGACTCACTCTCTCGTCTGAGGTCCCCTTACTATTGTAGAGCATTCCAAAGAAACAAATCAGAATGCTCAAAAGCATTTAAGAGGATGGTAGTTCTTTACTACAAGTTTTCTAAGGGGAAGATCAAGAGGGAGTGCTCAGCCAACACAACACAACTTACTAGGAACACTCTTTGTCCATTTTTCTCTCCAAAGTCTCATCTCAAGGCACATGTATGTGAATTGGTCCCATCTCTGTCTTTAAAACTGCAGCCTCATGTCTTAATTCTTTATTTTATCCTTTCTTCTCTCTTGTTTCTTGGTTCTTCCAAAAGAACCAAAACTTCCCCAGTGCAGTTTTGCTCTGAAGTATAGTTTGACAGTATTTAATGAGCAGATAAATTAAGACTTTTAGTCATGTAATTAGTATTTATGTTAGACAAAGAAGGAAATAAATGAAAAAAAATTGTAGGTTTGGGGTTCAGAGGTATTTGGATTTGAGTACTGCCTCCCACTGACTAGTTGAATGTGATTTTGAGGAAAACATCTAATGAGTGTTACATCTCTGGGCCATTGTGAAGATTAAGTGAAGCACATATTTTCTACACTTAGTGTAAAGGCTGGCATTGGACCAGCGCTGGACCATGCACCCCAAGCCTGACATGTTGTAAGCTCTCAGTGAATGATGGAAATTACATAACAATAAACTTCAAGGTCATTTCAAAGCCAAATCGTTAATGATCTTTCTTGCAACAGAAGATTGTAAAACATTGGTCTTCATGAGTGTTTCCATTTCATATCATTTATAAGTGTAAAGCACAGGCTAGGACTCAGGAGGAGACATCTTGGGACAGAGTGGATATTCAGGTCTAGTTCCTTGCAAATTTTGTGTTTAAAGCATAGTTTATGGATTGATTTGGAGTCAAGAGGAGATGAATATTGTTGTGTTTCTACCACAAGCTAGAGGATGGTTTAGATGCCTCATATATACACCTTCAATTAATCTGCACAGCAACACAATGAAGTAGATGCTTGTTATCATACTTTATCATTGAGAAAACAAAGGCTCAGGAAGATTAAGTGACTTACTCAGTTACTATACAGGTAGTAGCTGGTAATTTCAGGATTGGCACACTCATCAGGCTACAAAACTTGGAGTCTTCCTCACAATGTTAAATATATCCATCCCAGATGTATGTATCAAAACTTACTATATGAGCACTGCTCTGATTTCCACTCTGTTATGACTACCTGTGTGCTACAATCACCCCATGATGTTGTGTTCCTCACCTCTCCTTCTTCATTTCATCTAATAAAATGGCATGAGGTTTTGTTCCTTTTATTTCTCAAGGAAAAGGACTGCTGAGTCTAGATGGACCCCAGTGGTTCCAGCACCGTCGACTACTAACTCCTGGGTTCAGTGTTAATATCTTGAAATCATATGTTGAGGAAATGGCCCATTCTGTGAAAACAATGCTGGTAAGTGAAGGGACAAAAAGTGCTCTGGTGTGGTGCAGAATGCTTCCAACAAGGAATGGGTTTAACATGTGTACTGGGTAGTGAAAGTGAAAAGTTGAGGGTGGTTCCTAGAAATTACCCAATGTTTAATTACCAGCTGAGCAAGAGGTGTCTATGTAAACTTCTGCTTTGGTTCTTTGGGTGATTAAATATGATAAAGATCTGGCCATCTGACTTAGATGTATTTTGAGACCCTGTGGCAGTAAACCAAGTACCAAGTAGTGAGATTCAGATGGTGAGTGCTATAAATGACAGGCAAGGGAACCAGGGCCAGCTATAGTGACTTCAGATTCAGAGGAGACTCAGATTTGCCAGGAAATATATAGCTGGACTTGATTATGTAGATAATATGGGTAAGAGAATTCTGGGCAGAGTGAGTTAGCATGAACAAAGCATGGAAGTTAGAATGAACTTGCCTGATGGACACAAAGACGCTAGCAAAGTCTACATGAAAGTTGCAGTTGTGAGTTTCTTCTTGTGGATAGTGGTGGATCATTAGTAGCTGACTTGAGCCCGATGTGAGGCTCTATCCCAGGACCCTGGGATCATGACCTGAGCTGAAGGCAGAGGCTTTAACCACTAAGACACCCAGGCGCCCCTGACTTGAGCCTTTTCAAAGCAGCAGGAGAATGTTGGCAGGGCAATATTCCTGTGGGTGGTCTCTGATTGATACATGAGCTCATTCCAAAACTCCACTTGTACCTGGTATATTTTAGATTTTTAAATTTGTACTTTTTAAAAAATCAGACAAGTAATCCATTAATGAAAGTTTTATTAGAAGTTTTATTAGAAACACTTCAAACCCCGCAAACAAAGCTAGAGTTTCCCTCCATCTTTATTTGTAAACCCATCCCTTTTCCCAAGAGAGAACCACTGTTACCCAGTACCAGATTGGTTGGGTTGTCACAGAAACGGATTCAACCTAAGTGGCCCTGGTTGGAGTAAAAAAAAAAACAACCCATGTCTCAGCTCTTGGCAGAGAACCAGAGGTGCAGGCGAGGGGGCATAGGGCGGAGGCCATGCTCCTTCCATTCCTGTGCTGCGCAGCTTTGTGCACAACTACAAATTAGCCAGTGGCGGTACTAGGTTTATCTCTGTTTCAATAAAACCCTTCCTCGTTTCTCTGTCCCACCTATGCCTGAGACCCCATTCTTGGCTCCTATCCTCTGCTGAACTGTGCTCAAGTGCCTCCAGCCTTGAGCCCCCCCCTCTTTGCTCCCATTTCTTCTAAATTTACTTTATTTACTCAGTAAAATTTACATAACTCAAGATGAAAGCAATTGAATAAACAATTGACATTTGGGTAAAAGCTTTAAAAAAAAAATCTCTGCCTTTTTCTTTAGACTTCAAAATGCATAACAGTCCTGAGCAATGGCATGGGTGCTCAACAAATGTAGGTTGAGTTCACTTTAACCATTCAGATTTATTTGTGTTTTACACAAAGAATGCTTATGATGACAAATACATTTTCAGCAGGGAAATTTATGGCAGTTTCAGCCACAAAGCATCTCATGTCATGTGAGTAGGTCACTTGGGGGAAGAAGTGGACAGAGGCAGCACTGGACTGGAAGTTACTCCCCAAAGCTGCTCCTTTCATGGCTTCTCTCTGTCCCCCACTTCTGAATTGAAAATGGATAAAGAAGATCCATTCATATAATTTACATACACAATGGAAAATTACTCAGCCATCAGAAAGGATGAATACCTACCATTTGCATCAACATGGTTGGAACTAGAGGGGATTATGCTAAGTGAAAGAAGCCAAACAGAGAAAAACAAATATCATATGGTTTCACTCATATGTGGAACATAAGGAATAGTGGAGAGGACCATAGGGAGGGAAAACTGAAAATGGGAAGAAATCAGAGATGGAGACAAACCATGAGAGACTCTGGACTCCAGGAAACAAATTGAGGGTTACAGAACCGGGGGGTGGGGTGACTGGGTATTAGATATTAAGAAGGGCACATGTGGTGATGAGCACTGGTTGTTATACACAACTACTGAATTGTTGAACACTACATCAAAAACTATATGTTGACTAACTGAACATAATAAAAAATTTAAAACTAAAACCAACCTGAGTCAAGGGGCAAAAAAAAAAAAAAAAAAAAAAGAAAGAAATGTGTTTGGTTTTTCAGTTTGGGGTTTTGTTTTGTTTTGTTTTAGAAAGAGGGTGGGAGGATCAGAGGGAGAGAGAGAATCTTAAGTGGGGCTTGATCTCATAAACCTGAGATCATGACCTGAGCCGAAATCATGTCACACACTTAACCAATTCAGCCACCCAGGTGCCCCTGAATTGAAAATGTTTTTTACGGTGTTCCAAGTTTAAGTGTGGCTATGGTGGTTGGCAGTAGTGATGGTGGGCTGGAGTGTCTAGCAATTTGGGGACTGAAGACGGAGGAAGCCCTGGGAAAATCCTTTGTAATTATAGGTCTGTTTTCCTAGGACTCCGATCTTCTTTAATGCCGTTATGGTAATAACTGAAAGGTCAAAGATACTTAACTCAGCCATTTACCAGACCTGGTTTGCTCCATGCTCCTTCTCTCCCAGCTGGGTGCAGTTTTTCTTTCCTCATGCCAAGTAAGCACTTGCTTAATTTACCTATTTGACCTCTGGCTCCTCCTAGGCCAGCACTCTACCTTACATCCTAAGATTAGGATCAGGGAGGAGCCTTTGGATAAAGGCAGTTTGATGATGATGATGATGTCCTTGATCTTGACTTCCTGTGCCAGGGTAAGTGGGAGAAGATTTGCAGCTCTCAGGACACAGTTGTAGAGGTCTCTGAGCATATCAGCTTGATGACCCTGGACATACTTATGAAATGTGCTTTCAGCCAGGAGACCAACTGCCAGATAAGCAGGTCAGTGACAGCAAAGCAAAAAAGACACCTGTCCGCCATCATCTAAGTCATTCATTGACATATTATCCCTGCTTTCTCTTCTAGCATCCATGATCTTTATGTTAAAACAATGTTTGAAGCCAACAAAATCACCTTTTACCGCTTATACAGTTTCTTACATCACGACGACATCATTTTCAAGTTCAGCCCTCAGGGCCACCACTTACAAGAGATGGCCAAAATTCTACATCAATACACAGGTATTTCTTGCATTTGGGTGGCCCAAGTCTATACACTGTCATAATTGCTTTGTATCTGTCTAGAGGAATAGGTCTCAGTGTAAAAAAAGAAAACATTCTTGTTCTTAATGGAGCTTTTATAGGGACAGTCCTGCTTTCGAAGATCTTGCTCGATCCATAGTAGTGGTTCTGTTAGAAGTTTTCTATACCGTGTTCATTATGTACAATTGTTATTAATACAGATATAACAAGGGGACATTTAATATCCCAAAGCATACAGGGCATATGGCTTTTTGTGCAATGTTTGCAGGAGTAAGAACACACCAAAAACACTCAAGCAACATAGGAATGAATATGGGAGCAGAGTGAGCATGGACATGCATTCAAAAGAAGGGGGAGATTGGGTTTGGTGGGCATAGAGTTTCAATTACACAAGATGAATAATTTCTAGAGATCTGCCTGTAAGTTAACAGTACTGTATTGAGCATGTAAAAGTTTGCTAAGTGGGCAGATCTCATGTTAAGTGTTCTTACTATAATAAAAAATAAATAAATAAAAGAAGCTCCATTTGGCGTGCCTGGCTGGCTCCGTCAGTAGAGCATGTGACTCTTGATCTCTGGGTTTTAAGTTCAAGCCCCATGTTGGGCATAGAGGTTACTTAAAATAAAATCGTTTAAAAAAAAAAAAAAAGCTCCATTCAAAAATGGATTTGGCAAGACTTATACATAAAAGTTGAAATAGATTAAGCCTTTTTTTTCAAGATTTATTCATATTAGAGAGAGAGAGACAGAGAGAGCACAAGCAAGGGGAGAGGCAGAGAGAGAGAGGGAGAAGGAGGCCTCCCACTGAACCAGGAGCCCAATGCAGGGCTCGATCCCAGGACCCTGGAGATCATGACTTGAGCCAAAGGCAGACACTTAACCATCTGGGGCCCCCAGGCACCCCAAAAGATTCAGCTTTTTAAGCAATTCAACATTATTTTTCATCAACACCATAATAGAGAGTATTTATCAAGAAGTTAATGAATCCTTCCTTGGCTCCACGACTTAGTGGCAGTGTGACTTTGGGCAAGTTTACTTACTGCTTTGTCTCAGTGTCATCTGTAAAATGAGGATAAAAGGCAACCTATCTCCTAGGTTTGTGGTGATGATTAAATATGTTAACATACATAAAGCACTTAGGACATTGCCTCACACTGAATAAATGTTAAACATAAAATGTAGTTACTTTAGCAAACATATATGCCTCAAAGAAATTTACAAGACACACCAACACATGCACAGCTACACAAACATAGATACACAGGAATGTAGATATTATGAGGAGGACACTCAGGGAAGCAGGTTAGGTTAACAATTTAAGACACAGGGGTGCCTGGGTGGCTCAGTGGGTTAAAGCCTCTGCCTTTAGCTCAGGTCATGATCTCAGGGTCCTGGGATCGAGCCCTGCATTGGGCTCTCTGCTCAGTAGCAGGCCTGCTTCCTCCTCTCTCTCTGCCTGCCTCTCTGCCTACTTGTGATCTCTGTCTGTCAAATAAATAAATAAAATCTTAAAAAAAAAAAAAAAACAGTTTAAGACACAGATGAACATTATATATAGCAGTAGTTCCAAACTTGTCCACATTGTGGCCCAACAGAATATTCTAAATTTGTATGGCTCATTAGAGTGGATCTGGGAACACCTATGAAGGGCTTGGTGAAAAAATTCTTTACTATTTCTTTATGTTACATAATTACGATGAAAAAACAAAATGCAGAGTATTGGGGGAAAATGTTAAATTTGTTCAAAATAAAACCTTTTCAAAATTCTTATTTTTTTGTTGTTAAATTTATTTTTTTTTATTGCATCTGGATTTTAAGTAGTAGTCACTAGCCTTCCCTTGTTCTAGGTTATCTCAGCCCTTGCTCTAATGACAGTTTGGGCTAGGTATGTCTTTATTATATGGGGAGCTGTTCTGTGCGGTGTAGGACTTCTAGCTGCATTCCTGATATCTACCCTCTCAGTGCCAGTAGGACTCTGATAGTTGTGGCAACTGAAAATGTCTCCAGACATCGCTCAGTGTCCCCTGGGATCAAAATTATCTGCAGTTGGGCTGCCAGAGTGACTGAGTTAGTTAAGCACCCAACTCTTGATTTTGGCTCAGGTCATGATCTCAGGGTCGTGAAATTGAGCCCTATGTTGGGCTCTGCGCTGGGTGTGGAACCTGCTTAAGATTCTCTTCCTCTACCCTCCCACTTCCCCCACCCCCGCTTGTGCTCGTTCTCACCCTCTCTGTCTCTCTCAAAAAGTAAAAAACTATAATAAAACATTTTTTAAAATAATCTGCAGCTTAGACCCACTGCCTTATACCCAAACTGTAGAGATGTTCATCCATGCTTTTCTTCGAGTGCTTGTGTGATTTTGTTCTTTTTGCATTTAGATCTCTGATCCCTTTACAGTTTATTCTTATGTATGGTTTGAAGTGTTGATCTAACTTTTCCAAATAGTTATCCAGTTGTCCTAACGCCATATATTAAAAAGTTCCATCTTTTCTGTGATATGTGTATCCATAAATATATATATCTCCCACGGAATATTACCCAGCCATAAAAATATTGAGATCTTGCCCTCTGCAACAACATGCGTCCATACCTAGAGGGCATTATGGAAGTCAAGTCAGACAAAAACAAATACCCATATGACCTCGCGCTCAGATGTTTTGATTTAAGAAACAAAACAAATGAACAAACAAAGAAAAAAGAGACAAAAAATCAGGCTCCTAAATATGGAGAACAAACTGGTATTTGCCAGAGGACAAGTGGATAAAGGGACGGATGAAGTAGATAAAAGGGATTAAGAGTATACTTACTCATCATGATAAACACTGAGCAATATGTAGGATTGCTGAATCATTATATTGTACACCTGAAACTAATATAATAATGTAATAATACTTCAATTAAAAATTTATTTTAATTTAATTTAATTTGAAAGCTCCATCTTTTCCAGCGATTTGAGATAACTTCCTTTATCAGATACTAAATTGAGATATGTCCTTGAGCTTATTTCTGGACTTTCTTTTCTATTCCATTGGTCTATTTGTTTATGTACTGAATCACAATGATTTACTTAAAAAGACTTTGTAGTATGTTTTTTTGTGGTGTTGTTTCTTCTTCTTTTTTTTTTTTTTTAAACAAACTAGGGATGCCTGGGTGGCACAGTCAGTTAAATGTCCAACTATTGGTTTTGGCTCAGGTTGTGATTTCAGGGTCATGAGATCGAGCCCTGCTTAGGGCTCCCCACTCAGGATGGAGTCTGCCTGAGATTCTCTTTCCCCCTCTCTCAGCTCCTCTACCCCATGCTCACACACACTCTCTCTCTCTCTCTCTCTCCTAAAATAAATTTAAAAATTAACAAGCTCTTTTTCAGAGAGTTCTAGGTTTACAGGAAAATCAAGCAGAAAGTACAGAGAATTCTCATATGCTTTCTCCCTTCCTGGTGAAATCCGTAGTTTACATTAGTGTTCACTATTTATATTTGCACACTCTATGGGTTTTGACAAATACATTAGGATACGTATACCCCTCTATTCCTAGTTTTCTGAGAGGTGTTTGTTTTTTTAAATCATAGACGGGTGTTAGATTGTGTTAGATCTTTTTTTCTGCATCTTTTGTGATGGTCCTATGATTGTTCCTCTTTAACTTATTGATGTGATAGATAACATTAATTGATTTTTGAATGTGGAACCAGACTTGCATATCTGGAATAAATCCCACTTGGTCATGGTGTATAATTCCTTCTATGCATTGTTGGATTCAATTGGCTAATATTTCATTGAGGATTTTAGCATCTATTTCATGAGAGATACTGGTTTGTAGTTTTCCTTTCTTGTAATGTCTTTGTCTGGTTTTGATATTAGGATAACGACTGGCCTCATACACTGAATTAGAGAGTATTCCTCTGCTATTTTCTGGAAGAGATTGTAAAGAATTAGTATGATTTCTTCCTTAAATATTTGATAAAATAAACCAGTGAAGTCATTTAGACCTGGTCCTTCCTGTTTTGGGAAGGCTATTAATGATTGATTTAATTTCTTTAATAGATATAGGCCTATTTAGATTATCTATTTCTCTTGTTGAGTTTTGGTAGATTATGTCTTTCAAGAATTCAGTCCATTTCATGTTGGTTATCAAATTTATGGGCATACGCTTGTTTATAATATTCCTTTATTATCTTTTTTAATGCCCATAGAATCAGTACTGATGTCCCCTTTTTATTTCTGATATTAATAATTCGTGTCCTCTCTCTTTTTTTCTTGGTTAACCTGGCTAGAGATTTATCAATTTTATCCATCTTTTCAAAGAACCAATTTTTGGTTCATTGATTTTATCCCTTGATTTCCTATTTTCAGTTTCACTGATTTCTGTTCTAATTTTTATTTCCTTTTTTTTAATTTACTTTGGATTTAATGTGTTCTCTTTTTAGTTTCCTAAGGGATAAGATTATATTGCTGATTTTAGATCTTTCTTCTTTTCTAATATATTAATTCAAAGTTATAAAGTTCCCTCTATGATGAATTCACAGACCTGTGCCCCTGAAACAAATAATACATTTTATGTTAATTAAAAAAATAGAAAAATAAAGTTCCCTCTAAGTACTGCCTTCACTGTATTGCATAATTTTGATTAGTTGTATTTTAATTTTCATTTAGTTCAAAATATTTTAAAATTTTTCCCTTGATATTTCTTTGGCCCATGTGTTATTTAGAAATCTGTGGTTTACTCAATAACTATTTTGGAGTTTCCCAACTACCATTCTGTTATTGATTTCTACTCCATTGTGGTCTGAGAGCACACTGATATGATTTATGTTCTTTTAAAATTTAGGGTGTGTTTTATGGACCAAATGTGGTCTATCTTGGAGAATGTTCTCTGTTAGCTTGTAAAGGAAGTGTATTCTGCTGTTGTTGGATGATGTGTTCTATAGAAGTGAAATAGATCCAGTTGACTGAAGATATTGTTCAGTTCAACTATGTCCTTGCTGATTTTCTGACTATTGGATCTGTCCATTACTGACAGGGGAGTGTTGAAGTCTCCAACTATAAGAGTAGATTCATCTGTTTCTCCTTGGAGTCCTATTATTTTTTGCCTTACATGTTTGACACTCTGTTGCTCAGTGCATTCACATTTTTTTTGTTTGTTTCCTTTGCCTTTGGAGACATATCTTTTTTTTTAATATAATTTTTTATTTTTTATAAACATATATTTTTATCCCCAGGGGTACAGGTCTGTGAATCACCAGGTTTACACCCTTCACAGCACTCACCAAAACACATACCCTCCCCAATGTCCATAATACCACCCCCTTCTCCCAAACCACCTCCCCCCAACAACCCTCAGTTTGTTTTGTGAGATTAAGAGTCACTTATGGTTTGTCTCCCTCCCAATCCCATCTTCTTTCATTTATTCTTCTCGTACCCACTTAAGCCCCT
>NC_081570.1:36772347-36944062 GCF_022355385.1 Mustela nigripes
TAACTGCAAGACTAAAAAAAAATCACAGGGAAAAAGCCATGAGTTCCGTGCTTTGCTTTCTCCTCCTCCGGAATTCTGCTGCTCTCCTTGGTATTGAAACTGCACTCCTTGGTAGGCGAACTTGGTCTTGACTGGATTTCTTGTTGATCTTCTGGGGGAGGGGCCTGTTTTAGTGATTCTCAAGTGTCTTTGCCCCAGGTGGAATTGCACCACCCTTAGCAGGGTCCGGGGTGAGTCATCCGCTGGGGT
The DNA here is from genome assembly GCF_022355385.1 of Mustela nigripes. NCBI lineage: Eukaryota > Metazoa > Chordata > Mammalia > Carnivora > Mustelidae > Mustela > Mustela nigripes. The sequence goes on from NC_081570.1 coordinate 36,772,597, forward strand.
TTGCTTTCAGGAACTTTTGTTCCCTGAGCACTTTCCGTAGAGTTCTGGAGGACGGGAATACAAATGGCGGCCTCCTGGTCTCCAGCCCAGAGGAGCCGAGAGCCCAGGGCCCCACTCCTCAGTGCGCCCTCAGAGAACAGCGCCCAGTTACTTCCGTCTGCCTGACCTCTGGCCGCGCTCTGAGCTCACCGAGCCTGCGACCGGTTCAAGGTCACCCCGAGCTGCGAGCTTACTGTCGGCTCTGTCTCTGTAGCCGGCTTTCCCGTTCCAATACCCGCAAGCTCTGCAACACTCAGACACCCCCGATCCTTCTGTGACCCTGCGGGACCTGAGGCCACGCTGACCCCGTGTGGGCTTTGCCCCGGGTAGCCTCTGGAGCGATGTCCCTCAGCGGAACAGACTTTTAAAAGTCCTGATTTTGTGCGCGGTTGCTCCGCCGCTTGCCGGGAGCCAGCCCCTCCCCCTGGGGTCTATCTTCCCGTTGCTTTGGATTCACTTCTCCGCCGGTCCTACCTTTCAGAAAGTGGTTGTTTTCTGTTTCCAGAATTGCTGTTCTTCTTCTCTTCGATCTGCCGATGGATTTTCAGGTGTTTGCAATCTTTAGATAAGCTATCTAGCTGATCTCCGGCTAGCTGAAGTAGTCTCGGCCTGCTACTTCTCCGCCATCTTGACTCCTCCTCTGCATTCACATTTTTTTTTAAAAAGATCGTATTTATTTATTCATTAGAGACACACAGAGAGAGGCAGGAGAAGCAGGCTCCCCTCAGAGCAGAGAGCCTGATGCAGGACTGATGTGGAGCTCCATACCAGGACCCTAGGATCCTGACCTGAGTCAAAGGCAGATGCTTAACCGATGGAGCCACCCAGGCACCCAGGTGCTTTCACATTTTTTTTTAATTCTTTTTTTTTTTTTAAGATTTTATTTATTTATTTGACAGAGATCACAAGTAGGCAGAGAGTCAGGCAGAAAGAGAGGAGGAAGCAGGCCCCTGGCTGAGCAGGGAGCCCGATGGGGGACTCGATCCCAGCACCTGGAATCATGACCTGAGCTGAAGGCAGAGGCCCAACCCACTGAGCCACCCAGGCGCCCCTGGGTGCTTTCACATTAAAGATTGTTGTCTTCTTGGAGAATTGACCCCTTTATAATTATGTAATGCCTTTTTTATTCCTAATAATTTTTTCCCTAATATTTTTCCTTGCTTTAAAATCTGTTCTATCTGAAGTTAATATAGCTACTCCAGCATGGCATATCTTACTCTATTCCTTTTCTCTTAATCTATATGTATCTTTGTATTTTAACATGGATTCTTTTAGACAACATATAATTGTTTTTTTTATCCATCTGTTTTTTAATTGATGTATTTAATCACCTCTTGATATATTTGTATATATAGTCACCATATTTGTTACTTCTTATTATTCTTTTTTTTTCCTTTTCCTTTTTGGTCTTCCACTCTTTTTCTGCCTTATCTTTTTTTTTTTTTTTTCAAGATTTTATTTATTTATTTGACAGAGAGAGAAAGAAACCACAAGCAGGGGGAGTAGCAGGCAAAGGAAGAGGGAGAAACAGGCTCCCTGAGGAGCAGGGAGCCCAATGAGGGGCTCAATCCCAGGCAGTCGCTTAGCCAACTGAGCCACCCAGATGCCCCAACCTTGTCTGGTTTTAATTGTGTATTTTATATGATTACGTTTTTCTCCTCTCTTAGCAGATACATTTTACTTTTTTTTTTAACCTTGTTTAGTGGTTGTCCTTGAGTGTGTAATATGTATTTAGAACTAATCCAAGCCCACTTTCAAATAATACTTGCAAGTACCTTATAACACGATATTCCCAACTTCCAATTTTTCCCCATCCCTTATAACATTGCTGTAATTTATTTTACTTCCCCAAAAGCTATAAAACTGAATACATTATTGTTATTATTAGTTTAAACAGATTGTTATCTGTTAGGTCAATTAAAAGTAGGTAAACAAAAAGTTTTATTTTATCTTCATTTATTCTTTCCTTAATGTTTTTCTTTCTCTATATAGATCAGAGCTTCTCACTTATTTTGCAAAGCAGGTTTAATGGTGACAAATTTCCTCAATTTTTGTCTGAGAAAGTCTTTATTTCTCTTTCATTTTTAAGGGTAATTTGGAAGAATTCAAGGCTGATGGGTTTTTCCTTTTAACACTTTAAATATTTTATTCTACTCTCTTCTTTGCCTGGTTTCTGAAGAAAAGTCCAGTGTAATTTTTATCACTGCCTTGCTATAGGTAAAGTGTTTTCTCCCCGTGATTTCTTTTAAGATTTTCTTTTTGTCTTTGATCTTCTGTAGTTTAAATAAAATGTGCATATTGACTTTTCGGTGTAGATTTTTTGATGTTTTCCTACTTAGTGTTCTATGCGTCTCTCGTACCTGTGATTATCATTAATTTTGGAAAGTTCTCAGTTGTTTGTTGTTTCATATACTACTTCCATTCCTTTCTCTTCTTCTTCTCTTTGGTTCTTTGTTTTTCATTTTTCTGGTGGGGACCATTCCTTGATGATCTTCTCTATTTCTTCTATGGAAATTAGTCTAAGTTTTCTCTCTCTACTGGGTTCAACTCAGGTATACTGAATTTTCTGTTTCAGCTAGGTTTTAAAATTTATTTGGAGAGAAATACTAATCTCATTATGCTAAAAAAAAATTTCTCTGATCTTTAAAAAATAATTTCTCTGGGAGCTCCTGACTGACACTCAACTCTTGATCTCAGAATTGGAATTTCAAGCCCCATCTGGTGTAGAGACCACTTTAAAAAAAAATAAACAATTTAAAATTTTAAAAATCTCTCTGTATTAATAGTTAGTTTCCCTTTGTCATTTCTTACTTCATATATTTGTGCATTCTCCCTCTTTTCCTGATTAAATTAGCTAGTGTGTGCCTGTTATGGATTTTTTTGGAAGAGCCAAAAAAAATTTTTTTTTTTAGATTTTATTTATTTATTTGACAGAGAGAGATCACAAGTAGGCAGAGAGGCAGGCAGAGAGAGAGGAGGAAGCAGGCACCCTGCTGAGCAGAGAGCCCGATGTGGGACTCTATCCCAGGACTCTGAGATCATGACCTGAGCCGAAGGCAGCGGCTTAACCCACTGAGCCACCCAGGCGCCCCAAGAAGAGCCAAAATTTTGGGATGCCTGGGTGGCTCAGCTGGTTGAGCAGCTGCCTTCGGCTCAGGTCATGATCCCAGCGTCCTGGGATCGAGTCCCACATCGGGTTCCTTGCTCTGCAGGGAGCCTGCTTCTCCCTCTGACTCTGCCTTCCACTGTGTCTGCCTGTGCTCGCTCTCGCTCGCTCTCTCTCTGACAAATAAATAAATCTTAAAAAAAAAAAAAAAAAAAAAAGAGCCAAAATTTTGATTTATTAATTTGGTCTAATAACTTTGCTATTTTCTTTATTTTTTGTACTCTCTGTTGGTTTATTTTGGTATTCTTTTTCTAGTTTTAAATTAGGATTTGATATATTTGCAGTAGTTCTCCCTCATCCATGATTTTGCTTTCCATGATTTCAGTTACCCATGGGCAGTTGTGGTCCAGAAGCAGATGATCCTTCTGATGTCTCATCAGAAAGTCAGTAGTAACCTAACTCTATGTCACATCGCTTGTATCTTTCCCTTCACTTCATCTCATCACATAGCTATTTTATCATCTCACATCATCACAAGAAGGAGGGTGATAGTACAATGAGTACTTTTGAAAAAGAGCAAGAGAACATATTCACATAAATTTTATTATGGCATATTTTTATAATTGTTTTATTTTTTGTTGTCATTGCTAATCTCTTACTGTGCCTAATTTATAAGTTAAACTTTATCATAAGTATGTATATATAAGAAAAAAAACATATAGGGCTTGGTATTATCTGTGGCTTCAGGTATCCATTGGTGGTTTTGTATATATCTCTGCAGGTAAGAGAGGACTACTGTATTTTATTCTTTCACTCTTTTCCTATTTTTTATTTGCTTTGTTAATCTATTTGTGTGTGTATTTGTATGTTTTTTTTTATTGTGCTAAAATACACAAAAGGTAAACTTTACCATCTTAACCATATTTTATTTTTTAATCATTTTTTATTTTTTAAAAGATTTTGTTCTTTTATTTTTTTGACAGAGAGAGAGCACAGGCAGGCAGAGTGGCAGGGAGAGGCAGAGGGAAAAGCAGGCTCCCCACTAAGCAGAGAGCCCAGTGTGGGCTCAGTCCCAGGACCCTGAGATCATGACCTGAGCCAAAGGCAGATGCTTAACTGACTGAGCCACTCAGATGCCCCAACCATATTTTAGATGTACAGTTTGGTGGTATTAAATACACTTCCACTGTTGTACAGCCATCACCATCGATCCCCATAAACCTATTTGTCTTGTAAAACTATAATTCTATACCAGTTAAACAGTAACTCTCTATTCTCCCCTCCCCTCAGTCCCTCACAATCACCATTGTACTTTTTGTCTTTATGATTCGGGCTATTCTGAGTACCCTATAAATGGAATCTATGGGTATTCATCTTTTTGTAACTGGCTTATTTTGCTTAGCATGTCCTCAAGGTTTATCCATGCTGTAGCATATGTCAGAATTTCCTACTTTTTTAAGACTGAAAATATTCTATTCTATGCATATTCCATCACAGTTTGTTTATGCATTCATCCATCAATGGGCACTTGGGTTGCTTCCATATTTTAGCTTTTCTGAATAATGCTATTAGAAACATGCGTGTACAAATAACTCTTCAGGACTCTGCTTTCATTTCTTTTGAGGATATATTCAGACATGGAATTGCTGGATCATATGATAATTCTATTTTTTTATTGTTTGAGGAGCTGCCATATTGTTTTCCACAGCAACGGTAGCATTTTGCATTCACACCAATAGCATGCAAGAGGTTCTGTTTTCTCCAAATTCTTGCCAACACTTGTTTTCTGGGGTTTTTGATAGTAGCAATCCTAATAAGTCCGAGGTGTTATCTTATTGTAGTTTTGATTTGCATTTCCCTAATAATTAGTGATGTTGAACATCTTTTCTGTTCATGTGCTAATTAGCCATTCATACATCTTCTTTGGAGAAATGTCCTCTTAAGTCCTTTACCCATTTTTGAATCAGGTATTTTTGGTGTTGTATTCTAGGAGTTCTTCATATATTCTGGATATGAATCCCTTTTCAGACAGAAAATTCGCAAATATTTTCTCTCATTCTGTGGGTTGCCCTTTTACTCTATGGATACTGTTTTTAAATTTTCATGAAGTCATAATTTGCCTGCCTTTTCTTGTGTTACCTCTGTCTTGGGTGTCAGTGCAAGAAATTCTTACTAAATTCAGATTTTAAAGATTTTATTTATTTGTTTGACAGAGAAAGACACCGCAAGAGAGGGAACACAAGCAGGGGGAGTGGGAGCAAGAGAAGCAGGCTTCCTGCCAAGCAGGGAGCCTGATGACTCAATCCCAGGACCCTGGGACCATGACCTGAGCCAAAAGCAGACACTTAACAACTGAGCAACTCTGGTGCCCTCAATCTTGTGGCTTTTAACCCTATTTTTCTTTTTTTTTTTTAAGATTTTATTTAATTATTTGACAGACAGAGATCACAAGTAGGCAGAGAGGCAGGCAGAGAGAGAGAGGAAGGGAAGCAGGCTCCCTGCTCAGCAGAGAGCCTGATGCAGGGCTCCATCCCAGGACCCTGAGACCATAACTTGAGCCTAAGGCAGAGGCTTAACCCACTGAGCCACCCAGGCACCCCAGTCCTATTTTTCTTTAAAGAATTTTATTGTTTGAGGGGCACCTGGGTGGCTCACTGGGTTAAGCCTCTGCCTTTGGCTCAGGTCATGATCCCAGGGTCCTGGGATCAAGCCCCACATCAGGCTCTCTGCTCAATGGGGAGCCTGCTTCCTCCTCTCCCTCTCTCTGCCTGCCTCTCCGCCTCCTTGTGATCTCTGTCTGTCAAATAAAAAAAATTTTTTTTTGAAGAATTTTATTGTTTGAGGTCTCATAATTAGGTCCTTGATCTATTCTGAGTTAATTTTCAAATATGGTATTAGCTAAGGTCTAACTTCATTCTTTTGTATGTAAATGTCCAGTTTTCCCAGAAACATTTCTTGAAAAGACTGTCCTTTACCCCACTGAATGGTTTTGGTATCCTTGTCGAAAATTATTTGACCATATATGTGAGGCTTTATTTCTGGGCTCTGTATTCCATTCTTGTATAGTATATGTCTATCTTTATGTTGATACCACACTCTTTTGATTACCATAGCTTTGTAGTAAGTTTTGAAGTTAGGAAGAAATGTGAGTCCTTCAAGTTTTGTTCTTTTTCGGGATGGTTTTGACTCTTTGCAGTCCCTTGAGATTTCATAGAGTTTTAGAATGGCTTTTTATATTTCTGATTGCTGTGTGTGTTTAAGGCTATGAATTTTCTTTTGTTTATTGATTATATCTCATGTATTTTGATAAGTAATGTTTTTTATCTTTTTTTCAGAAATTCTTTAATTTCAATTTTTATATCCCTTTTACTCAATAAGTGTTTAATAGATGATTTATAAATTTCTAGGTGAAAAGCTGTCTTTTTTTATTTTTTAAAAATTTCTAAGTTTATTGTATTGCAATTAGAAAGTATTATCTGTAGTATTTCCATTTTACAGAACTTACTAATGTTTTCCTTGGTCTAATATGATCAAGTTCCATAAATGTTCCATGCACTTTTATGAAGAAGATAAATTCTCTATTATTGAGTATTTGTCTGATATTTTCACCCATATGTTCTGCCTTATTATTTTGTTTAGATCTTCTGTATCTTATTTTTGTCCACTTGACCTATCCTGTACTGGGAGTGGTATATTGAAGACTCCTATTATTAGTGTGATTCTACCTACTTTTCCTTGCATTTCCTATAGTTTCTGCTTTAAATAGGTACTGCTGTGTTATTTGGTGTATTTATATGTTCATAAATATTATTGTGATATCATGACTTTTTTTAAGATTGAATTTTTAAGTAATCTCTATACCCAATGTGGGGCTCAAACTAAGAACCCTGAAATCAAGAGTCACATGCTCTACCAACCCTGTGCCCTATGATATCCTGACTTTTAACATTAAAAACTGACCTTCATGGAATGCCTGGGTGGCTCAGTCAGTCAAGTATCTGCCTTCGGCTGAGGTCATGATCCCAGGGTCCTAGGATGCAGTTCCACATCAGGCTCCTTTCTCAGCAGGGAGCCTGCTTCTCCCTCTGCCTGCTGCTCTGTCTGCTTGTGCTCTCTCTCTCTCTCTGACAAATAAATAAATAAAATCTTAAATAAAATAAATAAATAATAAAAACTGGCCTCTTTTATGTGTTTTTCTTAGATGTAGCACATAGCTCTGTTTTGCTTTATGAGTCAATTTGAAAACATGTTTACTGTAGTAAACAAGTCATTCCCATTCTTATTTGTTGAAATGCCTGACATGTTCGGACTCAACACTGTCGTATTTTTATGATTTACTATGTGTATTATATTATAGTTACTGTATGTATTCATTTCCCAAAGGCTTCCTGAACAAATCACCATTCACTGGTTCTGGGTGAACATGAATTTTGGGGGGACATTATTCAACTCAGTACACTGTGTTCCTTTCTCTATGTGGTATGTCTTCTTTGCTCTTTTAAAATATATCTTGTGATATTTAAGAAAGTATATTTTTTCCTCTGGCTACCCTAGTGTTTAGTCCTTCTTATAAATCCTTCTTCTTTGCCTTATTTACACTTTTGCCGTCTGGCTTGTCGTTTTTACTATGGTAAATACAGGTAACATTTACCATCTGAATCTTTTTAAAGTATACAGATTAGTGCTAATAATTATATTCACATTATTGTGCCATCACCACCGCCATCCATCTCCAGAACTCATTTCACCTTGCAAAATTGAAATTCCATATATAGTAAATGGCAATCCCTCTTTATACTCTTTTCTCGGGCCCTGGAAACCACCATTCCACTTTCTTCATCTACAAATTTGACTGCGTATTCTATCATACAGTATTTGTCGTTTGTGTCGGGTTCGTTGATGGTTTGTCAGCTTTTAGTAATTCCCTTTTATTTTCATTTATTACCTATACAATTATTAGTGTTCTTTTTTTTTTTTTTTTCGAACTTCAGAGATGTATTAATCTGTGTAAACCCCAGCACAATACCCCAATGCGATTTCACGCGTTTAGAGGAGAAATACTTCTTGGATAAGTGGAAAATTGTGAGAATGGCTTCTGGAAGGCTTTCATTCTGAACAGCTTTATATTGAAACACTTCATTTAGAAGTCTGCATCTTCTTTCTTCAGTTTGCTGTGATCTACATTCACTGAGCCAAACGTGTATTAATCATGGGGGTCCAATTTTTTCAAGATCTGGAATATTCTTATCCCCACTGACATCTGGATTGAGCAACGCCAAGTGAATCTCCAGTGCCTCCCACTCCAATAAATATAAGGACGAGAATCAAGCTCAGATGCTTCTTGGTCGACTGAGGATCTGGAGTAACATGGTTGCAGCAGAGGCCTCAGGTCCAGAGGGAAAAAAGATCAAATGTGCAAGGCCCCCAACAATTAGTGGTTATTCTACTTTCCCCTTTCTCCCTCCCTTCTCCTATTTTTAGTTGAATTATTTTCACTCTTAGTGTTTATGTGATATTCTTCTGTCCATGTGCCAATGCTTATTTTAGTCTGAGATTTAGAATTCCATCTATGAATTGCATGCCTCAGTTCTTTAATGAAGTTTTCCTAGTCATCTCATGGTTGGATGAAGCTCAGTCACTAGATACCTCAGGATGGGCTCATGAGCATAGTATTGTCTGAGTTCATGGAAGTTTATACCTGTTCTTTGGTAGACTTCATACTTGCTTGAATGACAGTTTTCCTAGATATAAAATATTTACTACTACTTTGTTTCCTTGAGTTTCTTGAAAATGCTCTAATCTTTTCCCAATGCAGGGTTTGAACTCACAACCTTGAGATCAAGACCTGAGCCAAAATCAAGAGTCATGGGACACCTGGGTGGCTCAGTGGGTTAAAGCCTCTGCCTTCAGCTCAGGTCATGATCCTGGGATCGGACCCCACATCGGGCTCTCTGCTTAGCAGGGAGCCTGCTTCCCCCTCCCTCTCTCTCTGCCTGCCTCTCTGCCTACTTGTGATCTCTGTCTGTCAAATAAATAAATAAAAATCTTTAGAAACAAACAAACAAACAAAAACAAAACAAAACAAAATCAAGAGTCAGACACTTAACTGACTGAGCCACCCAGGCATCCTGAAAATGCTCTAATCTTGCTTTGATTTCATTATTGTTCTTGAGGAGTATGATGCTGCCTTAATTTTCTTACCCTTAGAAGTCATTTGGTCTTTTTGTTTGGAGTCTCTGAGGATTTTCTTTTCTCTGTCTTCAATATTGAGTAGTTTTACTAGGGTATATATTGGTATTGGTTATTCTAACTTTTCTAACTGTTCTAACTTTTCCAAAGATAGGGTTGGCCTCTTAAGGTATACATTTAAATTTTGTTTCACTTCCAGAAAGTTTTCTTGAATTACAGTTTTAGTATTCTGTTTCGTATTTCTGTGGGGTTCTCTTTTAAGCCCCTTCAGTTATACAGAAGGTATAACTAATTTTTCTTTGCCTGTCTTCCATTTCATTTTATAACTTTTCCATGAAAACGAGATATTAGACTGAGAAAGAAAAGAATGTTTGAGACCATCTTTATTACATCGCCTGCCTACTTGTATAAAGACTATTCCAAATGTATTGTGTTTCTTTGATCAAAGTTTGTCATTTGATGGGAGAACAAACATCTGCAAAAATTAAATCTATTGAAATACAATGTACCCATTCTAAGATCAGGGAATTAGGTATGATTTGAAGCTACTTGTAGGCCATGGCTTGCTCTGTAATAATTTTACTTTAACCTTGCTGTCACTTTGCTAATCGGGAATTGTTATTCTGTCCCAGAAAACCTAATCCAGGATAGAAAGAAATTCCTGAAAGATGAAAAGAAGCATGGTAGTACTCAGAAGCAGAAGTACCAGGATTTTCTGGATGTTATACTTTCTGCCCAGGTAAATTTTTCAAATGTCTGAGGCTGCTCATATATGTAGTTAATTGTGCAGGTGAATGGATAAGTGAGGTGGAGGGAAGACAAGAGGAAAATTGATCAGCTAAATTTAACAATACTTTCGAACTGATGGGTTGGATCCATGCGGTTTCAGGTGAAGATAGAAGTCTGTAATTCTGTCACTAGAGGGAGTCGGACAAGACTACATTTTTTACTAATTAGACAGGACTTGGTGATTACAGCAAAGATACATGGCAGTGTAGGGAAGCACAGGAAAATGGGTCATAGCGTAAGTTGGTAAAATGATGAGGAGGAGGTGCTGGGGAATCTGCATAAATCTGGCAGGATGAATCAAGGAGCTCTTTGCAAGGCCTGCTTTCCTTATCTAATGTTGGTTCTCCTTTTTACTCTGGTCAAAGTGTGATTCCTACTATGTATTTGTTGAACTGACTTAAAATTGAAACTCTCGTATGAAACTCTAGTGGTCCCCCCCCCCAAGCCATTATCTTGGTTGGGGCTGCAGATATCTATAAACTGACATTGTAGAAACATCTCTCTGCTATACCTTCCAGGCTGAAAATGGCAACAGCTTCTCAGATACTGACCTAAGGTCTGAGGTGAACACACTGATGTTGGCAGGGCACGACACCACAGCAGGGAGCATTTCCTGGCTCCTCTACTACCTGGCTCTGAACCCTGAGCATCAAGAGAGATGCCGGGAGGAGATCAGGGGCATCCTGGGGGACGGGTCTTCTATCACCTGGTAAGATCTGCATTCTTAAACATTTCATCTTGCTTCCTCTCCATGCGTTTTGCTTTATTCTCTCCTCTGGTACCTTGGTGACCATTGTGCTTCAAGATATGTGCCTGTAGAAACAGAACAGGCAGGCTACTATTCTGCCTGTTTTCTAGAGAGACCAAAATTATCCCTCTATCTTTGCCAAAGAAGTTCACTCATCCGTAAGTTAACTGCTTCATTGTTTTTCTAATCAGTGGTGTGTAATGTCCCATTTCTTTCACCTGGCTGGGTACGCTGGAAAAGGGGAATTGATCCCTAGACTTGCATTCAGAGTTTGAATGGTAAGACTCAGGTGCGTCTCCTCTCTGAGACCCCAGCAAGCACCCATATCATTTAAGCTCCCATTGTAGTCATTCCCTCCCATCTCCTTGTTTACTCCTCAGGACTGGCTCAAACTTTGAACATAGTACTAAAGGATACACACTGTAGTTAAGTCCAGTGATTATGGACTGAGAACATTCTAAGTACTGAGGCACTTCAGAAATGTGCCACATTTGGTGTAGATCCTGCTCTCAATGAGCTTACACCCTGGGACAGGAGACCGACCTCCGTATGAATAATTGCCATATAACCTGGTAAGGGTAGCGAGAGAGAGATGCGCTGGCTACTATAGAAAATCAGAAGACAGGCACCTGACCTGGTTTTGGGGACCCAAGGGAACTTCTTGGGAGAACTGATGCCCCAGCTGCCTCTTATAGGATGAGTTAGCCAGGTAGAAAATGTCAACACCATTTTGAAAGACTTTGAAATTATCTGGCTGTTCAAACAGTGCCCAGGTTATGGATTTGCCCTTGAGACACACTGTCTGACAGAAAAACAAACACATCTCTGATTCAAAACACATTCTTTACCCTAGGTAGATATTTCACTTACCATTGCTTTGATGGCCAAAGGGACAGAAAGATAGAAAGCATAAGGACTATCTAGCCCCAGGAGTAGGGAGGATACACCATATTTCAAATGGAAAGGTCAGCTCAGTTAGAATATTTGCAAGGGAAAATTTGGATTTATATAGCTATGGTAGAGCTCCTACTTTTTATAAGGAAGTAATAGTTATTTCCTACCATAAACTAAAGGTTTAATCTGTATAGCACAAAATATAGTGTTGATTAGTCATTTTTTATTCATTGATTAACATTAATTGGATATTTAACCTGTTTAGGGTGTATATGTATACAACCCCAATATTGGCCTTTCTCATTCTTGTCTGGCGTATGTGAAATGTAAAAACAATAAAGAAATCTTTGCCAGGTGAGAAAACAAAGTCTAAAGGATCTACTAAGTCTGACTTATTTTAATGAGAGAAGGAAAAATAATTTTATATAAAATAAATTTTTATTCCATAATATGGCCCTCTACTCACATTTAATGAAATGTGTACATAGTATGCTGAAAATTTATAATTCTTTAAGACAGACAATAAAGCCACATTGCAAGGAGCAATTTCTGAAAAAACTGGCAAGTTGTTCAACGTCTCCATTTGACTTGTCAGCCGTTTCGGCATTGGGTTAAAATTCCTCTCTTTGGGGCACCTGGGTGGCTCAGTGGGTTAAGCCTCTGCCTTCGGCCCAGGTCATGATCCCAAGGTCCTGGGATCGAGCCCCGCGTCGGGCTCTCTGCTCAGCAGGGAGCCTGCTTCCCTTCCTCTCTCTCTGCCTGCCTCTCTGCCTACTTGTGATCTCTGTCTGTCAAATAAATAAATAAAATCTTAAAAAAAATTTTTTTTAATTCCTCTCTGCTTCTTGCACCAGGGCTAAGATGGACAACATTGTGTTTCTAAAATATGCAAAGTGCCAGACTAAGCAGAATTACCTTTTTTATTCTGAGCTTGAGGAGGAAAAAGCTCAAAATGAAAATTTCACACTGCTGAATGGTCAGAGCCTGCATTCAAAATAAGTAATCAGAAAAGCAAACAGAAATAGAATAAAGCAAATATACTGAATATATGCAGTCATTTTATGACTAGCTGATTGGCTAGGATTAAAAAAAAAAACAAAACTTCATTCTTCTCCCTCTGATATTTCAGCCTTGTGTGAGACAAGTTCTTTTCATCTCTGGGGTGAAATCTTGAGTGAATCTCATAGAGTCCCCATCAAAAGAGCAGTCTCATTTCAGTAATGAAGCTGTCTGGTCCAGTGGAATAATGAAAAGTACAAATTCATATCCACTTGTACCCTCTCCCTCCATCCCAGATCAGCATTTCTTTGGGTCTGGAAGCCAGTGATGGGTGAGGGGTTTGTGGTTGGCTTTCTTTTACTGACCAGTTCCTCCCCAACCCAGTAGCTTCTGTTTCTGACCCTTCCAAAAGTGGTCCCAGGAGGGAGCCAGGAGGAGAAAGGGGTTGGTCCTATGGTGATTTGCCCTCTGAGCTGGGTGGCTAGTGAGTGCTTCCTTTCACTCACAATGGGTACATCTGTGAGTTTCTTGGAGATTCCCTCACTGGACCTTTGCCATGGTGATTCACGGGGCAATGAGGGAATTCTTATCCTCAGAATTCCTTTCAAACTGGTTCTGAAGCTCTGACTCTTGCCAATTTATTGGCCCATAGAGCACACTGGAGTACTCCCGACTTGTTTGTCGCTGTTGCTCTCCCCCAACTCCCTGTCTGTTCTGAATCACAGACCTCTGTGATCTATCAGTCCTCTGTTTCCCAAACTCAGGGGATACATGTCAGATCATCAAAGTGACCCAAGGAGCCCCTCTTTGCCTAACATGGTTGGGAGACTCTCCTCTATTCTCCACAGCATTCGGGCATTCCAACAATGCTCTTTAAAGGATATATTTTTTTTATTCTCAAAACTCTTAAGCCCTCTCTCTTCAGTCCTCAGTCATTCTTTCTACATTCTTGACTTACATGGTGAGCTAAGAGTTGCAAAACAGGTTTCAGAAATCTCCCTACCAAATCCTTTACCGGTAGATAAGCATCTCACTTTATAATGGACACTTGTTTGGTCCCCTCTTCCTCTGGAACCTCAGCTGATCCTGAGGCAGAGTCTCACATTCTCACAGAGTCTCACATTACATAAGCCAATTACAAAATAACTTTAACCTAGAGATGATATTTACCAGGACCAAACACCAAAGAGGAAAAAAACATCATTATTTACAAACTAGATATGGAGACTGAGTTCCCTCCCTTCCTTCCCTTGTCCTCACAGGGACCAGCTGGGTGAAATGTCATACACCACAATGTGCATCAAGGAGTCACTCCGACTGGCGCCTCCAGTCCCATCCATTTCCAGAGAGCTCAGCAAGCCTATTACCTTCCCAGATGGACGCTCCCTGCCTGCAGGTCTTTGCATTCTTTTCTTAAGCAGTTCCTAGAGACAAGGGGATCCTAGCGACCACAGCGACAAAGACTGGCCTCAACAATCCTCAACTCTTAGAGGAGTCAAAAGACAAACCTAAGGAAGTCTGGCTTAGGGTGGGTGCCTACCAAGACCTCAGTGGGTAATTCTTTGATCAGATGTGGTTTCCAGACTTTCCCAAAACACATAGCAATTTGCAGAGAAGCTCTGTCCAGAACCTGGGTGGCTAGAATCCCAACTCAGGGTTTCTTCATTCACAGGGCACTGTTTCTAAAATAATCTTTGTTTGGGTTAGTTTGAGACCCAGGTGAGACTTCATGGGAGATGAGCATCATTATACTTATCTAGAAGACCCAAGGTGGGGTCTTTGGCGTTATTATCATCAAAATATTACTCTTATAAGTGTGCAGCACTTAATAGTTAACATGGAACCTTCAAACACATTATCTCATTTTCCTGCCCTTGAAACATGATCTTAACAGACATTTATATGGGGCTTCTCAGTTTACAAAGCACTTTGAAAGCACACTACACACATGGTATAGCCAAAAATTCACTGGAGACCCCAATGTGCAGATGAGCAGAATTAAAACTTGCATAGAGGCCCCACACCTCACCCAGTGTTCTTCATAGCACAGGTCTCTGAGCAGGGCGAGTGGAAGGCAGAAGGGTATCACATGAGATAGCCTTCACATGTCTGCTTTGGTGTTCTGTTAACTCTTGCCATTGGAAACAAGCTGACAGGATTGCTTGTAGCAAATACCAACAGCCTGTCACTGTGACTTTGTTGACAGATCCAGAATTAACTTACCAGAATTTTTTATGGTAATCAAATAATCTTCAAAATCTCTCTCCTCTTCTTTTTTTTTAACTTTTTATTTTTTATTAACATATAATGTATTATTAACCCCAGGGGTACAGGTCTGTGAATCACCAGGTTTACACACTTCACCTTCCCCAATGTCCATAACCCCACTTCCCTCTCCCTACCCTCTCCTCTTCTTTTTTGATCCCCAAACCATGTGGATACTTGCCAAAATTTCCTCTCTTCCACTTACGAACAGAACCAAAAGAAACTTGTCATTGGACCTACATAATGGAATTATGGTTCTGTTCTTCTGGACCCAAACTATCTCTGGTGGGTGCTATATTGTCCATTAACAGATATCATTCTGACATGATACCAACAGCTCCTGAAGATAGAATCAGGTATTAAATAAGTCATTGCTTTGAAAACTAAGGTGTCATTCAAGCCTCATCTTCCCATGGGTCCTTGACTGCTGACATCAGCTATGGCACACAAAACTCTGCTAGGAGCTAGCTCATTCCCTTCAAGAAGAAAATTCTTATTGAAGAGTGGTGTAACAGTAGCTCTACCTCAACTTGTTCTACATCCTGTAGTCTTTTTTGTTTCTTTCCTTTCACAGGAATAACTGTGGTTCTCAACATTTGGGGCCTTCACCATAATCCTGCCATCTGGGAAAATCCAAAGGTATGACTGTCTTACATGTAAATACTTCAAAAACAAATGATGTGCAAGTAACTTTTTGTTAGCACAATGGGGATGTGGCAAATGACACAAAGCAAATAAAATAAACATAAAGACCAAAAATGTTCAGCTTTCCTCCTAAAGAAAAAAACCTGTCCCCTCCCCCTATTCCTACTTTATGTTTGCTTTGAATGAACAGATGGACATAATGCCACATAATCTGCTTCCAAGCGCAATCTGTACTGCAGTCATTTACTTAGCGAGCTCCGCCAAGCACTCACCTAGACATCTGCAAGAGTGTAGACTATCCATGTAGCCAGGCAGGCAACTCAAACTCTCTTCTGCTGGATGGAACCATGGGAATTCTGGCAGAAGACTGATGACACCCTCAAGTTGGGCACTTTGAGGAGAGTTTTATAAAGAAACTATTTACAAAGGTTTGGTAGGGTTTGTGAAAGCAATATGGAGCATACAACTGTTGAAGGGCTTCCCACCTCTGGTGAGGGTTACAATGATAGGAGAGAGATTGCTATGCTGGAAAAGATCCTGGGCAGGAGTTAGGCCTTCAGTAGAGCAGTCAGGCTCAGGAAGCTTGGTAGGGTGAGGTCCGGGGAATAAATAACCCAAAAGCTCTCCCCACCCACCTTCCAGATCACCAATGTCTTTTATCAGCCAAACCCAATAGAAAACTATATGGCTCCGCTTCTTGGAGCCTAGAGCATAGCAGGAAAGAGAGAAGAGAGGATCTAGAGAGTTAAGAAGACACTTAGCTAACCATAGTGCTTGATTCAATGTTCTTAAACTCTAAATACTCATAACACCCACAGATATTTCCTTTCACATAAGTGGCTAGGGTTTAAGATATCTTATGTGTAATATGAAGTGGACTGCATGTCTTAGTTACAGTTGATCACGTAATCCCTTTGGCTAGACTTCTAAGTAGGTGCGTTCTTTTTTTAATGTTGAAATTAATTTTGAGTATAGTTGACATGCAATGTTCCATTAGTTT
This sequence comes from Mustela nigripes, assembly GCF_022355385.1. NCBI lineage: Eukaryota > Metazoa > Chordata > Mammalia > Carnivora > Mustelidae > Mustela > Mustela nigripes. The sequence goes on from NC_081570.1 coordinate 36,789,271, forward strand.
CGGGGGCACAACTTCGTGATTTGACAAGCTGATACCTGATGCTATGCTCACCCCAAGCGTGACCATCACTTGTTCCATTCCATCGCTATAACAGTGTAATTGATGATATTCCTTATGCTGTGCCTTTTACTCCTGTGACTTATTCATTCCATAACTGGAAGCCTGTATCTCCCTCTCCCCTTCACCGACTTTGTCCAACCCCCCACAATCATCAGTTTGTTCTCTGTATTTATAGGTCTAATTCTGCTTTGTGTTTGTTTATGCACTTGGTTTTTTCCTTTTTTTTTTAGATTCGTCTTATGAGTGGACTCATACAGTATTTGTCTTTTTCAGTCTAACTTATTTCACTTACCATAATAGCTTCTAAGTCCATCCACGTTATTTGAAATGGTATGATCTCAAGCTTTTTGTGGCTGTGTAATATTCCATTCTATCCACCACATTTTCCTTATCCATTTTTTTTTAAAGATTTTATTTAATTATTTGACAGAGAGAGATCACAAGCAGGCAGAGAGGCAAGCAGAGAGAGATGAACGGAAGCAGGCCCCCTGCTGAGCAGAGAGCCCCATGCGGGACTTGATCCCAGGACCCCGGGATCATGACCTGAGCCAAAGGCAGTGGCTTAACCCACTGAGCCACCCAGGCGCCCCTCCTTATCCATTCTTTAATTGATGACGCTTAGGTTGCTTCCATATCTTTGCTATTATAAGTGAGTGCTACAATAAATTAGGGATGTATATATCTTCTCAAATTAGTGTTTTCATTTTCTTTGGATAAATTAAGTAAGTGCATTCTTACCACCAAAGTGAAAATAATATCACTGACCCTAACATTTCTGCTTTCTCCATACTTGGTCTCGGTAGCATATTAGTCTACTGGGAGACCAAACAAGGGCTGCAGGTCTAGAATTGCCCTGTCCAATGTGGTAGCTATTCACCACATTTGGTTATTGAGCACTTAAATTGTGGCTAATCAGAAATGAGACATGCTGGGAATGTAAAATACACACTGGCATTAGAGGACATAGTACAAAAATGTGAAATATTACCTTAATAATTATTATATTTAGCACATGTTGGAATGATAATTTTTTTCAAAATAAATTCTATTATTCAAATTATTTTCACGTTTTAAAAAATTTGACTACCTGGGACACCTAGGTGGCTCAGTCAGTTAAGGATCTGCTTTTCATTTGGGTCATGATCCCAGTGTGCTGGGATCCAGTCCCGCCTCAGACTCCTTGCTCAGTGAGCAGTCTGCTTCTCCCTCTGCCTCTTTCTTTCTTGTGCTCTCTCCCTCTCTGTTTTTCTCTCTGACAAATAAATGAAATAAAATAATAAAAATGTGGCTACCAGAACACATCTGTGTTCTGGTACATATGTGGATCATCATGTATTTCTGTTGATTAGTGCTAAGTAGTAGCTTAAGAAATGCACTAATGGTGTTTGGGGGATGGTGGTGGGATTGCACTGTCATTTTAGGTCTTTGACCCCCTGAGGTTCTCCCAGGAGAATTCTGATCAGAGACACCCCCACTCCTTCTTACCATTCTCAGCTGGACCAAGGTAAGGACAATTTGAAGTTGTTAAAAATGCACAGAAATGTTTACTTGGAAACAGCACTCTTCCTTTGGTAACTCAACTCCATATATTCTCCAATGGAGTCCTATCTTCTCACCAGATTATGAGGTAGATCATGGTACTTATCTGAGCTCCTGAAAAGACCAGTTAGTTTCACAAAGGGCAAGGCCCTTCTCTGTCACATCCTATACAGCCATGCCTCAGAAAGTTACCCTACAATGCAGACTTGCTCATAAGCCAGGCAGGCCACCCCACAATGCAAGAGAAACAATTGTTTTTCCCCTTAATTTCAAATTTATTGAGGTATAGTTGACAAACACAATTGTAAGGTATTTAAAACCTACAACATGGTGATTCACCTCTGCATACATTGTGAAAAGGTTCTTCCCCTTCACCAATTTCTCTCTTTGTTTGTGCGTGAGGATATTTAAGTTCTACTTTATTAGCAAATTGCAATCACACATTACAGTGTTACCAACTATAGTCACCACATTTTATACTACATCCTCACAGGAGAAACAATTCTATAAGCATCTCCAAGTGTCACCTTCTTTAGGGAGGGCATCACATTACAGCCTCTCGGTTCATGTTCTTGCAGGAGATAAGAGAAGTTCAAAACTCTCCTTGACGTTTAGTGTGAAAATGCTGCTTTACTGTGAACAGTAGATTTATTATTCTAGCACCTTAACAAAAGAGTCAGAAACAAATACCATTTCCTCAAGGTCTCTCTTTCTTTCCCTTCGTGTCTGCAGGAATTGTATTGGGCAGCATTTTGCCATGATTGAGCTAAAGGTGGCCATTGCCTTGATTCTACTCCACTTCAAGGTGGCTCCAGACCCCACCAGACCTCTTGTCTTCTTGCACCAGATGGTCCTCAAAGCCAAGAACGGGGTCCACTTACACCTGAAGAAACTCCCCTAATGTTACAGCCCAGGGTACAATGATTATATATGTATTTAAAGTTAAATTACAGCTATTGGGCCAAGAAAATGAAGAGAAATCAAAATATGGTGGGAGGGTTAGGGGTACGTGGGATGGGGGTCTTTGTGTAACTGTACATTACCCAAAACCATTTCTAGGTGATATCCTGTGTCACCCAGATCTGTTTCTGTATGATTTGGGGAGATTTTCCAGTCATTTCTGTTGTTAATGCTACATACCAAGAATTTTCCTAGGTGACTTCCATATATTTTCTGTTGCTTTTTAAAATAGTCTTTGGAATTATACAAGTAATACGTGCATGTATGCTCACAGTAAAAAATATCCAACATTCAAAAAGCATGCAGAGTAAAAAGTAAAAATCCCACATCACATACCCTACACCTCTCTGCCCTGACCAAACCTACTCATTTTCCTAAAAACAGAATAGTTTTGTGTTAATTTTTTCAGAACGTTTCATATACATTTCATATATACATAGGTATATATGTATTCTTACAGATGGGATCATATCCATAGTATTCTTGCTTTTTCACTATAAAAAATACATCTTATTCCTAATCATGGATTCATGATATTTTATAATATGAATGTATTATAATTCATTGAACTATTTTCTTATTATTGGATATTTAAATTATTTATGGTTTAAAGACATGCTTATTGGCCACTTGTATTTATTTTGTTGTCTGTGACTCATACATCATTTATGCTGCTTTTCCTATGGAGTTCTACATGAGTTCTCTAATATTGTGGATGATAGTCCTTGACTGTAACATTTCTTTATAACTTTCCCCATTATTCTACTTTTATAAAACTGTATGGTGTCTGTTAGCATACAGAACTTCTAAATTTTCATGAAATAAGGTAAATAAACTTTTTTTTTATGGTTTCTGGGTTTCAATCTTGAATAAGAAAACCTCCATTTTGAAAATTATCTAGGTATTCTACATAGTTTCCTGGTGCTAACAACTCTTGTGAAGCCTGAGCAGGGATTTTTTAATAATTTCCAAATATTAATAATAATAATTATTATTATTATTATTATTTCCAGATTCATTACTCATTTGATTACATGTCCACTACATGTCAGATATTGTGATAATCATTCAGTGAATGAACAGGACCCTGCCCTCATGGAGCTGGTATCCTAAGCAGACAAATAATTACAATTTTCACTAAGTGCCTTGAAGGAAGTGAATGGGCTGAGCTAGACAGTAATGAAGGGGAGCTTACTTTAGACTGGGTTGTCTAGAAAATCTTAAGAAAGGGATATGTAAGTTGAGATCTCAAAGGAGAGAAGCTACACCTCTTAGACGCCCCCTAGTGGCAAAATTATGGCAATTCGCTGGACAATTCAAATAGCCCCGAAACACTCCGGATTTTGGAATGAATAAATCATGGGAATAAAAGGCACAGCGTGGCAAATAAAGTCCATGATACTGTAATAGCGTTGTCTAGTGACAGGTGGTAGTCACACTTGTGGTGAGCACATCATAACCTAGAGAGAAGTCGAATCACTATGTTGTACACCTGAAACTAATGTAAACTTGCATGTCTGTGATACTCAAAAACATATTTTTTTGATAGCTGTGAAACAAACAGTAGAAGTATATTTCCTTTGCCAAGTAAAAGCAAACTGATCTTGCCCATCTGGATGGATAAGAAATGAAAATAAAGTCCTGGTCACATCTGTAACAGCTTACTATAACAAAATATTCCCCAATAGAGGAGCTTAAACAAGATAAAAATGTCTTTTTCTATCATATGAAAGTCATAAGGAGGTAGGTGGTCCAGAACTAGCAGGGTAGTTTGCTCTACAAGGTCATCAGAGGTCATCTAGACACTATATATCTTGTTCTCCAACTTCAATGCACAGCTGCCAATGAACAATTCAATGAATGATCTAAACTAAGCCGCTAGCTCCTGCCACCACATCTACCTTCAAGCAAGTGGGAGGAGAAGAAAAGGAATGGGAAGGCAGGTGCCCTTCCTTTTTAGGATATTGGCTGGAAATTGTACTCATCACTCTGCTCACAGCTCTGTGGACAACCCAGTCTCTCCTATAGTTGAAAGGGAAACTGGGAAATGTGGTCATTAGCTGGCAACCTTGTCTCAGCTTAATCTTCTATTTCTGTGGGAGTGGGGAGAAGATGTTGAAGGCACACTGAGTCACCTCTGCCACCAACAGCCTATCATTTAATCATGGGCTGGAACAGATCCTTTAAAATAGAAATAGTACCAGGGATAGTGCTAACCATGAAGGTGTCATCTCATTCAAAGTATAGTAATCAAGGGGCAACTTTCAACAGGCCATACAGGTAAATTTATAAATACTCCGTCCCAAGCCAGAAATGGATGGGGTTGTCAAGCATCTTGAAGGAGCTACATTGTCCTGGATGAAATACTCTGACTTTTCTTGTCCCCTCAACTGGAAGATGTTTTTTGCTTATGCACATAAGCAAAAAAAAAATTACAAAAAAGGGAAAAAAAAATGTGCTCAGTTACTACAAGTCTAGAAAGGATAATGCACTCAGCGGAGTTGTAAGTAATATCAACTGTCATGTTTTTATTATTTACCTTTTGTAAATCATTGGCCTTTTTTTACTAATCTAAAGAAAATTATGGATCTTCTCCAGAAATGTGTATGTACCCCAAGCTCCAACAGAGTTTGTTGGTGATCCTATGATGTTGGTGGATTCCATGAGCCCAGGTCTGGACCCAAATGATAGCCCTTCCTCTGCCTTCATAACCTTAAGAACCTTAGCAGATGGCTGTGTCTAGTAATGGAGGTTCCCATTAGTTCAGAAGGCAAGTTATTGTATCCCCAGGCAGCTGTCACTGATAATAGTGTTTCAGTATACTGAACCAAAACCTTCCTTCTTATAACTTTCACCCATAGATAACAGCTCAAAATTTCTTTATCAATTTATAGTTTTCAGAGTCCTTTTACCACCATTACATAATTAGATCTATACCACCCCCTTTGTGATGTATGCATTGAAAATTATCATATTCACTTTCCCAATGAGGAAAGGAGTTTCAGCGAGATCAGGTGGCATATCCAAGGTCTCTTAGTCAATGAGTAGCAGACCTAGAACTCTAGAGCTTTGGCAATTCTTTAAGTAGTTAAGAGATAGTTCTCGTGACTTCCCAGGTACTTAGTGTTCCAGCACTATAGTTTCAGCAAATCTAACGTGGCCTTGCACTAACATCCACCACCATGGAGTCAAGATGCTGCGAAATGATTGTGTTCATGGCCATCATCCTGGAACTAACTTTCTTCTGTACCTACTCTAGTCTGGGACCCATTTAAGCTCTGGCATCTCTGTTCTATCTCTCCTTTACAATTCCGCTTCTGGTATTTGGATTTGACATTTGCATTTTGGATTATCTCTCCAACTCCTGACTGTCCTTTTCTCCTCAAAGAGGAGGCCTGAACTACACTCTCCTTCAGGTCTCATTCACCATTCAGTGGTCCAGTTGCTGGCTGATGCTTCAAGCAGGCCCCGTCTTATCCCCCTTGAATGGGGATCCTGATCCAGACCCCCAGCTCTGTCTACTTTTTCTCACACATCATCATCCTCATAGCCAACACTTTCCTGGTTTGTCTCTTCCTAACTCAAACCAATTTGACAACTTCTGTCTTAAAGCATGATGCCTGGAAATGAAAACAAGGATCCAAAGTATTATAAGCCTACTTCTTCTGGCATCTGAGACTGCCTCAAGCAGGGACACCAGTGGTATTTGGTGTCCCTACTTGTTTAGTCATTTTTAGTCAACACTCCAGAAACAAGAATCTCTTTGAGAACAACTGTAAGACCTGAAGAAAAGTGTCCACAGCTCTCTCTCCAATTTCTGGAGGGCATGCAAAAATGGTGGCCCCAGCACTGCAAATTCTTTTTTTTTTTTTAAGAGTTTATTTATTTCTTTGTCAGAGAGAGAGAGAGAGCACGCGCACACAAGCAGGCAGAGTGGCAGGCAGAGGTGGAGAGAGAAGCAAGCTCCCTGCCGAGCAAGGAGCCTGATGCAGAACTCCATCCCAGGACCCTGGGCTCATGACCTGAGCTGAAGGCAGAGGCTTAAATGACAAAGCCACCCAGAGTCCCTGCAAATTCATTTAAAATAGAATGTGAGTATCTCCCCTGAATGGAGCAGCACAGCTTCCCTGACAAATTAAAATATCTAGTAAGGACACTGACCTTTTCCTTCTTCTCTCCTACAGTGACCCACTGTTATATGAATTACTGTGCTAGCCACCATTAAAGGCCACCCTCCCAAACGAATGTTCTGAGGTACACCTGCTCGCTAGAAACAGGCAGTGCTGAACAACCCACGCTTGCTTTTTCTCACTCAAGACTAATCATATTTGTTTGTGGAATACGGAGCTATACCTACCTGAAGACATCTAACTATAGATTGGCCCCACCTCTAACCACAGGTTGACATTTTCACTCTGTATATGCTACTGCACGGTAGGCACTCAAGACATACTTATTTAACGAATGAATGAATTCATGAATGGAGAGTGAACAAATGAACTATGATCATGAGCTGGCGTCTAGCTCTGGCTGTTCTACTGACTGTCTAGCCCACAAACAGCTATATATTTTCAGAGAAAATAAATGTTGCAGCTCTGAGTCAGTTATGACATCAATCTTAGCCACAGCTCAGTGAGACATTGTGTAGCTTCTCATAGTCCTGCCTACTGCAGGGGACATTATTTATCTGCACTTCTCCTTCCCTCGTAGATATTTATGGAACACCTATACACCAGGCAGTGTTCTAGCCACTGGGGATGTTGTAAGGAATAAAAAGACCAAGACTCTCGAAGCTTATATTCAAGAGGGGACCCAAACAGTGAAAAAGTAAATGAATAAGTGAATACATTACTTAGGTTTAGGCTAGCTGTAATAACCAGGAAACCCCGCCCCCCAAAAAACAAATACTGCCCCTCTCTGTGCCAGTCTATCCCTTTGGTTTATTTACTTCCCAAAGAGAGACTGCATTTACTCCCTCCTTGAGGATGACAACAAAAATCCTATCTCCCTGGATATCTAAAATCTCCAAGTGATTTCATTTCTCTTCATCAGGCCTGGATAGGACTTCTTGCGTTCTAAGGTTCTATGAAGTAAAAGACAAGTTCTCTTCACTTAATGATGGAGCAGAGACAGGAAAACTGAAATAAAAACTCTCGACCTGGGGCACCTGGGTGGCTCAGTGGGTTAAAGCCTCTGTCTTCGGCTCAGGTCATGATCAGGCTCCTAGGATCGAGCCCCACACCGAGCTATCTGCTCTGCAGGGAGCCTGCTTCCTCCTCTCTCTCTCTGCCTGCCTCTCTGCCTACTTGTGATCTCTGTCTGTCAAATAAATAAATAAATAAATAAATAAATAAATAAATAATCTTTAAAAAAAATAAAAAACAGAAAACTCTCAACCTTAACCCAAAAGACTATTTCTCAGATGTTCTTGCTATTAAGTATGACGGTGTGACTGAGTTTAGGCCAATGGGATATGAGCCAAGCAAAAGTGATGTGATGATGAGATCACGCCATATTTGGATCATGGCAATGATTGGATCATTGCCATAAGCAAGCAAGTTGCTTGCTCTATCTAGATCTCCTCTCCCCTTCTCAAGAGCTGGAAGGATTTTGGTTGATTTTGATAACTGACCATTTGGGCCGCGTGTTTTTTCTCCTCCTGTACTTTAAATTCAACTTTTACATTTTAAATTCACCAAAAAAGGATGAGCCTGAGAAACCCTCAACTGCGATAAAAGGAAAATACCAGGCCCCTGCATGATCTCTTTACCCACAACTTTGCTACGTGGCCCTCATTGTGCTATATAATTTACACATCTCACTAGCTATAAACCTTTATTTTTTCATGATTTCCCAATGGCTGTTCCTGAAAGGGGTATTTTATTCATAACAACCACAAGGGCTGTTCCAGCCACATCAGTTATTGATAGGCTGAGACCAGTGCAAAAACACTACCATACTTCCAGGGCACCTAACTGGCTCAATCAGTAGAACACATAACTCTTGATCTCAGGATTGTGAGTTCAAGCCCCACACTGATATAGAGCTTACTTAAAAAGAAAAGAAGAGTTAAAATCAATACTAAAAAAAAAAAAAGTCCCACCAAGACTACTATGTTCTCCCACCAAAACAAAACAAACTTTCATTAACTTTATTAATGATTCTAAAAACCACCTTTACTAAAGCTACAGAGCCATCTACTTCCCTCCCACCCTCACTCATCAGACTCAGTCAAAAAGTCTAGTTTCTAATTTTCTCTCAAATTCAACCCCTTTTCCCCATTTTTATTAGCAACACATTCATTCACTGATTCATTTATTGACTCTACTGTGGGCTAGGAATCATGTTATAAATTGAAGACATCAAAGATAATTCGGCATGGTTTTTGACTGAGAGGAGTTTTCAGTACAGTGAGGAAGAAGGTAAGTAAAACAATGTTTATAATACATTGTGAAGAGCATTTTCCTCAGATTTTCCCAGGGAGCAATGAGAGTCCAAGGAAGTGATTGCTAAGCCGCCATGTGTGGATGGGGATGGTAAGTCAGGTAAGACATGCTTCCCAAAGGAGGTGATTCCTCTTTTTGTAAACCCTTACTATCTGGTTGGGCTCCTTCATGAATACGACAAACCGCAATAGTACTTAGAATTAAGGAAATAATTTTCTGTGAGACTTCATGTTGCTAAGTGCTCGTCTCAACTAATCCAACATTACTAATAAAACTCCTACCTAAAGGATGTAGAAGGGATAATTGCCATGATATGGGCTCTGAGCTGGCCAGAGAACAACTCTCTACTCAATTGCCCCTAAGGGGCATTCTAAACTGGTGAGTGTTAGTAACATCTCTAAAGGTGTAAGGTTTAGTATCACCATGGAAATGACTACCCTCAGAGCTAATAATGAGATGGTAATAAAGACAGCTGTTGTATAATGAACACAATATGGGCAGAAACAGAATTACCAAGAGGATGATCTGGGAAGAGACCGGAAACATTTTTCATCCACAGGCTTCATAAGATAGAATGGAAAACCACCTCTAAAACTCTAATGTGGAGACTTGGAGTTTGAGTGCTGTCCATAAAGCTCTCCTGGGAGCTGGCCACTGCTGCTTACCATACACTGAGTTTTGATTATGCCAACCCGTTTCTCAGAAGACACTTCCAGTGCTGGTACAGACCTCAGGGAGTTCACAAAATATCAACCAAAGATCATCAAAAACCCTTAGAATTATTTTCCCTTCTAATATATTGGAGAGTACAGAGGGACACCACAAATGACTAGAAATGTGCCATGGGGGCAACAACAACTTTGGAAGACCCAACACTTACAATTAATATTTTATGACTTGATCCCCCAAAACCCTCATTTCAAAGAAACCTGTAGCCTTCAGTCCTTTGGTCTTTCTGTTGTTCTACAACTTTTACTTTCTTTTCTCTATTTCCTGCCATCTTCTTCCTTGTTTCTGGCTTCCTTCTCCTTTCCTTCTTTTACCTTTTCCTTCTGCCCTCTTTCTTCAATTGCTTTTCCTCCAAGAGTTGGTTTTATCTGTTCAAAGACTGAAGGAATTAAGTTTATTCTCTACTAAGTCACACTGCTGGGAACATAATTTCCTACAACAGACTTTCGACTCTAGTCACATGTAATTTGCCAACCTTTCCCCACATCACTGCCCCCCCCCACTATTTACTGCATATCAGTTGCTGAATGTGACAGTTAATCTGATGTGCCAGTTTGATATAGGCCCCAGGTGCCAGACACTAGGCCAGGCATTAATCTGGGTGTGTCTGGGTGTGTCTAAGGGTGTTTCCAAATGAGCTTACCCCTTGAAAGGGCAGACTAAGGAGAACAGACTGCCCTCCCCAATGTGGGGGTGCATCATCCAATCAACTGGAGGCCTAAATAGAACAAAGAAGCTCAGTAAGAATAAGCACTTCCTGCCTGACTGCTGGGCTGGGATATCAATCTTTTCTAGCTTTCACACTTGGACTGAAAAATTGGCTCTTCTTGGGTCCTAAGCCTGCTGGTTTTCAGACTGGAACTACGCCATCAATTCATATGGCTCTCCGGTCTTCAGATTCAAGATGAAATACTGCACATTGCCTTTCCTGGGTCTCCAAAGTGCTGACTGCATATCTTGAGACATCTCAGCCTTCATAACAGCATGAGCTAATTCCTTATTTTATATATATTTTTATATATGTATAAATATATATACATACAATGTTTTATATATAATATATAGTGATATATAATATATACTATGATATATAGTATATTTTATATCTATATCTATATCTATCTATATCTGTATCTATATCTATATCTATATATTCTGTTTCTCTGGGGAAACTAGAATAAACCCTGGAATAAATACTCAAATCTGGGTTTTCATTGGTTTTATAATAGTTCAGTTCAACCACAGGCTAACCAGATTGTCTACCATTTTCACTCAGTTTTAACAGCTAAGGTCACCAAGACCCTTCGGGGTCAGACTAAAGTTGTAGCTAGGGTCTGGAGTTCTTGGAAAGCCAAAGTTAACATTCCTATTAACAGGAAGTCTCTCTGCTATGACTCCTACTTCACCTCTGCAATAATAATCAGGAAATTCTGAGCATACTTACATAACTCTTCCTACCTTTCAAGAGAAGTCTCAATAAACAGTCAAACAAAAGATTCCAGTTCAGGGATAGCTGGTCACCATCTCCCTTGCTCGCCCTAGCATCTTCCTCTGGAAATGCCTCTGAAGCCAAAAGCCTCTTAGGTCTCCCCATCCCAGGGTCGTACTGTCACCTACTGGTGCTGGCCTTTTCCATTCCTACACTCTCCTTCTCTCACAGCCCAGTCTCCTGTCAATACTTTGTAGGATGAATGGTTTCTCAATGTTTAAGTAGGGCTTTTTCAGCATGAGGAAGACCATTTCTTCTTCATGGTCATTAAGTCCTGACACAAGCAGTGATAAAGATTGTCTGTTTACCTGATTGGTTTCGAGGAGGTGCCTTTTGGAATTTATAGCATGACTCTGCCTATCTTCTGTAAATGTTGGTTAATGCCTAATTTGATCTATTTCTAGATCATAATCTCATTCCACTGTTGGCCTCTAGGTGAATAGCTTTAAGTATTTGGTGGCTTTATTCTAAGAGGGCAGCTAAGTGACTCTGAGACAGTGTGAGCCTTTCAAGTCTTGCTTCCATGCTTTGTTGGACCAGTGCAGCATTAAATCTAGGTCCCATTCTGTCCCACTACTATGACCATCTCCCTCTGAGTACTTTACCTGGTGGCTTAAGAATTCTGAGGTTTTTTGCTCTCAGTGTGGGGAACATAAATATTCCCAGACCATGAGCCTTTGATTTTGCTCCTGCTAAGACACTGAGGTGTGCTTTCCCAGTCTTGGGTAACTTCCTTGGGTGCGTGCTGAGTAAGCTTCCTTTGGAACAATGAAATGCTTTCTTCTTGTCTCATCTTGCCTGCTCTTAACTATTTCAACAAGAGCTAATGACAGAGCCAAAACCTTCCTTGGTTCTGAAGCTAATGAATTTACTGAGTGAGACCACACACTTGTGCTGTCAGAAGCTTTCCATCTCCTGAATCAGGGTATCGCAATTTCTTCTCTATGACATAAACTGGCTCAAAGCACTTCATTTCCTTTAAGTATTTTGACTTGGGCTTCAAAATTGTGTTCACAGTTGAACAATATTATTTGAATTTATAGAGATTTATTATTGGTCTTGAATCTTTTTGACTCAAAGTATCATGTTTCACTTTTTTTTTTATTTCATTTATTTATTTGACAGAGATAAACACAGAGAGGGGGGAACACAGGCAGAGAGAGTGGGAGAGGGAGAAGCAGGCTTCCCGCCAAGCAGGGAGCCCAATGTGGGCCTCAATCCCAAGACCCTGGGATCATGACCCGAGCCGAATGCAGACGCTTAATAACTGGGCTACCCAGGCTCCCCATGTTTCACTTTTTAAATGGTGCTATTGTTCCAATCTACAGAGGAAAAACTTGTCCAGTGAGGACCTTTGGGCTAGGTGGTTTGCTGGGCATGACACCATGGCCAGAACTTCCTGGATCCCCTATGTTCTGGCTAAGCTAAGAGGTGCTCTTAGGACATCCTTGATCATCATCTTACCTTGTGAGTGTTTTGAAATTCATTCTAGAATAGTACTTTGTAAGTTGGAGTTGCTGAATAGCCCCTCTGATATGGTGAAAATGTCTGTAATCTTCTTCCCAGTAACTTATAATCCAGTCTTATCATAAGAAAAATATCAAATTCCATTAATGGGAAGTCTTAAAAAATACCTAACCAGAACTCCTCAAACTATCAAAGTCATCAAAAACAAATAGAGTCTGTGAAACTCCCGTAGCGCAGCCAAGAGGAGCCAGAGGAGACTTGACAACTAAATACAACGTGGTATCCTTAAATGGGACCTTGGAACAGAAAAGAGACATTAGGTAAAAACTAAGGAAATCTGAATAAAACTATTGACATTATTTAATAATAATGTATCAACAGTGGTTCATTAATTGTAAAAAATATATCACATTTTTGTAAAATGTCAATAATAGAAACTAGGTGCAGGGTATGGAAACTCTATATTATCTTGTCAATTTCTCTATAAATATAAAACCATTCTAAAAATAAAGTCAATTAAAATAATCCTAGAGGATCTACAAAAAAGCTACCAAGAGGCACCTGGATGGCTCACTCGATTAAGCATCTGCCTTTGACTCAGGCCATGATCCCAGGGTCCTAGTATCAAGTCCCACATTAGTCTCCCTACTCAGCAGGGAATCTGCTTTTCCCTCTGCCTCTGTCCATCCCCACCCCACTCATGTTCTATCTTTCAAATAAATAAACAAATACAATCTTAGAAAGATAAAAACTACCAAAACTAATAACTAAGTTGGGAAGGTTACAAGATGGAAGGTTGTGCACCAAAGAATTATTTCATCAGACTTGGGATGTTCAAACCCTACACAAGCCAGAAAATAGACTGGCTTTTGACTGAGTCTTGGGAGATAAGCTCTTAGCTCTTCAAATACCTTGCCTCATGAGTGTCCTGGTACACCTGGAGCCTTGGACCTCACCAGGGAGTTTATGCTAACAATGTGATTTATAGTGGAGACCTTGGGTCATATTGTGTCATTTCCACCTCCTAAGAGGCTAGAGAGATTGAGTAACTAAGGTCAGTCACATTTTCCATTCTTAAATTCCTGAGTCCCAATAAAAATAAATCCCGGACACCAAGGCTAAGGCCAGCTCCCCTGGTCTGCCATTCTTTGTATGTGTTGTCATATATCATTGCTGGGAGAATCAGTGCTGTTCATTGACTCCAGTGGTAGAAGAGAGCATGAATCTCACTTCTGGTCTCTATGAGCCTGTTTCCATTGCTGATTTTAATGTACATCCTTTCACTGTAATAAACTATAATTGTGAGTAGAACAGCATTTCTAAATTCTCTGAGTTTTTCCAGTGAATCATCAAACCTAATGGTAGTTTTGGGAATCCCCAACACAAGGCCAATAGGTCAGCATACAAAAATCTGTTGTATTTGTAGATAGTAGCAATGAACAGCTGTAAAATGAAACTAGAAACACAAGTCCATTTACAGTAGCAGCCCCAAGTATAAAACGTGTAGGAATGAATTTTACAAAAATATGTTCAAGCCTATAGACACAAACTACAAAACTTTGCTAAATAATTCTAGAATTTCCATTTAACTTTTCTTTCCATTTCACTTTCTATGGATTAAATTATTTGATGAAATTCTTCATTTTTCCCTCTATATTCTGAATACATCAGTCATAGTCATTTCAATGTCTCTGGCTACTCAATATTTGGGTCACCCAGGGGACTATTTCTATTGTCTGAGGTTTTTTCTTGTGCTTTTTTGATCAATTGGACTGTTTCTTGGCATTTCGGCTGAGTTTTTATTTAATGCTGAACATTGTGTGTAAAGAATTGTAGGAGCTCTGGTAGGTTCACTGAAGAGGGAATTATCTTCTGGAAGTCAAACAGCATTTTGGTAGAGCCTCGTGATACAACTGATGGGAAGTGGGCAATTTGGACACACCATTTCCTTTCAGTGCTTTCAGGTGGCTTTACTTTGTAGTACTTATAATTATACTGTACATTTTTTTGTACCATATCTCTCTACTTCAGAGCCCAAAGAAGCTCTAAAAGACATCATAAAATTTGAGCATCAGGGAGATGTAGAAAAAAGGGCCAGTAGACACTGATGGGCTTTTTGTGTGACGTGATCTTCATTTTTCTTTCCAGAACATGTGAGACAGGCCCATTACCTGAACTTCTTTGAACACATTTCCTAATGACCCTGAACACCATTATGAAGTGTGCTTTCAGGCACCAGGACAGTGCCTCCGTGAACAGGTCAGTGACTAAAGGAAGGACAGGAAGTAAACTCATTCACCACCAGCTATTCCCTCCATTAGCATGCTGCCCCACCTCCTCTCTTCCAGCATCTTTAAATTCTGCCTGGAAGTAGAGCTTAAAAGCAAACTCATCCACCGTGGCCAGCAGGCTTTTCTGCCTCACCATACCTGGTTTACAAATTCATCCTCAAAACCTCCACTTTAATACATATTGTCAAGTAGCCAATGAGCCTGCATATTCGTGTTGGGCTTTGCATTGCCTGAGACCTGCATAAAACAACCAGTTGCCTGAGACACAAATGCCAATGATGGACGCTTCTGCAGTGACGCTTGGACAACAGGGAGCGTACAGGTAGTTCTTGAGAAAGAAATGACAGCTAAAGTTGAGGCAGGGCAGGGCCAGTTGTAGATTCCCAAAGTCCTGTACTCCAGACAGGATTCTATCCATTAAGGCCGCCCCCACATCAAAGGTCACTCCACCCAGACTTCCAGCCTGGGCAGACTCCTCCCTCTGCTCCGGAAAAGGCGGGTTGCTGGTACAGCATCCATCTTCCTAGGGACTGTGTAAGCTCTGCAATCTGGTGGCTAATCAAGATGTTACAAGCAGTGGGGAGAAAAGATAAGAGAAACAGACATTTGCAAAAAGAAAGCACTGTGTTCTGTGAATGAGCTTTGAGAAATTGTTCAGGCTCAAAGCAAACTGGAATCTTCTCCTTCCCCTTACTTGTTTATACTGTGGGAGAACTAATTAACTACAAATGGATCCAATCCTTACAGAAACCATTAGAAAGCATGTAACTTATTAGAGCCTTAGAAATGCTCATATTCTTGGAGTACCTGGCTGGTTCTGTCAGTGGAATGGGCAACTCTTGATCTTGGGGTTGTGAGTTCAAGCCCCATGTTGGATGCAGAGATTATTTAAAAAAGAAATCTTGAAAAAAAAAAAGAAATGCTCATATTCTTTGAAGGAGTCGTCCCACTCCTGGGTATTTGTAACTCCTGGTGTTTGTCCTGAGGAAGGGTGTTATTGCTTCAGAACTTTGATGGAAGAGGTGCAAGGATGAGGGTCATCCAGACGGAGGCACTGTCAGACTGTCACAGGCACTGTCAGAGATCCACGGGGAGTGGTCAGGAACCAGACCTCCAGCCCCACCCCAGACTGAGCTGGGACATCAGCAAAGGGTAGATGGAGAAAAAGAGACCTGGGAATGCAGTCATCTGGGAGGCACAATGGGGCTTCAGGGACGGGGAGACTAGGTTGTTCTTTCCAGGCAAATGAGAGCTCACTGGACTCCGCTATCTGTCAAACAAGCCTAGGTCTGCCCAACCCTGCTGGCTTGCAGACTAATCCTAAACCCTACTTGTTAAACAAGGACCTTTGCAAAGAGGTAAAAACTATTTTTTAAATAATTTTATTTATTTATTTGACAGAGAGAGAGAGAAAGCAAGACAGCACAAACTGGGAGAGCTGCAGAGAAAGAGGGAGAAGTAGGCTCTCCACTGAGCAAGAAGCCCGATGCAGGACTTGATCCCTGGACTCTGGGATCATGACCTGAGGCAAAAGCAGACACTAACTGACTGAGCCACCCAGGCACCCCAAAGTAAAACCATTTTTAATACCTTCAACTGGGCCAGGTGAAAAGAGGGAGCACAGGTGGGCACCAGCTGGTGGGCAATAGGACTATGTGCTGAGTGACTGGCAGGTACTGGGCATGGCAAGTGTGGGGCTACCGCATGCCAGATCTTTGCCTAGGGCCTTATGCTGGACTCTCACTACAAATATGAAGCAGATCCTCTTTTTAATGTCCATTTAAGGAAAGGAAAGCTAAGTTCTAGTGGCGTGAAGTGATTGGCTTAAGGTCATGCAACGGATTTAATTGGCAGAGCTGGGACTCACTGACATATTCAGTCACTCAACAAACACCAAGCCCTTGCTCTATGCAGGGATTATGCCAGATGTCCTGGGGATGTCCTGCTCTCCAGGAACTCACAGACATGGAACATGAAGAGGGAAAGCGGTGTCAGAGAGCCAACCTGAAGGACGTGAGGCTGGCAGGAGGAACACGAGCCGTCGACATAAACAACAGGCACGAAGATGTGAAGCCCTGTGGGAGAAGAGGGAACGGGAGGCTGGAGAACTTCATGCAGTGTCAAGTGTGCCCTCAAGAGCAGGAGCACAGAAGCTGGAGAAGTAGGACGGCAAGTCACAGAGGGACCTCAGTGTGGCCATCTACTGGCTGCTCAGGATACTGCAGGAACAAAGAAAAAAATAATGCCGGAGGTTGCGGACACTCACCCACTATTTACTATATGTTTTCTGTGCATGCATGAGCTCATTTACTCTTCACCGCAACCCAGTAAGATGGGCATCATTCTACCCCTGATTTTCAGATCCAGGCACTGAGGTACCTTTGTTATGAATTTCCCCAACATCACACCAATATAAAGTTGGCAGGGAGGGATTTGCCCAAGGAAGCCTGGCTTCAAGCCCATGCCCACAGACACGAAGCTGCACCTGCCCGGAGCAGTGGGGATTGCCTTGCAGGTGTAAAGGGCTGGGTCCCACCTGGCTGTGTTTGGGAAAAGTCTCTCTTGTGGCAGCATGGAGGCTGGTGAGAGCATGCAATGTGAGTGAAAACAGGGAGACAGGAAAACTGGCTGCAAACATCCAGGCGAGCTGGAGGCCAGAAGCAGGGGAGCAGGAGTGGGACTGAGGGAGGGGAATTTAGCGTGAAGAGATGGGTCTCTGTCCTGGGCAGAGGAGTAGCGGTACTGCCAACAAGGACAGGGGACCCAGGTTGGCAAAATATTGGGATTCCATTTGGACCTAAGGTGCCCAAGGAATGGTGCAGGAGGCAACTGGAATGGGACTGATTTGGAAGTTGGTACTTTGTGGCGGTGATGGGAAAGAACTGAGTGGATGAGGCTCCCCCATGTCATTCCTTCAACAAACATGTCCTGGGGACCCCAGTATTCTGAGCCTATGCTGGGCACCCAGACACTACAATACACAAGACAGATGCATCTCTGCCTCATGGAATGCCAACTTCACTGTCTTGTCCAGAGCGCAATCCCATGACCAAAGTGAGCCCACCATCCTGTGGGAACCCAGCAAGGGAGGGCAGGGGGTCAGGAGCAGTGCCCCAGAGAAAATGGCCATGATCCTATTAGGTTGAAAGTGGAAGGATCAGATAAACCAACACACCTTGCGACAAGAAGATGGGACTCTGGGGGCGCCTGGGTGGCTCAGTGGTTTAAGCCTCTGCCTTCAGCTTGGGTCATGATCTCAGGGTCCTGGGATCGAGCCCCGCATTGGGCTCTCTGCTCGGCAGGGAGCCTGCTTCCCCCTCTCTCTCTGCCTGCCTCTCTGCCTACTTGTGATCTCTCTCTGTCTATCAAATAAATAAATAAAAATCTTTAAAAAAAAAAGAAGAAGAAGAAGATGGGACTCTGGCGCCCTTGGCGAGAGTTGTCTCAGCAGTGTTCGAGGCCAGGAGGCTGAGGAGCAAGTGGGAAGGATAGAGGCAGAAATGGCAAATGCGGACTAGTCCTTTTTGATACCCGAAGCAATCCCTCTTCCCTCTCCCAGCATCTTTCCAAATGTGCTGTAAGCTTTGTAATAGCAAACACCCTATTTTCTTCAGCTCCCCATTTCACACACACACACACACACACACACACACACAAACACACAGGGTGTACGCTGGGGTAGAATTAGCAATGGATTTTAAGTCAAAAGCCTAGAGCCCAATGCCTTTAGCTAGCGCAATGCCTCTAGTTAGGCCTGTGCCACTCAAGTCTCCTCCTTTTCTGAGTCTGCATTTCCTCCCCAGGAAAATGGGTCCAGTTATGTAGGGTCAGAATGGGGCTTGAGTCACAAAGCATTCTCCCTGCCACACAGAAACCTCAGCTTCTGTGTGAACACCAGCACCACCGCCACACTAACACTGCATATGCAGGGAAAGCCCTTCCCAGTCTCTTGTTCCAGCTTGTTAGGTCTTGGGGCCTGGAAGATGCTTCCATCAGCTTCTCCCCCTCCCTCTCTGTCCCCCTCCCTTCTGCTTGCTGGAGCTCCCTCTCCTCCCCAACGCTTTCCCCACCTTAACAGCACCTGTCCTCACCACCTCTGTCCCACACGTGGGCTCACAGCGAGAACTAGTCAAGAGCCTGGTTATTCATTTGCAAAGTCCGCATGCAGAACTGTACCAGCCTCAGTGATGCCGAACGAACCCATGTAGCCAGCTCCTTTATGCTGGGGCCTCCAGAGGTCCAGAAGAGCAGCTGTGTCCAGCATGTTCTGTCCTCACCAGCCATGCAGAGCCTCTAGCGGCCTCTCACCCCAACTTGGTACATGACCTCAGGCTTCAGATTCCATAGTACAGCATTAGTAACCTGGCCTAAATGATTCTAAGGGTTTTGCTAGCTCTGGCACACTGTGATCTTGCACGCAATTCAGCCCATCCTGGAATACTAGTAGAAATTAAAAAAAAAAAAAAAAAAAAACCCAGCAGCTAACTTTCATTGTACATGAACTATGTACTAGGCACTGTTCAACGTGTTTTGTGCATTGTTTCTTTTCATCTTGACACCATCTCTTACCAGACAGATACCATTTACTGGCCCCAGTTTACAGGAGAATGAACTGTATGTAGCCTGATAAGTTGAGTTCACTTATCCAAGGTCACTTGATACAACGTGTCTGAGCACTGCTGTCTGCAGGCTGCCTGACCCAGACCTGGCTCTTAACCTCCCAGGCGATGTCCAACTCTGGTACAACTACTAACCCAACCGTGCACTCACTTTGCCCTCCAGCCCATCCCTGCACATGCCCAGGGCCTCCTCAATTCCGCATGCCCATAAATGTGTCCTCGCCACCCCCCACACACACACACACACTGCTGCTTGTCCCCTCGCACCTGTCATTCTCAGTGCCACTCACTAGGCTGTATGGGGCCTTGGTGGATTGGAAAAAGGCTCCCCTGCCCTTCACACAGACACGGGCCCAAACTAGCTTGCAAGGCCTGGTTAGTGGAGATGTGGCCTGCACAGCCCAGCGCAATGTCCCAGGCTCCACCACCTCCCAACTTGCTCAGAACAATACCAGAACACCAGAACTCGTCCTTAACTTGTTTCTCTTTCCTCCCCTCTCTCTCATATCAAAGCTCTCTCTATTTTGCTTTTCCAGGGGGTCTCCTGGGATAGATGAGCAAGGTGCAGGCACAACTGGGGGACAGCGGTGTGGGGGGGGGGGGGCGGGGGGAGGGTTCTGGAGCCATGCCGTGGGAAAGCCTCTGGTACAGCACTTAAGGGGGAAGAGTGCAGCCTGAAGCTCGAGTTCAAAAGTACTCTGCTGATCTGCTCTTCCTATTGAGCATGGAGCCACCAGATGGCAGCCAAGGCCATAGGCACACAGAGAAGGCGCAGGAGGGGTGGGGGGGAGTATGGATGTTCAGGGGGCTCATCACTGACCCCATCACTTTCAATCAGAGAACAGGAAAGAATGAGTACTTGTGTGTTTCATGTGCCCGTGTGTTTTTCTGCACCTGTGTGTGCTAAGGGTATGGACAAGCACACACCTGGACAAACAGCTGGGTTTAACCTCTTCCTTCCTTTGGGTTTTCTCACCACACCTGGAGCTTCCCTTCTTCTGAGACCAGCCCTGTCCTGGGTGCTGATGATGCAGAGGGAAGTGACCCCATTCCTGCCCTGCAGGAGCTCCCAGGCCTGGCAAGCAAACAGACCACAGGGTGGTGTGTCCAGAGATGGCTGGAACAGCCCAGAGGAAGGCCCGGCAGTGGCAGGGGCAATAAGGGCATACATGATCTCCATTTCCTCCCCGCAGCCTTTCAGGGAAAACCCAACAAAATCAATCCTACTGGCAAGTCAGTGGCACAACTGATAGGCGAGGCGGTCCACAAGGTGAGGCACAGAGCTGGAATATGAGCCAGAGTCTGTAGGATTCTCAAGTTCATGATCTTGGCCAATGCGTGCACTTGTGGGGACTGGAAATGGGGGAGGAGAGCCAAGCTGTGGGGGGGGGGGGGTCCAAGCCCCAGGCCAGACCTGGAGAATAGGCAGATGCCTCCCCTCCTGGTCCCAGAGCAAGTTCTGACAGCTCCAACTACCTCACTCATGGGTGAACTTGGTCCAAGGGGACAAGGCAGAGGGCGTGTGACTGGAATCACCACTGGAGTGCCACTCGGCACTCCCGCCTCCAGTTGTACCCTAAGCGGGGGGATGCCACCTCTGCAGAGCAGTAGTCTTGATCTGATGGCTCCTTGAAGCAGTCTTTCTGCTCAGGTTACTCTGAGCCTAAGGGAAATCATCTTGAAAAATATTCCAACCACTCGACACTCTGTCCTAGAACAGGTGACCCTCGAGATAGAATTCCACAGCCCTGTTTTTGAAACCAACTCCAGATTGGAAGTTCCTCTTGGAGTCTAACTGAAGTAAGGCACTCCAAAATCTACCTCCAATTCAGCAGTTGCCGATCGGAGCCCTTAGTGCCTGAGTCTGGATGTAATCTATAGATAACGCTGTGAAATTCACAAGTTCTAGGTAGAGAAAGAAAAAGGTGCGAGCCCTGTTCCGGGAAAAGCAAGACTATCCTCTAGTAGTAAGAGAATCTCCCGGCCCTTCAGGCAGGGTCTGGGCGGCCTGAGCATTCCGGCCAGAGAACGAGTGAAGGGATCAGCGGGAGATGATGCCACGCGAAGAAGAGAGACGCCAGTGAGGCAGGCCGAGGGACGTCCCGGGCCAAGGGACCAGCACGGTGCCGCTCGGGCAGGTGGGGCGCGCAGGGGAACCCATCGGATACAGAGGAAGGAAACAAGGGGAAAGACGAGATGGTGAGTACTAGCTCGGGGTGGAGGAAAGAGGAGGAGGAGACTAGAAGAAGGAGATAAAGACAGGCCAAGAGGTGCACTCAGGGAGACAGAGATCCACAAAGGCCGGGAGAGCAAAGGAGGAGACCCGGGATGAGTGGGAGAAAAGAGCCGGGAGGGAGCCGGAAGTCGTGAAGGCCCACCCACCGGCCAGCCCACCGCTCCAGCGGCGCGGTCCCTCCTCCTGTCACTCAAGGAGATGAGAATCCCCTCCCTCAGGGCTGGCGGGGGAGGGGCTCAACTCCCTCCCCGCCCCAGCTCAGAGGCTCAGTTCCCCAGGCCCCCTGATCGCCGCCCCCTTGGGACTGGCTGTGCAGCCCCGATAGATGGTGGGGGGCCCAGCTGGTGTGTTATCAGCCTCCTCCAGGAGCGAGCCTGAGCCACTCGGCGGCTGCCAGCCTGAGATTAGGCCCCGGAGGGTCATTAAGCACCGCCCTGGCCCGGGCCCAGCCTCTTTTCCCTCCCTCCCTCTGGCCAGGCTGGCAGGTGGGAACAGGCGATAAGGGCTGGGGGCTCTGGGGCCGGCAGGTCCATGCCCCCTGCCCCCTGCCAGGGCAGGAACATGGGGTGGGGGGAAGGTCAATACCAGCCCAGCACCTGCAAGGATCCCCGAGTTCCCACCACCCTGCGTCCTCTACCGTAGAGAGGGGGCTAAGGCTGCTCCCAGAGAGGCAGAGGCAGGGAAGAGGGGGCAGAAACCAGGCAGGACAGCGACTGCCACCGGCCCTTGCTAGGCAGCCTCACAGGGGAGAGAGGCCAGGCTTCACTGGCTGCAAGGAGGCCAAGGGATGGTGGCTCTGCCCTCTACCTGGGAGGGTGTGTTGGGCCAGGCTTGAACCCAACCCAAGCCCTCAGGGACAACTCAGGGCCGCAGTGGGAGGGAGGGAATGGAGGTTTGTGCAAGGAGAATCAATCCAAGCAGCGGAAAGGTTCACACAAGGAGGCTGGAAAGGAAGAAGAGGGTGTTTGTGCCTTAGCAGAGGCCCTCTAGTAACCTCTGTCCCTCCTCCAGTAAGTTAGAGGCTGTGCAGGCTGGCCTCCTGGTTCTGCCCTCTGGTCTAGTCAAGGAGGACTTCCTAGAGGAAGGGGAACCTTAGCAGAGCCAAGAAAAAGGACTATGCAGAGTTGGAACTGGCAGCAGTGAGTGAGAAGGCATCTGCCCACAAGAGCACGGCCACAATTCACTGAGCTGAGGCTCAGAGAGGGGAAGCAACTTGTCCTGAGTCACACAACAGGCAAGGGAAGGCTTGGGGCAAAGACCCTGCCTTCACTCTGCACAGGACTCTTCCTTCTGCTGCAGGCTACAAATTACAACTCAGTGGCAAGAAAGGATAAGTCAGGTCTTAGATGGGTCTTCCCTGGAACATTTGTCTGAAACCCCAGAACAGCAGGGCAAAGGTTACAGTGGGGAAGTGAGGGGGCCATGACTGGTTGGGACAGTCAGCAGAGGGAGATCTTTAGGACAAGGTGGACTGCCTTCTACCCTCTACCTCTACCTTCCACACTCATTTGGATCTGGGATTGCTCCTGGCTAGGTCTGTCTCAGGCTGTCACCCCATATTCTGTCTGTTCCCGGAAGAGTGACAGTCACAGGGACGAGGGGCCTCCACGGTCAGCCAGCCCAATGACTGGGTGGCCTCCTCCCACCTCCCTCCCCCCTGCTTCATTCCCCCTGGGACTCAGTTCCCTGACTCCACCCACCCCTCAGGACAGGGAGTCAGGGGCAAGACTGAGAATGATTCTACTCCAGTTTTGTGATGAAACTGACCACCACCTCCCCCCCAAGAGAGGAAGCTGAGCTCAGAGAGGACTGTGACTCCCAAAGTTACCTCGTAAGGCTGCAGGGGACGGGGACTCAAAGCTGGGCTCCCTGCGTCCTAGCACAAGCTCTGAGAACCTCTTATACTCCAAGTACATCCCAAGTACTGCTAGAGCTGCCTGGATGAGGGACGAGTGAGTGACCTACAAAGCCAGGCAGCACAGAGGATAGGGACAGGCATCAGTACTGAACAAAGAAGGGCCCAGAATCACTTCACCCTGTGAAGGGTAATCAGGGAGGGGCACTGGCAGGAGGGTCTCTGCCTGGAACAAGGGCTGGAGTAGGTGAGCTCCCTACCCCAAGGGGGCTCCCAGAGAGGATTTCCTGGGTAATCCTCCAAAGCCACCATGAGGATGGCTTGGGGAGGTGAAGGTCATGACTCAGAAAGCAAGACTGGGCCTGGCTCTAAGCCTGAGGGGCGGTGTCTGAACCCTGGGAACATCAGGCTTGGAAATACAAAACATCTTTATTTCACAGAAATGAGAGCCATTTCCACGGTTAAGAGGGAGAGGATGTGAGGCAGGGTTGGAGGTGATGAGCTGACTGTCCTCTTCGGAAGGGTCTTCTGAATTAAATTGGGAGGGAGACCTGGCAGGAACCCCTAGGGCCACTGCTGAGTCCCAACCCGGACACAGCTCTGACTTCGGCTGGTTGACAGTTGGAGGGAAGGTAGGCAGTGTGGAGCTGGAGAGTTGGCCCCTTCCTGTAGGTTCCTGCACAAAGAAGGAGTGGCTGGCTTGGGCGGTGAGCTGGGCATCCATCACAGGCAGCTGGGGTCAGGGCTGGGGGCCACAGGCAAGTGGCGGTCACATGGGGGTGCTCCGGACCTTGCCCTCCTCCTCCTCGGGGACATTCTCATAGGCATTCTCATGCTCACTCGAGCTGAAAGAGGATGACAGGGGTCATCACCCCCTCCGTGCTCTATCCTGCTGCACCTGTGACAGCAGTATCTTCCCGAATAAATGTACTTGAGTGCCAGAAGAGAGTTCCCCTGCCCACATCTTGTCCCAGGTGCACCTGTGACTAGAGGCCTCTCAGCAGCCCTTCCTGAGCCCCCATCTCTCTCCTAGGCTAAGCCGCTCCCCCACTGGACCCCCCACTGAACACCCCCCTCACGGAGCCCATCTCCCCACAGAACTGCCTCCCCAACTCATCCCTTCAGAGTCCCATTCCTTCCTTGAGTCCCTCTGCCCGACCGCACCCCTCCACCCCTCCGTATGAGTCCCAGTCCCCTGGCTGAGCCCCTTCCCCTGCCAATCCCATCCTCTTACTGGGCCTTCTCCCCAACTCAGCTGGTGGTCCCCCAGGAGCCCTGCATCTTCACAAAGCCCCCTCTGCACCCCTCCCTCCTCCCTTCACTGAGCCCTTCCCCACATGAGTCCTCCTCCCCCTCCCACCCCACTTCTCAGAAGCACCCGGTCCTTCTGGAGCACAGGGTGGTCGGTCAAGCCCCGTAGGGCCCTCACCTGAAGTTGGCCGCCATCGAGGAGTACCTTCCATCTGTTCCTACCAGGATTCCATCTGCCTTGTTTCCAACGGTCATGACCGTGTTCACGGGCTCCCTATGGATGAGGCTCATCAGTAGGGCCCCCTGGGTCCCTACCCTCTTGTTCTCCCTCCTTCCCCCTGTCCAGGCAGGTGCTCTTCCAGGCACTGTTTCTCACAAGTCCAAGGGCAGCGGCTGGGCCCTGGCAGAAGCCCGTCTCTCCAGCCGGGCCCCTGTCAGTGGTCTGATTCTGGCCCTGCTCCACGGGCCTGCACACCCTTCCTGCTAAGGTGGGGGGCCTCAGGTCCCAGGCTGAGATTTGCAGAAGAATTATCCAAGCCCTCTCCCCAACCACCACTCAGCCTCCCTCTGTGATCCTCCTTCTGGCTTCAGCTCAAGACCCAACAGGCTTTGGTGTCTGCCCCCCCACGTCCACGTGGCTCTCCCTGCACCGGGTGTGGACACAGTCCACCTCCACTCAAGGCAGAGCTTAGCTCAGGTGAAAAAATGAGGCTTCTTCCTGACCAAAAGCTCAGCACTCTGGCCACTGCTTATGCCCTTCCTGGGTCACCACACGGGCACCTCAGACTCAGTATGTCCCAAGCTAACTCCTCAGCTGCCTCCAGATCTGCCTCGGGGGCTCCGTGTCTCTGTGAGCAGTACCACCAGAAGCCTGGACCCATCCCTATCCTTCCTTCCTCTTGCGCACAGCGGTCCCCCTCCAGCAAGTCCTGGGGACCGGCCCCCTACACAGCTCTCAGACAGGTCCCCTCTCTATGCCCTCTGCTGCCTCCAGAGGCCAGACTCTCTCCTGACCTCAAGCTTGTGGTGGGGAGGTCATTGCCCTTCTCGTCTGCCCCTCCCCCATGCATGTACCTGGGGCCCCCAGTTGTGCTCAGGCCACTCCTCAACTCAAGACCAGCATGCAAGCTTTCACGGGATTCTTCCTGCAGGAAGGATAAAGCCCAAAGTTCGGAGCATCGGTTGCTGCTAGGCCCAGGTCCTGCCTACCTCGCTGGTCTCTCTGTGGTCCTCCCTATGCCTCTCTCCACCCATGAGGCTCATGGCTCCTCATGGGGCCACGTGGGGCCTCAGCTGGCCCCCAGGGCACTGGGCCCCCCTCATGAGAGACAGTGGCAGGGGCAGCCTGGGTTGGGGAGCACGGAGTGGACTGCATTTCACTACAGCCCCGCATGGTGACTGCTCCTTGCCATCTTGTCTGGGAGCCTGGGGGCACCGCGGTGTCTGTCCTGCTGACACCCTGGACCCCAGGATGTGGCACAGCACCTGACCCTGAAGAATGATGGAACCTTCCTTCCCAGAGGTTTTCACACCCCCATCACAAGTGGGGCCAGTGTTCTGACTCTACAGAGAGAGAGAGACATTGAGATCTGGGGGAAGCTCACCATGAACAAGCACGGAGCCACGGGGACTGCCAGAGCCCAGTCTGGCAGTCACAGAGCCTCAGCCCTGGTCCCAGACACCTTTGGCCTCAGTGTCACTTCCACACAATGACAGACTGGCTGCTGGGCTTCCGAGGCCCTTCTCAGCACGACTAGAGCAGTGGCATGGCCCTGGGGCCCACCCTGCCAGCACCAGCCCAAACCCCGGGGCTCCCCAGAGACCCCAGGGACGGTACTCACGGCTCTTCCTGACACCAGAAGCGGTTGACAGCAAAGGCGATTGCGACCAGCACCAGGAATACAGCCACAGCGATTAGGCCCTGCATCCAGGGTTGCAGGCTCCCCAGACCTGGAAAGAGGGGCGTGGTCACTGCAGCAGGCTAGGGGCTCCAAGTACAAAACAGGGGAGGGAAGGGCCTCATGCCCCAAAGGCTAGAGCCTGTGTCAGAGGCCATCGGCCTGCCAGTGGCCAGGACCAGACGAGACATTCCGGGGCAGCCAGGGTGGCCAGGAGGACCCACCTGATTCCCCACTGAGCTCAGAAAGGGATGACAGTGGGAAAACAGACATTCAAAAAAGGAATGAGATGCCTAGGAGAGACAGCCCTAAGCCCCCGCCCACCCCTCCACGTGGGTCCCATGCAGGGCCCCATAGGGAGTGTCTGGGCCCCAGGGACCAAAGGGCAGCCCTCTGGACAACTGGCCCAGGCCCTGCCAGCCGTGTGTCTCTCCCCTTCTCCCTGACTTCCATAAGGCTGGCGAGGCCAGAGCTGATAGGACTGGGCTGGCATCTGGAAGATCCTGTTCTATAATGAGATTTCTCTGGCACTGGTTAGGGCGCGGGAGTGGAGAACAAGCATGGCAGCTTAGCTAGGGGCACCCGGAGAGAGGGGTGGGACTGAACACCTTTGGAAAAGCAAGACAGAAGGACAAGTTCTCTTCCAGGTTGGGGGGCCAGGAAAAAAGCCTTAAAACCTGAGCCCCTTTTATCTCCTCCGGCTGGATGCCTACAGGACTAGGCCAGAGACCAGGCTGAGACCCCCCCCCCCCGCATTCATCACCTTCTTTCCTTCTTGACCTTTGACACCAGCTTCAACCCTCAAGGTTTCTCAAAATCTCTGCCCTCAGCCACTGGCAGCCCCAAAGGGCTCTCCCCTCCCCCAGGCATCACTGTGCTCTGTGAGCTTGTGAGCGCTTAACCCCCGCAGAGAACAGAAATGCGGGAGCAGGTGGGTGTCAGGAGGAGACAGAGGCCAACAGAAGGCCCTCAGAGGTCTTCGGTCCAGACCAAGACACATGCAGACCTGGTGCCACCCTGTATTTAGAGGGGCCTGGGCTGGGCATCGGAAACCTCATTCTGCCTCACTCTCATTCAAAGTCCTTCCTTCAGTCTACCCTAAAGCTCTCCTGCTGCTGTGAAGGCCCCACCCCTTCTCTGAGATTCCTCTGAGCCTGCCAGGTACAGAGAAGAGGGGAGGGGCCTGGGGCCGGATCCGCGGATCAGCGTGGTTACAAACTTACAGACTTGCCCAAACAAAGTACTTTGGACTCACTGTTTCCTCAGTCTGTCTGTCAGTCCGTGGTTACTTAAGGATGGGGAGTTAGGGCTCCAGCCCTGGGAGGCCCCTCCCTGCCTCCTCTAGACCCTGCAGCCAACTCCCTCCAGACACCCAGGGAACCCCTGGACCCTGCTCCTCCATCCACGTGGCTCTGAAGTGAGCAGAGAGTACAGGGGGCAGAGCCTGCGGCAAGAGAGAGGTGACCTGAGCCCTGTCCCTGAAAGACTGCAAGTCCCTCCCGAGTGATCTCAAACTTTCCCATTGAAGTTCTTTCTGGCTTATCTCTTCACTCAGGCAAAGACCCTGAGGGCAGTTCTGGGAACCCAAACTCTGCCTTCAAGCAGTACGGATGGCCCCGAGCCAGCAAGACCCCCAAAGCAAAGACAGACTTGACCTTCCTGGCCTATTTGCATGGACCCACCTACTTCTGCCCCACAGTTTTCTTAGAGAAACCTGGAAGTATTTTTGGCACTTTGCAGACAGTCCTGGAGATGCTAGTCCGCTGTCTTCCTGGGGTTGACCTCCACTGAAATAAACCCTGTTTGTTTTACCGCCCGTTTCCCTGCATTTGGATTTTGTCAGGAGCCAGGGGCCGAACGTGGTCTGTGTGGGGCCCCCAGAGCCAGGGCTCGTGCACCTGGCTACATCTCTTCTCCCACTGCTGTGTGATCCACTCAAGTCTCTCAACCCCTCTGATCTTCAGATCAGAGGGCTTCCGAGACTGGGAGGCAGAGGGGAAGTGGACCCGCATGTTAGCTCAGGGTCCCTGTGAAGCTACTCGGGGAGCATCTTTGCTGGTCCCCTCTGCACCAAATCCCACCTGCAGAGCCCCCAGACTTGGGAGGCGGATGGGGCCCTGCAGCTGAGGGCGGACAGCAGATCTCTGGGGTGTGGTGCCTCCCTGCTGTGCAGCCTTCCCACGCCCTCACCTGGGTAGGCAGGGCAGCTCTATTGTCCTCACTTTATGGAGGAGAAAACGGAGTGTCACAAAGGGGCAGTGATTTTTCTCCCAGCCACACAGCCAGACAGAGGGAGAGCTCAGATTTCTGAAGTGGGCCACCCTGGGGCACTGGTCCATACCCCACCCTAGCCCAGGAAGTTGAAACAATGAGGACTTCAGCCAGAGACCCGGGCCCAGCCTTGACAACATGCTCCCTCCCCTGGGACAAGCCTGCCCTATGAGGGACCCCTCGGGCCCACTCCCTGAACCCTTATCCTCAGGACCCCACCATCTCTCAGGCAATTCCTGCTCCTAGAGCTTGGGTGTCAACTCCTCTAGGGCTCCAGTCCAAGCCCACACATTTCCCTGCTGCCCACATTCCTCACTCTTGGAAAACAAGTCCCAGACAGAAGCCTTGCTGGGGGGGGGGGGGGGGTCTCTGCCTTTGGAGGTGCCTCCAGCGAGCCCAGTCCCTGCTTCACCTTCCCAGTTGTAGGTGTCCAGAGTGGTGAGGGAAGCCAGACAAGCACTCCCTGGGTCAGCAGCACCCAGCCCAGCCCCCCTCGCCATAGCCACCAGTCCTGGGCTACCTTGCTGACAGCTGGCTGGCGGCACTGCCCTGAACAGGACAGCGAGGAGCAGGATGAGGGCTGACATGGCTGCGGAAGCTTCTGCGCCTTCTCTCGGGCTGCTGGTTTCTGGGCTTCTGGAGCAGTTGTGAGGCCTGGGAGCGTCCGCCTGGAAACGGCTGGCTCAGTCTGGCCCTGGAGGAGAGGAGCTAGTAAGGAAAAAGGCGAGGGAGGAAGGAAGGGAGGTGGAGAGAAACTGCCCTCCCTCCCATGGTAATGAGCTTCCAGGCCTGGCCTTCCAGGTCGGTGCCCTGCCCACTCGAGCTGGCATTCGAGGTCACCTTTCAAAGGTTGGATAAGAAAGCAGGTCTGGGGACCTGGGAGACGGTGAGGGGAGTTGGTGTCTCACCTCCAAGCCCTAGGCCTCCCCAGTTTTTTGTGTCAGTTCTCTTTTCCTGGCAGGGGGCCTGGGCTCTGAGGAGTGACACATTATGGTTCCTATGGGCAGGGTGCCTTGGAAGGCTGACAGTGGGATTAAGAAATCTGCGGTCTGCCGAGAAGCAGGAGCTTGGGGAAAACCCCAGAGGCTAGGGAAAGGTCAAAACTGACCCTCCCCGCCGCAGCCCATCCCATTTCCTATTCTTCAGCTCACCTGTCCCTCCCTAGCCAGGCCAAACCTTGGGGTTTCTGTCCCTCCATCCCTGGCCTAGCCTCGTAGCTCTATAATCTACCCTGTCCTGTGGGGATCATGCCAGAGGGCCTGAGGGGCCCTGTCCCCAGCCTTCCCTACCCACCCAGGTGCCCTGGTCCTGTTCAGCTGTCCTCTCAGCCCCAGATATGGCTTCTGGAAGGTGGATAGAAGCTCCCTGGGACAAGATCGAGGCTCAGTCAGAGACCATTATACACATCTCCCGATCTACCTCCAACATCACAGGGAGACAAGGGAGAGCCCTGCTGTGGAGGCGAAGGAAAGACATCCCCACATGGAAAGATCCAACATGGGGTCCTGAACCCCTGGGCCCTCAAACACTGGGATCACATGGATCCACCTGGCCCTCCAGCTCAGGCACTAAGAATGACCCAAAGACCTGTTGAGGCCTGGGCCAGAGGGTCACGCTGGGTCTCCCTGCCTCACTCCTCCCCAGAAAGCCAAAGAGGCTGAGAGGCTGACTCCACAGACACTAGGAAAGAAGGACCCGGCATCCTGAGGCAAAGTCTCAGAAATGGAGGGTCCCCAGAAGTCAGGGCTGGAAGTCCCTCCACAACCTTCCTGCACGGAAGCCACTGAACTGCTGTTCACAGGACCCTGTGGGCCACCCTTTCCATTGCAGGATGGCTCTGCCAGTGGCAGCCATCGGATGTCATGCCTCACCCCTTCTCCTTATGTACGCAGGTTCAAGGACAGTATGCACTTTCGAGGGCAGAGCACCCAGTATCATCTGAAGACGGGGTGCCTTGGCTTGGACTTGAATGACACATACACGTATGTCTTGTTCTCCCTCCATAACCCCCAGTTGGGTGTCCTCAGAACCTTCTGGCACAAAGTTTGGCGAGCATAGGCACCATTCATGTTAATGAACAGCCAGGGAATCACCTATTGGAATGCAAGGAATGGAGTTGAACTTACTAAACAGCAGGACGCCTTCTTGGACAGCCTAAAGCCGGGCAGTCAGGTGGGCACTTCTGCATTTGAGAAAACACTTCTGGTCCCAGGGTGGGGAATGAGTGGGGAGGGCAAGGGCTGGAGAAAAGGGGCTACTGGCCGGGGGTGGGGGGCATACAGCAGCCCCGCACCCAGCACTGTGGCAGCACAGGGCCACGCGGCTGTGCATCTGAGCCCTGGTCAGGGGATGGAGTGGACAGGACGCAGTTTCTGGACGCAGTGACCAGCCAGCAGGGAGTGGCTGGTCAGACAGGGAGTTGCCAAGGGTGATGCCCAGAGCTTCTGAAGGAACCAGAGCAAGTTTCAGAAGCAATGGGGGGATGGTGAGCTTCAGGCTCAGGAGTATGATGCTCGTGGTGTCTGTGTACCCTCCGGAAGGAAATAGGAGGAAGGCAGCAGGATCTGGGGTCTGGAGTAAAGAGCTAGATCTGGGAGACATGGGTAGCACAGCATGGGTAACTGAGGCACAGGAATGTATGGTCTCCCCAGGGCGGTGTGTGTGTGTGTGTGTGTGTGTGTGTGCGCGTGGTTTGGTGTCTGTGTGTGTATGGTGTGTGTGTAGCGTGTGTGTGGTGTCTGGTATATTATGTGGTTGTGCAATGTGTGTATATATGTGTGTATGTGTGTGCGTGTGTGCATGTGTGGTATATGTGTATGTGCAGTGTAATGTGTGTGTGGTATGTGTGTATGGTGTGTGTCTATGTGTGGTGTATGGTGTCCATGGTGTGTGTACATGTGTGTGTGGTGTTTGTGTGGTATGGGTGTGGTGTGTGGTATGTGTGTGTGTGTAGCAAGAGAAGAGCAGGAGAAAGGAGAGAAGTGAGGAGCAGGACACAACTCCAATGATAAGGGTCTTTAAAAAGGAAGAGGAGCAGGTTAGAGCAGGGGGAAGAAACCTCAGAAGAGTGAGATGTCCCAGAAACCCAGGAAGGAGAGATCCAGTAAGAGCTGGGGGTTGGGGGGGGGTGCTTGTCAGCACTGTGACCCCCTCTTAAGGACTGCCCCCCAGAAGTAGCTCAGCCTCTCCCATTAGTCCCAGGGTATCTGGTCCTTGCTCCCTCATCCAAGCATCCCCCCTTCCCTAAAGAATATGGAGAAGGACAAGGATTCCAGGGGCCCAGTCTGGCCGTCTGGTTTTGGGGTAGTGGGGGAGGAGGATGAGCAGGAAGGACATCAGGTGACCAACAGGAGGAAAACACACCTCCCAGGTCAAAGTCCCAAGCTTTAGAGCAAAACAAGTTGTTCCGGAAAAGAGGGGTGTGGGTGGACACTTGGCTTTGAGGCTGGTCTCTGCTCACTGGGCGTCCTCATCCAGCTGGGGAGGGGGGGTCACCTCCCCACCTGTATGGACATGACCCTGGGTCCCCATGGTAACAAATTGGGCCCCCTGCTGCTTTGGTGTGAGCCCAAGATCTAGACTCAGACCTCAGGGTGTCACAGGGCTGGACTCTGTGTCCTCATCCCTGAGCTGCTGTTCCATCAACACTCAGTTCCTCCCTCCTGGTCCCAGATCAGCTCTCCCCCCGCCCCCCGGAATCATCAGCCCCCCTTGGACAGGTCCTCCATCTAGCTAGACCTTGTGTGACGGATTACCCTTCAGAAAAACCAGTGTAGGCCTAGACTTTCCAGAAGGGGCCTTCTCCCAACCCCAGCCACCTGCCATTACAGTTGTTGCCAGCAGGTGGCAGAGTCCAGCTCCGAGCCCAGCCAGGTTGGGGAGGAAGGGAGGGGGCCGGTTTGGCGCTGAAGATTCGGCAACTTCCCCTCCCTCCAGCCCCCCACTTCCGCCCCTTTCCGTGGGTGGCTTGGAGGAAGAGAGGGTGGACACGGACATGTAAACAGTCAGCCATGCTGGGAACAGGGCCCATGGCATGCTCAGGGCTGTGCTGGAGAGCAACACAGACGACTAAATTGTTGAGGAAGGCGTCCTGGAGGAGGCAACAGCTTCAGAAAGAGATCCGGGCAGAGAGAGGACAAGCAGGGAGGCGTTGGAGAAGGGTGTTTAGAGCACAGAAACAAAAGCTTTTTCTTACTCATCCTCATAGTATTTCAGTCTCTTTAATGTCTTTGCTGCAAGCCTGAGAGCTCCAGGATACCTTGTTTTATTCCTTCAAGCAGATCCTGCTTAAACCCTTTTAGGGCTTCCAACAGCCCTTAAGATAATATGCAAACTTCTTAGCATAAGCTTAAAGATCCCACAAGCTGCCCTGGTGCCCCCTCTTCAGCCCCATCTGGCCCCAGTGCTTCCTCTCTCTTCCTAAGAGTAGCCATGCCCTTGCCCACATCAGGGCCACTACTCTTCCTCTCCTACTTGCCTGGTGGACTCCAACCCATCCTCCAGGTCTTTTCCTAAATGTCACTTTTCTTCAAGGGACTTTCCTTGACCTCCCCTTTCCACCGTCTGAAGTCACTCTCCTGAGTCTCCCCTGCTCATTTCTTCACAGCCATGATCATGAGTGCAATTACATATTGACTTGTGTGCTTATTTGTTTAATATCTGTCTCCCCAGGGAGAAGGCATCATAACCACGTCACCCCCAGTACACCCGAACTGAGCACAGTACATGAGCACACACTGAACAAATACTTTATGAAATAAGTCTCAGTAGACCTAATCCCTACCTCTGGACTAGCCAAAGCTGGAGCTCAGGGAATAATTACTGAATAAAGTAAGAATTTTAGCTCTTTTCGGATCCTTGTTTTTCTCTATCCTCTAGCTGTGATGGTGGAGCCTCACAGGTCTGATTCATCCCTGTGTCACATTGCTCAGAGAAGTTGGAGCTACCCAACCCGGAATGAGAATGAACTCTCCATCCCTAGAGGTGTGCAAGCAGAGGCCCAGAGCTAGGTCACCCAATGGGAACATCTACAAAAGGGGTTCTGGCCCTTCCAGTTCCCAAGGCTTGTGATTCTGTGACTCTGTTAATACACTAAGATGCATACTTACATTTTTAATCAGGTTCTGAGGACGTGGGCTGGTTAGGACTGTGGTAAGCCTCTCTCCCCTCAGACTCAGTACTTCTCTTACCTGGCTCCCCTTCACTTAGCATTCCTATCACAAGGGCCCATGGGCAAAACCTAGGGGTTCATGAACTTGCACAGGGAAAATATTATATCTGCATTTCACTAACCTCTAGCTGAAATTGACCATTTTCTTTCTTTTTTTTTTTTAAGATTTCATTTATTTAATTGTCAGCAACAGAGAGCACAAGCAAGGTGAGCAGGAGAGGGAGAAGCAAAGTTCCCCTGAGCAGGGAGCCCAATGTAGGGCTTGATTCCAGGACCCCAAGATCATGACCTGAGCCAAAGGCAGACACTTAACCCACGGAGCCCCCCAGGCACCCCGAAATTGACCATTTTCTTTCATTAAGAATGAAGGCAACATGGGGCGCCCAGGTGGCTCAGTGGGTTAAAGCCTCTGCCTTCAGCTCAGGTCGTGATCTCAGGGTCCTGGGATCGAGCCCCGCATCGGGCTCTCTGCTCAGCAGGGAGCCTGCTTCCCTCTCTCTCTCTCTCTCTCTGCCTGCCTTTCTGCCTACTTGTGATCTGTCAAATAAATATGTCAAAAAAAAAAAAAAAAGAATGAAGGAAGGCAACAGGGTCAGCTGGCTGGCTCAGTTGGTGCAACTCTTGATCTCGAGGTGGTGAGTTTGAGCCCCATGCTGGGTGTAGAGCTTACTTAAAAATGAAAAAAAAAAAAAAAAAAAAAAAGAAAAAGAAATCTCAAAAAAAAAAAAGAATGAAGACAACAAACCACAGTCTCTCTGCATTATTTCCGTATCACCATACACCATTGGTGCAAACATCTGGATACATCCCTTGTGCTCAACACTATGGAAGTATAGGAGTCACTAGGACTCCATTCCCACTAGATCTTATTATTTAATACATTATAAAAATACACATAAGTTACCATACTATAACCTTATATTTTTGATATTTTAATAACTACATTTCAATACAATTGGTTTCCTCTTCCTTTACACATTTAAAAAGATTACTCTGAGATGGGTGTCCATGGGGTGCCTCAGACCACCCATGGGTCTCACAAAGCAGGACTCAGCAGGAGCCCAGGGCAGGTCTGCTCAAAGCAATGCCACATGAACTCATGGTCAGGTCTGGAGAAAGACTGGCACTTCCTGGACAGGGGCTTCCTGGGACTTAGAGCAGGGGGCCATGGTCAGGTTGAATGGGTGATCGCCCCCGTACAGGGCCCCATCCCTGGAAGCTGGAAGGGGCGAAAAGGACAAGCCCTGAAGCGCCCAAGCCAAGGAATGTACTGGCTGTGACTCCTGGGTCCTAGGCGACTCCACTGGGCCAGTGAGATTTATGACCAGGACCCCCCAGTTGGGGAAAATCAATCACCTTCTCCTGCTGCTTACTCACTCAGCCAAGAAACTAAAGGGCTGACCCTCTGCCAAGAGCTCAGCTGCCGGCAGAGGTCCCAAGGCCCAATCATTGCGCGATGGTTCCAGCGCAGCCCTGTTCCCTGCCCACCATTGTGGGCCCCAGCCGTGGGACTGCACTGTGGGTGCTTGTGTCTAGAATCACAGTGTCCCCTGGCCTAAACACTCATCTTGAATGCTGTGATCTTGTTCCTCATTTTTCACCTCGGGAAGCTGTGACTCAGAGAGGAGCAGACAGGGATACCTGAGTGGCTCAGTGGGTTAAGCCTGGGCCTTTGGCTCAGGTCATGATCTCAGGGTCCCAGGATCGAGCACTGCATCAGGCTCTCTGTTCAGCAGGGAGCCTGCTTCCCTCCTCTCTCTCTGCCTGCTGCTTTGCTACTTATGATCTCTCTCTCTGTGTCAAATAAATAAATAAAATCTTAAAAAAAAAAAAAAAAAGAAAGAAAAGAAAGGGACAGCCACTAATTGAAGGTCACACAGTAAGTTAGTAGGAGAGATAGGGCTCTCTGTGCTGGTCAGTTTCCCAAATAGGCTTCTGGCTTTGCTTTCATTCATTCACTCAACAAATTTGGTGTCTACCATGGGCCTGGAAATACAGTAACGACTAAGATAGGGCTTGTGTTATACAATTATCTGATTAATTATCTAATTACCATTCACCCTTGAGCAACATGTGTTTGAACGCTTGGGTCCACTTATATGTGGACTTTTTTCAGTAGATACAGTACAGCACTGTAAATGTATTTTCTTCTCTTTACTTTTTTTTTAAAGATTTTATTTATTTATTTATTTGACAGACAGAGATTACAAGTAGGCAGAGAGGCAGGCAGAGAGAGAGAGAGAGAGAGGAAGGGAAGTAGGCTCCCTGCTGAGCAGAGAGCCCTATGTGGGGCTTGATCTCAGAACCCTGGGATCATGACCTGAGCTGAAGGCAGAGGCTTTAACCCACTGAGCCATCCAGGCACCCCTGTAAATGTATTTTCTTTGTGATTTGTGATTTTCTTTTCTCTAATTTATTTATGTTATTATATGAATACAGTATATAATCCATACACAAGAGCTGTGTATCAACTGCTCGTGTTATCAGTAAGGCTTCTGGTCAACAGTAGGATATGAGTAGTTAAGTTTTGGGGGAGTCAAAAGTTACATGTGGATTTTTGGCCATGCCCGGGTAGGAGTGGTCAGTGTCCCTATCCCTCATGTTGTTCAAGGGTAAGCTGTAATCTAATTGTACCAGACTTGTTAAAGGAGATGGAAGAGGGCCAAGGGGACCCCCTCCACTGTAGGAAATCAAGAAAAGATAGTATTAATATTAACATTAAGTCTAAAGTTCATTCATTCATTTGTTGGTTTGTTCAACCAACATTTATTGAATGTCTCCCATGGACCAGTCCCTCTCTGAGATGCAAGGATACAGCAATGAACAAAAGAAAGTCAAGATCTGACTTCTCACAAAGCGTACTTATATTTTAGAGGGGTTACCCAGGAAACAAATAAATCGATAAAAAAAAAGGTCATAGGGCAGGAGGGGAAAGACACGACGGGATCAGGAGAATGGGGTACTGGCAGAGAGGGCTGGGCTAGTTCACATAGACTCATCAAGGAAGACTCCTCTAAGAGTCAACACTTGAGCAGAGAGCTGAGGTGAGGAAGCCAGACGTCCAGCTGTTAGAGAGGAGCCCATTGAAGGCATGGAAAGCTGACAGCCAGGGCAGATGTCTGGAGGAAGGGGCATGAGGACAGTGTGAGCATGGCCAATCAAGAAGTGATGGCAGGAGAGGAGGTTTGAAAGACCACTGGAAGGGCGCCTGGGTGGCTCAGTTGGTTAAGCCTCTGCCTTTGGCTCATGTCATGATCCCAGGGTCCTGGGACTGAGCCCCGCATCGGGGTCCCTGCTCCGCAGCAAGCCTGCTTCTCCCTCTTCACTCTCCCGGCTAGTATTCCCTCTCTCTTTCTCCCTCTCTCTCTCTCCCTGTGTCAAATAAATAAATAAATAAATAAATAATCTTTTTGAAAAAGAAAGGCTGCTGGAGAGCCACGCATCTGGACCCTTGCAAGGACTTCAGACTGTACAGACTCCAGCTCTGAATCAGAGCCAAGAAGCTGTAGGCTCTGAGCACAGAAGACAAGATGCGGCCGCTGTGTTGAGAGAAGACCTTGGAAAACAAGAAGAGCAGGAGCAGGGAGACGGGTCGGGAAGCCACCACAGGACCACGGGTGAAGTGGCTTGGGTCAAGGGAGCAGCTGGGGAACTAGGGATGCAGGATTTGAATCTAGGGGACAGCCAACATGATATGGAATAGGAGGGGAAAAGAGAAGCCAAGGAAGGTTTCAAGGTTTTGAGTCTGCTCAGTTACAATAGACAGATGGGGAAGGTCCGGCAGAGGCAGGATTCATGCGTTTTGTCCGGAGAGGAGTACCTGAGTCAGGAGTTCAGAGGTGTGGTCCGGGCTAGAGATGTGTATCTGGGAGCTGTCAGGCAGTGACGGGGGCAGGGCGTGGGGCTCCCCCAGGACATGGGGAGAGAAGATCGGAAGTACCAGTCATCCAGGGAAGAGCTGATGGGAAAGCGTGCAGATAGGAGGAGCTATTGGGGAATCAGCCCATCCGGAGAGCAGGGGGTGATGGGAAAAATGGTCTTGATGGCCTTGTAGGAGCTATTAAGAGGTTTGGTCTTTCCCTTACACACCATTATAGTGTTTTAGGCAAGGACATGGCATGGATCGTCTTGCGTTTCAGGTAGGTCTCTCCAACCACAGCTTGGGGGTGTTGGGTAGACAAAGCAGGGAGCAGTGAGCAAGCTGGGGGTGGGGGTCAGGGGGAGCCAGAAGACAGGAGGCCCGGCTGGGTTAGAGCAGCATGTGGAGAAAAGGGGGAAGACAGAAGAGCAATTTAAGGGTACAACTAGCAGACTGAGGTGCCTTGCTGGATGTGAGGAGGGAGGGATTGGGAAGGGTGGTGTCCAAGGAGCACCTAGTCCTCCCTCTCAGATAACACAGCAGGTTGGGGGTGAGGGGAGACCATTCATTCATTTAACGAGACTCTGAGACAAGTAAAGAACAATGAGCCGAATCCTGGGCCCTAGTGTGGGCGGGCTGAGTTCCCAGCAGCCATGGAACATCTCCGGAGGCAGCTTGGGGTGTGGGAGAGATCTGAGCAGGAAGTAATGGCTTAGAGGGGCTAATGCAGCTGGGATAGGGAAGGATGAGCTGGAAGGCTAGGACCCAGCCCTAAGAAATGCCTAGGTAAATGCACAGAGAGTAGGTCTCCATCCCGAAAGGAAAATAAAGAAGGAATACATATCCCCTTCACACTTCTTATCATCAAAGTACCAGCATCAGGCATGTCTCATATTTCAGGGCCTTTGGAGTCATATAACTGATTTTATTTCACCCTGAATAAAACTGTTTTCTTGGGGCAACTGGGTGGCTCAGTCGGTTAAAGCCTCTGCCTTTGGCTCAGGTCATGATCCCAAGGTCCTGGAATCGAGCCCCGCATCGGGCTCTCTGCTCAGCAGGAAGCCTGCTTACCGCCCCCTCTCTCTCTGCCTGCCTCTCTGCCTACTTGTGATCTCTGTCTATCAAATAAATAAATAAATAAATCTTTAAAAAAAAAAAAAAAACCTGTTTTCTTCCCTTGATACTAATTTTGCCATTAGTCTATTACATATTTAGAGAAGCTGAGATTTTCAGCCTGAAAATGAGTCTCTGTCTCTAAATATCTGCAGGGCTGCCCTAGACCAGAGAAAAATTGTGCTCTGTTTCCTCTAAGCACAGAGCTGGGGGATGAGAAGAGTCACAGAGAGACTGCGTTTAGTTCACTGAGAGAAAGCCTATCTTGAAGAGTATCTAGTGATAGCAAAGAAGAGCCTGAAAGGGTATGAGCTCCACATCACTAGAGGTATACAAGTTGGAGCTGCGAGCTTGCAGAGACAGTTAGCGCACAGGAATGGGATGGGGCGGGGGGAGGGGGTGAATGGGCTCAATGCTGAAGTCTCTGGGGCCCAGGAGGAATGAGCTGGGGGTCAAGACCCTCACCCACCACTATTTGTGAAACCTGAGCAAGACTCCTTCCCTGAGCCTCTGTGTCCCAGCAATGCTGCACAGGATTGGCTGGAGGGTAAAGCATTGACCCCTAGTAGCAGTAGATGTTGGATAAATGTTGGGAGCACCCAGATCTAAACACAGCACCCAGTGTTTGAGGCCCTGTCCCAAACCAGGCCTTTTTCAGAACGGAGACCTCAGCAGGGCAGTGAGAGACATTATGGGCACATTCTGCTGGCCACATGGTCACCATCTCTAACTCAGTGTAGAGCAAGCCACACCCAAGCCGTCTGAACATCTCCTGTTTGGAGCTTTTATCGGAGTCAGACTTAGACCTTCAACATGAAAGGTCTTTTAAAGTCTAGAGCTCTGGGACGCCTGGGTGGTTCAGTTGGCTACGCTTTTGACTTTGGTTCAGGTCATGATCTCAGGGTCTTGGGATCAAGCAGGGAGCCTACTTCTCCCTCTGTGTGCTCTGCCTGCCACTCCTGCTGCTTGTGCTGTCTCTCTCTCTCTCTCTCTCTCTCTGATAAATAAATAAATAAAATCTTTAAAAAAAAAGTTTGGAGCTGCATGCAAAAGTTAAATCAATCATAATTTCATAATTGGAAAAAACAGATTTTTTAAAAGATTTTATTTTTCAGTAATCTCTACACCCAACATGGGGCTCAAACTCATAACCCTGAGATCAAGAGTCGCACACTCTTCTGATTGAGCCAGCCAGGCACCCCACAAAATAGATTTTGGTTTTGTTTTGTTTTGTTTTTAAGATTTTATTTATTTGACAGAGATCACAAGCAGGCAGAGAGGCAGGCAGGAGAGAGGGGTGGGGGAAGCAAGCTGGGATCATGACCTGAGCTGAAGGCAGAGGCTTTAACCCACTGAGCCACCCAGGCGCCCCTAGATTTTATTTTTTAAAGGGAGGAAATACAACAAAATATTCGTTGGTGATCTGGGCTCAGTTTGTGGTTTTTGTTTTGTTTTATTTTTTTTTAAAGATTTTATTTATTTATTTGACAGAGAGAGAGATCACAAGTAGGCAGGGAGGCACAGAGAGGGAGGCAGAGGCAGAGGGAGAAGCAGGCTCCCCGCTGAGCAAGGAGCCCGATGCGGGACTCGATCCCAGGACGCTGGGATCATGACCCAAGCCGAAGGCAGCTGCTTAACCAACTGAGCCACCCAGGCGTCCCTTGATTTTGCTTTTTAAAGCATATTTATTTTGTTTGTTTTTAAACTATAAGTTGTTTTTTTCTCCTCTTCCAACAAATATTTTTTGTTGTTGTTGTTATAGCAACTCTGGAAAGAGCAGAAAGAGAAGGAAACAAAATAAAACAAGACAAGGGGCGCCTGGGTGGCTCAGTGGGTTAAAGCCTCTGCCTTTGGTTCAGGTCATGATCCCAGGGTCCTGGGATCGAGCCCCACATGGGGCTCTCTGCTCCACAGAAAGCCTGCTTCCTCCTCTCTCTGCCTGCCTCCCTGCCTACTTGTGATCTCTCTCTCTGTCAAATAAATAAATAAAATCTTTAAAAAAAAAAAAAAAAGCAAAATCAAGTCACGTTTCTGATTTTTAAGCAGGGCTCTTAAATAGCCTGAAGTTAACCCTGAGCCTCTCTCCGCCAAAGAATCTGTCTCCGGCCAGGCAGGAGCACTCGGACTCTACGGCAGAGCACAGTCTGCCTATTTTCTGGCGAATGGGAGCCTGTCCCCCTCGTGCTCTTCTAGAAAGGACTCCCAGGTGCTGGGACACACATAGGAAGCATTGGGACCTGCCCTCCAGCTCAGTCCAGAAAGATATGTAACATTGGCAGTGCTACCACTTCTTGAAGGAATGCTTACCATGTGCCAGGCACTGGGATAGGTGCTGTGGACACGACTTAACTTAATCCTTACCATATGAGGTGAGTGCAATCCCCATTAGCAACAAGAATCCAGAGGTTCAGAGAAATTAAACTCAGTAAGTGTATCCAGATTTTGAATTCACACTTATTTGATGCACTCGAGTATTACATTAAACTTCCTCCTTACATTAAAAAAAAAAAAAAAAATCAATGACTAAAAAGCAGTGAGTGCCATGAAGGAAGTATACAATTGGAACCTCAGAGAAGCAGCCATTAAACTCCCCAGGAGGAAGAAAAGATCAGGGAAGTCTTCCAGGAAGAGGTGTCATTTGAGTTGAGCTCTGAAGGATGGGTAGGAATTTACCCATATCCAATAATATCCAATCTGACAGGGTGGATATTCAGTGGATATTTTTAATTATAAGAACTAGTAAAGATTTTTATCTGAATTTACAGATGAAATAACACAATGTTTGGGATTTGCTTCATAATAATCCATTTTGTAGACAGGGTGTGTGGGGAGGGATGGAAGCGTAGACAAAACAAGATTGCCCATGTGGGTGATTGTTGAAGTTGGCGATGGATTCATGCCATTTATTATATTATGCTCTTCATTTTCGTATAGATTTGGAAATGCCCTTAATAGAATGAAGGTAATGATCCCTTTGTGCCCACTCACCATGAGGATCTGATGAAATAATTCAGTAAATATTTATTGAGTACCTATGTGAGCCCACACACTCTGGGTGTGACAGAGCCCCCAGTGACCAGGGACACACTGTCACAGCACTGACTTACTCACAGTTACGGAGATGAGGCCCTGACTCAAATATGGGCTGATGGCAAGCAGCACCCAGATACAGTTCAAGGAGCTCTGAGTTCAGAAGTAGGGGAGACACCCATCCCTGGGGGACAGGGGATCCAGCAGGTGCAGCATCTGAGCCTCTGGGGAAAAGTTGAACACACAAAAGTACACCTGCCTTGGGGCATTCGGGGAGGGCATCTCAGCCACGGAAAAGCTCAGAGGTGGGAAGTGAGAGATGATGGATTACACGTGGGATACCTGGGGAGCCCAAAAGGCCCTTAAGGGTGGATGGAAGGCAGAGAATGCCCCAGAGTTTCTTCTCATTCCCATCTAGAGCTAGCATGATTTTTTAGGACGTTCCCTGCTCCACGCATTTTACCCACCCACCTTCCCTCCCTGAAATTCTGGCCACACCCCCAGAGCACTGGGAGCCATCAGAGTGAGTGACAGCAGGCTAATCACAGCCACTTGGGTCTGAGGAGGCCCCTTGCCTCTCTCTGAGGACCCTCCAGCAAGGACAAGTGCGGGACAAAAGCCAAGCCTACCCCCCCTCGCCTGCCACTGCCCTCATTAGCATCATACAGAAAACCTGCCAGCCGGCTCCCGGCAACTGGACAGGCCAGCCCTGGCTTTGGCTGGGCCCCAACCAAGCAGATGTGGACCCTGAAGGGCCCTGTGGGCCACCCTGTCCCCCCCCCCCCAAAAAAAACTAAACACACCAGGCAACCACCTCCCTGTCCTGCCTGCCCCACTGCACCGCCCCCGGAATCTGTGGAGGCTGCCAGAAAGCCAAATGCAGCGGCCGAACCCTGCACAGTGACGCCTAGGGTCTTAGAGACCTCAACTTGTACCTGTCATTAGATGCAGGCTCAAATCCTAGCCCCGCAGACCATGGCGGTCAGAGCCTACCAGTCCCTAGTTTAGACAGCTGCTTTAGAATGTGCCACCGCCAGACCACAGAGTCACGGCTTCCCAGGACTTAAGTCTCCAGACTGGCCCGGCAGGTACTGGCTCCAGAGCTCTGAGGTCCCAGGTGGGCCTGGGTGAGATTGCCTGGGGGCTTAGGGCTGGGAGTGCCTGTGTCTGTCTGGGTCCCACCTATTCAGGGGTAATGGAGAGGGGCGTGAGAGTGATGGGGAGGCCTGATAGCCCATTGAACACGCAGCTCCCAGGAGACTGCTGCAGAGAGGGGCGGAGCCCGAGAGAAGGAACCGTGGCTAGCCTGTGTGGGAACGGCCAGAGGGCAGAAGGCCCAGCCTCTCGGGATCCTTCAGAGCCTGGGACCCAGGAGCACCACAGGTCCCAGGCTGCAGGCAGTGAGCTGGGAAGGGCTGAGGACCCTGGGCTCCCAGGTCTCAGCTGGCTGAGCTGTCACTGGGCATGGGGTGGGAAAGAGTTTTCCACCCTGGTCCCGGAGGTCCACAGGGTCTCAGAAAGGCAAGGGTCTGTTGCGGGACCTAGTTATGGGATGAGGGGGTGGGGGCTGCCTAGGGAGAAGGGACGTTATCTTCAAACCACCATCTGCATCAGTGAGGCTGAGTCAGGGGAAATTGTGTATCCCCCATATCAGGGAACTCACAGAATAGCATATGACCCAACCTCCCCTCCCACAAGGTGTGGGGGAGCCCCTGATTTCCCCGCAGGGTAGTCCCATCCTGATGGCCCAGAACTGAGCCGAGCCTCTCTGCAGCCATCCCAGCAGCATTTAGGGGTTTGCCTACATTGGGGTGAGCAAACTGGCTCCCTGAACAGCCTGGGGGAGAATCGCAGCTGGGCTTCTCTCTCAGCTACATGACCTCGAGCAAATCATTCAACCTGTCTGAGGTCATCTGTAAAATGGGAGTGACTGTCCTGCTGCAGGGGGTTGTCAGGAGGAGTCAGTGAGACAGCAGAGTCGAAAGCCCAGCCCTTTGATGTAAACTGGACGGTGAACACAGGGGAGGCTAACCTTCAGTGAGCCACGTCCTCTTCCCAAGCTTCCCAGATCTGGGGGTGGGGTCCCTCATTCTCTGTCTGTGAAAATCTGCTCTTCCCTGGGAGTTTAGCATCATAACAAGTCTAAATTTAAGTTAATTCAAATTAAACAAACTTAGAATTCAGGTACTCTGTTGCACTAGCCACATTTTAAGAGCTTGAGAGACACGGGGGCTTAGTGGCTATCGCACTGGACAGGGCAGACATAGAACACGTCCACCATTCCAGAAAGCTCAACTGGGCAGCACTGGACTCAAGGCAGGAGACAGCTCCAGGTTGGGAGTTAGGAGATCTGGGTTCTAGCTCCAGCTTGGAATTGGTTCAGGCTGCTTAAACAAGTCCCTTTTCCTCTCGGAGCCTCAGTTTCTCCATCTGTACAGCCTATCCCACACTCCGAGCAAGGCAGAGCACGGTCAGTGTTTGATGAGGACCTTTCGATTGATTCTATTCCCCCACTGCCTTGGA
Source organism: Mustela nigripes (assembly GCF_022355385.1). Lineage (NCBI taxonomy): Eukaryota > Metazoa > Chordata > Mammalia > Carnivora > Mustelidae > Mustela > Mustela nigripes. Next base: position 36,834,077 of record NC_081570.1, read on the forward strand.
TCAGGCTCCTCTGGAAACAGGTGAGTATGTGGATGGCTGATGGGGAGGCTGAGGGACCCACCTGCCCAGCCCCAGGCTCCAGCAGCTCCAGATAATACTCCCTGGAATCTAAAGTTTGTCAGGTGAGCCTCCCTGAGTCTCAGCACCTCAGACCTTTGTCTCCAGGTCACCAAAGCTGGAGCCAGGGGGCAGGCCTCACTGAGGACCAAAGAGTATCTTTCCATAGACTTATGCGGGCCTGAGAAGCTGGCAGACCCCGAACTCATCCCTCCTGAAGCAGGCAGGGCCACGGGGAGGACGCAGCCTCATGGAAGGCAGCCCAAAGGGGAGGGGAGGCACAGAGTGGAGAGTCAGAAATGCGCTATCAGCACTGCCCGTCCTCCCCACTTCCTCTCTTGAACGGATCACATCCTGTTATTGTGTGGACAGAGAAGGCCAGGGGCTGGGGAGGGAGGCAGGGTTCCGACTAAGTGAGTGTGGAGGGAAAAGAGGAGATGGAGGGAATGTCACAGTGGGCATCAGGTTACCCTGACTGCCTGGTGTAGGTTCAGGGAGGGAGAGGCCTGGACATGGGTGGGATAAACCAGGAAAGGCAGCTGGGCCACAAAAAGAGCCTGACCTTTGGAGTCAGACTTACCTGGCTTGAAGTTCCAAGACTGACACAGATTGTACTGCTGTGGATCTTGGGTAAATCACCTACCCTTTCTGAGCTTCAGTTTTGTCATCTGCAAAGTGAAGCTACTAATTCTCATCTCCCAGGGCTGGCATGGGATTTCAAAAGAATCTACATTGAGTGCTTGTGTGTTATAGAAAGAGCTGTTATTATTGCTAAAAATGGGGTTGGGATAGGGTTATACCTGGGGATGGCAGAAGAGAGAAAGAGGGCAGAGGGGGGGAGTGGAAACATTAATTATTCCTCTGGACTTGCAGCATGCTGGCAAGGAGCTTACCCTGTCCCTGTCAGGAGCCCAGGGGCTCAGGGGCTCGGAGGTTGGGTGGAGAGTGTATGGAGCGGAACAGGTACAGAGCCCAGAAGAAAGTGTTGGGAGAGAGGAATCCAGGGGCCAGGGGAGACCCTGGAGGCCCAGAGTAATGTTTGCTGAATTGGAAAGAACCTGAGGTGGAGGTTGGGCATGTTTCTTGAAGAATGCCATATCCTGTAATCCAGGTGCCTTTGCAGGGAGGCTCAGCCTGTCTCAAGCCCCGGGCATCTCCTCTCAGTGGCGGATGTGAGTTGCTCCAGTGATGCTGGTCCTCCCTCCTGGGGGCCGTACTCCTGACCAGCCCGCCAGGAATCAGACAGGGCCCTCTTTCTATCTTCTGCCATCCCCACAATCTGTAGCAGTCTTGGAACTTCAAGCCAGGTAAGTCTGACCCCAAAAGCCAGGGGTTTTTTTGCAGCCCAGCTGCATTTCCTGGTTTATCCCACCCATGTCCTAGTCTCGCCCTTCCTGAACCAACACCACGTCGACTGCCCTCACGGCCTATCCTCAAGCTGAGCCCATTGGTTTGGGCAAGCTCCCCTGTGCCCACACTCATTGCCCATGGTCCTGGGCAGATTGCTGGACAAGCTGAGCTGTTAGCTTCCCTGCAGTACAACCCAGGCCTATCTGCTCGCCAAACGCCAACTACTTATTGGCTGTTTCTTCTTCCGCTCTTGAACATCAGTGAGCACTGGCTCTGGACTCAGACCTCACTTCAAATCCTGCAAAAGCTATGTGAAACCCCAGCCCCTCTCTAGGCCTCATTTCCTTCTCTGGACAACAGAGAGAATGTCCGGGGGATCCTGACTTACTTGGTTCCTTATTGTGACTCATGATGGCCGCTGCTGGACGCTATGTGCAGCCCCATGGCACGTCCTCAGTACGCTGGACAGAGGCACTTACTGGACTTGTGTGGGGCCGTGGGACCAGAGGGGGCACCTTCAGTTTTTTGCAAGTAGAGAAGGGGCAGTGGGCAACATAAGGAGGCAAGGTTGCCATGAGGACTTGGATAAACTGCTTCCTGATCTTCACCAGCTGCTGGGGCCCAGCCAGAAAAACCGCACACCCTACCTCCCCACCAACAGAAGCAACCGAAGGGACAGAGCGGTCCATTTGTCCCTAACCAACCCAGGACTGTGGTATTAGGTGGGGGTTGAGGAACATTGCAGGAGGGGTGTTTGTAGGGATGTTTGTAGGGATGACCCAGCCTCCCACCCATCCATCCCAACCCCCCTCTCTTCCATGCTGGCCTCAACACTGAGCTAGGACATTCCATACATTAGAACCTCTTCATACAGTAAATATTGAATAATTTGAAAAATAAAATAATTGAAATAAAATAATTGAAATAATAAATAATTATATAAATAAATAAATATAAAATAAAATAATTGAAAATATTGAATGGGTCCCACGCTCGGTCTTCCAGGGCCCTCAGGAGGCCTAGAGACACATGACCCTTGAGGGGCTCATGTTTGAGTGGGGAAGCAGACAAGGGGGCAAACATTAGCCAGCACAGAGGGAAGGAAGGCCCCACCACGTCAGGGCAGTCTTCTGGATGCTGGAGACAAGTTAGCCAGATGAATGGAAGATGGACAAGATAATAGCAACAAAAAGTGCAAAATTGGTTGTTTAAAAAAAAAAAAAAAGGCAACGGGACAGAAAGGAGAGTCCAGCAGGAGCAGAGAAAACAAAGGGCAGAAGGGCAAGAACACGGTCCCTTCCCTGAGGTGGGCACAGGATGCCCTGGGAGGCAGGAAGCCTAGTCCTGCCCTGCTTGCCACTGTTGTCACCATTCCAGGGATGTGTGGCCCTGGGAAGACTCCCTTCCTCTTTGGGCCTCAGTCTTCCCACCTGGAGATGGAGACATTAGCCCAAAGGATCCCCAAGGGCCTGGCCCACCTGGGCAGTCAATAGCCTCACAGCCTCTGCCTGGTGGTCACAGAGTCAGCTCCTCCTGACCTCTCTGGAGGTGGACTGCCTTGCCTTCTCCTGGGAAAGGTCCTTCCGGAAATGGGTGTTCCTCCCTTCTCATTCTCCTCCCCTCATGCTCTTCTGGCCAGAGCATCTGTGACCACTGTGTTGGGCTTGGCTAACCACTTCCTCAACTCCAAACCCCCTTTTATCATAGGCTCTGAAATTGCTGTCTTGTGCACATACTCTCTCCCTGCCACCCTGCCTGCCTTTCCCCCTAGGACTAAGTCTCATCATCCCGTCCCCACAAGGGCCTCCTTGCCCCAGGCCAGGGAGAAGCACACTTGGAGTCTTCCAAAAGCCCAGAAACTTCTCTCTGGGCCAGGGCATGATCCCAAGCTCTGCCAAGCCTTGGCCCTCCTAGCTACAGGTGGAAGCTTCCTAGGACAGGGGCCACCAAGATCCAAGCCTGGTGAGATAAGCAAGGCTGACCCCAAAGGAGCCCGAGTTATCCATGGGCCCCTTGAGTTCCCCTCTGAACTCATCTTTTTTCCCTAATACTAATCAGCTTCTAATGTGCTGTATCTTTACTACATCAATCCCATAATCAATGTATTTCATATGTTCACAGGTATCTGATCTGTGTGTTTACCGTCTGTCTCCCTGCTAGAATTCAAGCAACACAAGAACAGGGATGTTGGTTTTCTTCACTGCTGGATCTCCAGTACCTAGAATAACACCTGGCCCATTGGAGGGGCTCAAAAAATATTGTTAAATAAAAAGATTGGCTCTCCATTAGAAATTCTGACCTACTGAGCTCCCTGAAGTTCCAACGGTCCATTTGCGGGACCCCACCCTCCTCTTCCACCCTCCCTCTCACCTCCCCTCTTTGCCCGGAACCCGGAGTCCCTGCCTGTACGGGCCTTCCCATTCCTGAGCCTCCATTCACTGATCACTAACCCGAAAGCCTCAGCCTATCCCCGAGCCCCATGTGAGTCCTGCACCCCCAGACCCTAAAGAGCCAGGCATAATAGAGGCAGCCTCCCTTTGAGTCATGAGGGCCCCTGGGATCCTGCTCTGCTGAGAACTTAGTCTGTCCTGAACCAATGATAAAAGCAACCAGCCCAGCCATGGAGCCTGAACCCAACACGTACAGGGGACCATCTGTGGGGTGGCCCCGAGCCAAAAGTGTGGGTACACGATGCTAAGAAGAGTCCCCCACACAGAGGTCTGGCAGAGCGAAAAGAATGGAACCTTCATAGGAGGAGCCTCCGGGTGGTGGGTGGTGAGTGGGATCCCACCCCGAGAGGACAGCTGAGCTCTGGAGTTCCCTCCATTTCGGGAGAGACAGACTCTTACCAGGCCCCTTCCTTTTAATGTCCCAACTCCCAGGCGTGGGGGGTATAAGCTGCAAGGACAGAGTCCAAGCCCGTCTGTAAAACTTTTATTTAGAAATCTTCCCAATATATCCTTATATATATACACACATCATCATCACAAGGGTTGTGTTGCTAAAGAGTCACGCCCACAGTGTTGGCCTCCGGGCTGTACAAAGGTCAAGGTACCTGGAGCGGTTACTCCTCTTCTGCAGAAAAATGCAGAGACCAACACAACCCATCACGTACAGTACAACAGAGACGGAAAGTGCTGGGCCCGCCCACAGGAACAACGCTCTATGTACAGGGGCAGGGGCGAGCCTTTGGCGGGGGAGGGGTCACGTACCATCGGAATCACAAGTACGACCAGACCATCCCCAAAGGCTGAGATAGTTGTCGGCTGACTACAGATGCTGGGCCCTTTGCTCTGTTTTTGGAAAAGAAGAAAGGTTGTACCATCTTGTCGTTTGTCACCGCCAATAAAAGCATAAGAATTTTCCTGAAAAGATGCGAATCCCTCCAGTTCTTACAATCATCTCTGTTCTCGATTTTTTTTCCCCTTTTACATCTTTTCCCTTGGCACAGGTATTATTCTTGGAAGGTTGCCATTTCTTCATAGGTGACGAGGCAGAGGAAGGAGGAGGGTGTGGTGGGTGGGGCGAGGGGGGTGCAGATGAACATTAAAATTGTGGATCTTCAGTTAGTCTTACAAAAACACGAGGCTTTGCCCATCCCTACCCAGGCCCGTGGCGGGAAGCTGTGTTATGTCTTACATATTCTCTGCCCATATCTTTTTCCATTCTCACTCCTCGACCTCTCTTTGGAAGGAGACACAAGTGAGGTCAATCTGGAGAAATGAGGACAATCCGGATAACTCAGGTAAAAGTGGTTTGGAACCTAAATTACCCAGATCCTGCGCAGTCAGGCAGACTGGTCCACTGCCCAGGCCCTGGACTCAGGATAGGAAACCCCATTGCAGGAATGATGCTGAGGTTGAAAGAGTTCTTTCTGGTCTCAAAATGCTTCTAATTTCATGAATTCACTTGGAATGGAATCCACAGCCCTAGTGGACAGGCCAAGCCAGGGTATTTTATGAGAAACGGACACAGAGAGGGATAACTTATCCACGTCATTCTGCAAGTCTGAGAGAAGAGGAAGCCAGAAGCCTGAGTTCCTGATAGAATGAGCGATCCGTCTCCTAAAACCTCTCCATCCATCCATACTGTGGCCACTGTTCACTCCCAGGTCAAATTAATCCACCGGCAAACAAACGCAGCTTTAGGACCGAGGATAGGAGCTCCCTCGTTACACAGATGGGATTCCTCACAGGAGATTCCAAGCATTGGAAAGAAAACAAGCCTAATGTTCAGCAAAATAGGATGCTGGGGATCTGAAATGGACAGAGAGTCTGAGTGCTAAAGGATTACCACGTTGCTCCCCTACTCACAAACTAGACCTCACAACTTAAGAGGGAGGGGACGGAGCCAGGTTTGTGCCCTGTGAGCACAGGGCTGTGCCCAAGGCCCTTCACTGGGTGGGACTGTCTTTCCTCTAACCTCAAAGACAGAATCTGGTGGGAGGTGGCTGCGGTGACTTGAGGGTACAATGACACGTGTATAGGGCTTGTGCAGGGTTTGTTCCATGGGTGTGGAACGCATGTCACAGGCAGGCCTGGCCTTAAGAAAACCATGTCCCACCACCTGGATTGACACAAGAGATCAAAAAGGGGCAGTGGTCCACTCTACAAAAAAATTCTTCACTTTACAAAAGGACTTGCAGTAGTATTTCTTTAAAAGATGAAGGATGAGGGTTCGATTTACAAAAATTTCATATACAGCTCTCAGAGCAGGGTGCTCCTGTGGCGGTAAGCCAACCTTCCATACACACCCTAGATGACTCGGAGTTGTAGAATGCAGGGGTGCTGGAGATTCTGCTGCGTGAATGTGCACTTGTCTGGGTCTCAGCCAGGTCTCTGATTGGTTTTCCCCCTGCCCTCCAAGTGGGGCTACAGCCTGGGTCTTATCAAGACCTAAAGATCCCACCAATAACTAAAGTCAAGCAAAAATCCCAAATGCCAGGAATTTGCAGGACAGGGTTTGTGCTCAGCTGGGTTCAGACCAAGCCATCAGCAGACACACACCCTAGAGAAGAGCATCAGAGGACCCACAGACGGGGCTGCACATCCACGCTAAGCAGGGGTGCATGGCCATCGGCACATGGCCATCAGCACACAGCCATTGGCTTGCCACCAGAACAGCGGCGGGGAGTGGAGAGTACAGGCAGGCTGCTCTGAGACACTGCCAGGATTCGAACCCAAAGCCCAAAGAGCTCTGGTTCAATTTCACACTCACCATTCTCCCTCTCCCTGCCTTCATGAGGCCTGCCAAGGCAGGCTCTCAGCTACAGACTCAGTCCCCAAAAGGATTAGGAAGGCAAGTCTCAGTGGGGAGAAAGCAGAGCTTTGATCCCCGGGGCAAGCAGTAAGGGCTACTGGGTTTTCTGACCCTCTGGCCCAGCTAGTTGAGAGCAAGCTGTCCACTGGCCATCTTCTTCAACCAGGCCCTATAGAAGGCACCTCGAGGCTTGCGACTGTCTACGGCAGCTGGCAAGCTGGGTGGACCGACATGGGCCTGGGTGAAGATGGGGCTCACCCAGAAATGGGCGGCGTCTGGGTACCTATGTATTTGGACAGAGTGGCCACACAGGCCACACCAGCCAGCTTGGGAGGGGTTAAAGGCAAGGCAGAGGTTGCTGGATGTTGCCGGGGAGAGCTGACAACCCCAGGTCTTGGCAAAGACAGGGCCCCTAAGCTCCAGGACAAAAGCAGTGTCAGTCCAGCTTCTTACTGGAGAAGTCTTAGGGATTGGGGGAAGGGGGAAGACTGTGCTGTCTTCATAAAAAGTACCTACCACTTTGCTCCATTTTTCTGTTCTCCCACTGAGGCAGGAGTCAGGGAAGCTGCCCCGGGGGCAGTTAGGGCTCTGCCAAGTTCAGACACCAAGGAAAGCTCATCGAGTCCATTGCCCTGCTTCAGAGCTGCCCAATCCTCACCCCACCTGCCCTGAAGCCCACAGGCCCAGCGGCCTGAAGGTGCCCTCCCGGCTGGTCCTGAACGGTCCCGGCCCCATCACCGAGGACCTGCTCCATCAGCGGCTGGCAGCATGGCGGGATGGAGGCTGCGGGCTGTGTGCTTGGGGGCCGGCTCTTCCGTGTAGCTGTCCGGGCTGGCCGCCCCATCCAGTGAGCTGCCGCAGCTGGAGTTCGGGGACAGCACGTCCTGCAGGAGGTCATCAGGAGGTGCACCGCCCCCTCCACCACCTCCTCCACCACCAGCCCCCACCACGGGGTCCTTGCCAGGCTTGGCCCGCTGGGTACCCTCCTCCTCCTGGTCATTGAGCAGCTTGGCCAGGAAGTTGATGTACTTCATGGCCAAGCGGAGGATCTCATTCTTGCTAAGCTTCTTGTCTGGGGGATGTGTGGGGATCAGCTTGCGGAGCTCAGCAAAGGCCCCATTCACATTCTGCTGCCGCCATCGTTCTCGGCTGTTGGTGAAGATGCGTCGCACTACTTTGGTGTGGGGACCTGGAGGTAGGAGGACAAGAGTTTAAAAAAAAGAGATGAATGTCCCCCAAGGCACCTTTTCCTGTACAGAAGAAGAGAAACTATCCTTTGGAAAACTTGGGAAACCTAGAATGCCTTCTTGCTTTTTACTTAGAAAACTCCTGCGGCGCCTGGGTGGCTCAGTGGGTTGAGCCGCTGCTACGGCTCAGGTCATGATCTCAGGGTGCTGGGATTGAGTCCCGCATCGGGCTCTCTGCTCAGCAGGGAGCCTGCTTCCTCCTCTCTCTCTCTGCCTGCCTCTCTGCCTACTTGTGATCTCTCTCTGTCAAATAAATAAATAAAATCTTTAAAAAAAAGAAAGAAAGAAAGAAAACTCCTGGGGTGCCTGGGTGGCTCAGTCATTAAGCATCTGCCTTCAGCTCAGGTCATGATCCCAGGGCCCTGGGATCGACCCCCGCACTGGGCTCCCTGCTCAATGGGAAGCCTGCCTTCTCCCTCTTCCACGACCTCTGCTTGTGTTCCCTCTCGCATTGTCCCTCTCTGTCAAATAAATAAATAAAATCTTTACCAAAAGAAAGAAAACTCCTACTCAGCCTTCAAACCCCCATTCATCTGTTTCCTCCACTCGGGGGATTTCCCTCAACTTGTCGGGCCAGACCTCACCAATAACCATGGCCCTACAACTCCTTGATCTCCATCATCTTTTTTTTTTTAAACATTTATTTACTTATTTGAGAGAGAGAAAGACAGCATGTACACACACGTGTGCACAGATCCGACTGGGGAGGAAGGGGTGGGGCAGAGGAAGAAAAAGAGAGAGTCTTTTGAACAGTCCTGTGCTGAGTGTGGAGCCTGATGAGGGGCTCAATCTCACAACCCGGAGATCACAACCTGAGCAGAAACCAAGAATCAGACACTTAACTGACTGAGCCACCCAGGCACCCTTCTGGGACTTTTGACCATTAGTGTCTATGCATGTCTCCCTCTTGGGGCTGTGAGGCATTTGAGGACAGGGACCTTATGTTATTCATTCATTGTGCCAAGAGGCCATACAGCCCTAGTGAGAAAGACAAACTCTGGAGCCAGACTTTCTGGACTGAATCCCTGACTAGGACTCACTAGACAGTTACTCGGCGCAGGTTACTTAAACTCTCTGTGCTTTAGCTTAGTCATCTGTAAAACGGAGATAATACAAGAGTAACTGAAATCATGAGACTGTCACATGGATTGAACAGCTACCACAGGTAAAGTCCTTAATACAAACCTGCCTCAGATTAAACATTCAGTAAATGGCAGCTATCGTCACCCATCCATCAGTTACATACTAATAACTGGGTACCGTGCCGGACACCGTGCCAGGCACTAAGGGGAATAGGGTCCCTGTCCTCATGGAGCATACCTTTTAATGGTGATGACAGATGATGAACAAGTAGCAAACAAATAAAGAAACAGGAGGCTGAATGTAGTAACAGATGGAAAGGAGCTACTACGTTTAGCTGAGGTGGTTGGGGATGGCATATTGGAGAAGGAGACATCTATAAGGTAAGAACTTGAGCTGAAGAAGAGCCAGCCAAGCCCAGGTCGGGAAGACAGACTACCATGGGCAAAGGCCCTAAGCTGGAAAATGGCCCAAGCCAACCTGGCTAATTAGTGTGGGTGTGATCAGAGTAGACTGGTTCCAGGCCCCACAGGTCTCTGCAGTAAGTGTGGGAGAACTCTATTCTAAGAGTGATGGAAAACAGGCTTGGCTGATCATGCTGGCAGGGATGGGGGGCGGGGGAATGGAGTAGAGAGCACAGACAAGAGGGAAAACAACCTACCCTGTGGGCTCTCTCCCCAAGAAAAGAAATGGAGAGATGGGCCACGCAAGGCTCGAAACAGGTGTCTGAGGGCTGCCTCAGTCTCTCCATGTCTACTGATGACAGACTAGACCGAAATTCAGACTAGATTCATGTCCTGAGCCTTGTGAAGCAGTAACAGACCCATGCATGTTTTGAGCACCTATGGTATTCAAAGCACTGCACTCAATGTCCCAGTCCGACCTGGCATTCCCAAAGCCAGAGAAAACAGAAGAGGGCCCTCCTGATGCTCCTGAGCTCCTGGGCTGAGGTGGCCGCTCCCCTCCCAACACTGAGGCCAGCCCAGCGCCGGGCTCCCAGCGGTCACCAGGAAGCTCCATGCACTGAAAGAATTCCTAGGCTGGGGATATTTGTTCGCCCTCTTCAACCTCAGAAAGGGGAAGCTAGGATAGGGGAAAACAGGAGAGGAGGGGTCAAGGCCTCCCCTTGGTCCTACAGCTTGCTTCACTGCTAAGGAGAGACAAGGATGGCTCACCCAGGCACGGACACTGGCATGGACACACATACACATGGATGCACACATGCATGTATATACATATACATATAAATATACATATACATATACACACATATACACACACACCACCTCTCAGGGAGGACAACGTACCCCCTGCCTGATAACGTCTGCAAGCTGATTTTCCAAACCCCAACAGGCCCAGGGCCCAGCTGACTCTTTGCCAAAGACCAGCCCCAGACTGGGAAAAAACAGACACCTGCCGGCCGGCCTCCCCTGGGCTGCCTGCCGCAGAGGAAATAACTCTCTGTTCTCTGGCCTCCGGGCCAGACAGAGGGCCATCCCTCAACTGTGACATGAGGAGGTCCATCCCTGCTCCACGGCTAATGCTGGCTGACCTGGAGGGAGCAACTAGTTGGGGAAGAGACATGACAATTGCTGTCACGGCTGTAGCGAGACAGAACTCCGAAAGGAGCACCTACCCCCAGCCAGGCCCTAAAAACACTTTACCCCACTGTACTCTCTCAGCAAGCTGTGAGGAAGCTACTACTCTCCCCACTTTCCAAACGAGGAAACAGAGAATCAGGAAAGTTCAGCAGTAGGAATCCACACCAAGTCCCAACTTCAGCCCTTCCATTAGTTCCACCTCTATGGATTCTTTTTGGTGAAATCTCTGATTCCAAAGTCTCATGGACCTACTCTGTACCTTGCCCCCCCACACACACACACCTTCCTCTTCACCTCCATTTCTGTCTATTCCTCTCTGGCAGCTTCCCAGAGAACTCCCCACCTCTCTACACCTTCCTCTTCCCCAAGTCTGTCTATCCCTCTGTGTCCTCCGCCTCTCTGGGGCCAGGCACTGAGTAGGTGCTCAGTAAATATTGGTGACATTTATTAGTAATGGCTTCCCTGTAGTTCGGCACTCCCCCCAAAACCTCAACTCCTGTCCCCTTCTCCTCCTTCCTCTTCTCTGTGGCTGGCTGATTCTCCTATCTTCTGCCCTCTCTTCCCTGGGGAACTTTGTGGCTGGTCCTGCCTACTCTCGTTTGATATACCTCCCTCCCCTCTCTAACCCAGCAGCACTGACAACCCACCACCCTTCCCTCTTGGACCTACACGCCTCAAGTCCCTGGCTAGTTAGGTCCTATAAGGTCTGTTCCTTGTCCAGATTCTAGGCCCTCTCCCCTCCAGAACACCACAGAGGACTCCCCTCCAGAAGCTCCAGCTTTATACATATCCCTCCTGCTGGCTCCTTGAATAAATCCCAGTCCGGCTTCAAATCCTCAGGTGTCCTTCCTACAGGGTCCCAGGCCTCAGTGGAGCTGACACACGGGCAGTAGCTCCAGGGATTTGCTCCAAGTTCCGGGCTCTGAAGGGCCTGCTCTCCCGCCACCTGGTGTTGGGTCTCATCTACTACATGGGAAGAGGGCCAGGATACTCCAAATTTCCCATTCATCCAACCCCTTTCCCAAGTTCAGCGCGAAAGACTATTCAGGTAGTTCACAACAGTAGTGCTGGGGACCTTCTAGAGGATGCGGGGAGGGCAGGGTAGATTCTGTGATGTCGGGACGGGAACTCCAGGTCTCAGCCCTGGGTATGGAACAGGGGACAAGAGGGCCCCACAATAATGGGACCTAGGACAAGGGCCTTAGCTGTCCAATTCCAGGCAGAGAGCAGACTCCAGATTCCAAAAAGGACTTGGGAGGAGGTGCAAGAAATCCCTGAGGGTCTTCTGCCCTCCCCCTGGGATTCTTGCCAAATGTGGAAATGGAGCTACAGTGGGGACTGCAACTGACCCTAGAGATTTGGGCTAAATGCTGCAGTGTGTCCTCACTGCCATGTGCCCTCTTCCCAGGAGCGTGAGGATGGCACCCCCCCAGCCCCACCCATGACTTCCCCTTGACCCAGGTCAGTTGCAGGGCAAAGACTCTCCTTCCAAGGCAGCCAACCCATCTACGTGAGACACCTGTGGTGTATAGTCCCTGAAGATCCCACCTTTGGGGCTCTAACCAGCACGAGGGGTGAGTACAAAGGGAGAGGCAGGTAGACTCACCATCAGTAATCTCCATCTCATAAGGGGAGGGTCTCCTCTTCACTCGATTGTTGGTGGTGAACATAGGGAAGGCATCTGGCTCCCCAAAGAACCCACTGTGGGAGGGAGCAGGCAGATCACAAGACCACATGTAGGTGGAGGGGAGAAAGCCTCCTGAGGGATCCTCCCCACAGGTTCCTCAGCCCTCTCCCCCTAGAAAACAAGGGTAGGGTAACCCTGCTCCCTTCATACCTGGGTTTGGGATGCCAGGAGCATCACACACAGACACCCAAACACACCCACAGAATGCTGCTACTCTCTCTCCTCCGTGAGACAAACAAGGGAAGAAGGGGCCACACACCCACACACTCCTCCCCCCCCCCCCACACACACAGTCAGAAGTGAACACATGGAGCATATGCAAAATTGAATACACACACCCCACCGGCAGACATACGCCCCTTCCCAGAAGTGAGCACACAATCCACAGACACCTACCCTCCCAAACAGGTACCCACACAGGCAGGGAGTCGCATTCACACCTGATGGCGGGCAATTTGCACCTCACAGGGCACGGGGTCCCTTTTCCCACAAATCACCCCCACCTTTGCCCTGGCCCCCAGGGGGCCTGTGCACAGACAACAGAAAGAAAACCTCCCTCCACTGACCACTGCTTACACCCCCCCCACCACCACCACCACTCTGGGATCTCAACAGCTTCCTCCTCAAGGTCTCCCATAGACTCACTAACTGCCCCACATTGTCAACCCCTGCTTCATCTTCCTGTCTCCACCCCAAACCTACCTCCATCTCCCCACCATCTCAGTGGCCCCAGCAGGGGAACGGACACCTTAACAGGAGTGGGGTACAGACCCCAGCCAGAGACGGAAGCTAAGGGCATAGGGGCTCAGAAGGGGAGGAAGGAATCCGCTCCCCACATGGGCCCTGTAGCGGTTTCAGGGGAGGGAGCCCTCTTGCAACCTCAGATCCCTATCTCTTACCTGTCCACCGAGGACGGCAGCTTCCAGAAGAATTGCACGGTGAGTGCATTCAGACACATTCTTGCTCACACTCAAGCATTCTTGCTCACACTTGGTCCACACGACACCCCAGCACGCGCGCGCGCGCGCACACACACACACACAGACACACACCCCATACAGCGCGGCCAGCGTGCTTCTGCTCACTGGCAGCCACAGCCCGCACTCCCGAAGGCGTGGACCCACTCTCGGGCTTCCGCACACCCATGCACTCTGCACCCCCCAGCCGGCCCCGCGCACACGCACACGCCCGCAGAGGACCCCCAGTCGCTGGCGCTCGGACTCGGGCGCGCGGGCTTTTCCGCCCTCGGGTTCATAGCACCCCCTCTCTTCCTGCGCTCGCGCCGCTCCGCGCCGTCGGGAGGAAGGCGGTGGCTCCGAGGGGCAGGAGGGACGCCTGGGCCGAGGGCTCCCCCCCCCAACCCCGCCCGCCCGTCCCGCCAGTCCCTCCCGTCCCGCCGGTCCCGCCGCGGCGCTGACCTGCCGAGCGAGGCCAGCGGCTGGCTGAGGCTGTAGAGCAGCGCGCGGCCGGGGGCGGCGGGGGCCGCCAGCGCGGGCGGGCTCAGCTGCACCATGCGGCCGTCGCCGGGCAGCTCCGCGGGGGCCGAGGCGGGCGCGGGCCCCGGAGGTCTGCACAGCTCGGTGGTGGGCACCCGATGGCGCGCTTCGGCCGCCGCAGCCGCGTCGCGGCCCTTTAAGTCCCGCGCGGCGCCGCCCCCACCAGCGGGGCCGCCCCCCAGACCGCTGCGCGCGCCCAGCTCAATGACTGGGGGCTCCGCGGGGGCCGCGCGGCTCGTCTCCTTGGCGACGCCGTTCAGCAGGACCAGGTGCGGGGGGGCCATGCGGGCCTCCGCCGCGGCCGCGTCCCGTCCCTCGAGCGGGGGGTCACTGTGGGCCGCCTCGCTGGGCGGCCGCTCCGTCATCCTGCGGGCAGACAGACAGACAAGCGGACGCCCGCTATTACAACCGCCCCCAGCCCACCGAGGGGTGGGTGAAGGGCAGAGAGAAATTCGCGCACCGAGACGTGGGAAGAGGCGGACTTAGTGCCACATGGACACACGCCCCCCCCGCCCCCCCCCGGGGGGCCTGAAGGCAGGAGGGAAAGAGGGACTATGGTTTGGGAGAAGAGAGAGGGTGTCTGGGAGACACAGAGACCCAAGAGATGGAAAAAGACGACAGGCACTGGAAGAAAAGGAATACAGCCAGCGAAAGAAAACAGAAGGGGGGTTAAAGGAGGAAGGAAATGTAGAAAGAGGCGAGAAAGAACTAACATCGTGTCCCCCTGCTCAGGCCGCAAGGGAAGAGGAGGGAACAAATCCCCTGACCGTGTTCCTCCCGCCCCCCCACCTTTGGTTTTGGCGGGGAAACTGGCGCGAAGGTGGGGTGCTTTTCGAACCTCCCTTGCCTCTCAACAAGTAGAGACCTCAGGGAATGGAGGCTGCAGGGCCCCGGGTCCTCTGTGCCACAGCTGGCAAAAACTCCTGCCCTCCTTTTCAACACATATTCACGCCCCCCCCCCCGCAGGGAGTGTCCGTCTGCACTAAGCAAATACACCGGGTATTCTACACAGCTGCTGGAAACCCCAGTGGCCCTTTACTCCCCACCATACCAGAGATGAGACTCGTGGGAGAGATGATCCTAGCCCTAATCCCCCTCCCCCTCCACATTCCACCTCTTTGAGCTCAGCTGGACTCAGAAATGAGGTGCGGTGTGGAAAGGAGGCTTGGCTAAGTGGATGTGGAACCCAGGCATTCAGAGCGCCCCCAGGCCACTGGGCGTCTCAGCTTCCACCCTTGAGTGGGAAGAGATATCATGAAGGCCCTTGAATTCTTCCATCCCCCTCTCCTGCCTCTGGTCTAGTCTGGGAAATGGGAGCAATACCTCATTAATGCATTTAAAAGCACCGTTCAAATGCTCAAGTAAACATTATTATTGGCAAGGAGACCCAGCCAGCGAGGGGACTGCCTTGCCCAAGGTCACGTGAACCTATTTGCCACAGAGCCACAGAGCAAGACCAGAACTACGATCTCACTCTGTCTACATTATCCTCCTGTATACACCCTCCTAAGTATATTGCTGGGGCTGCGGACACTCCTTTTCTCCAAAACCATACTCCAGGGTGACCAAAGAGGCTCTACTCTCCACTAACACTTGCTGGTAGAGGGGTGGAGGCTTCCATCACCCAGCTTGGATGCCCATGGAGCCGGGCCCCAAAAGAATAAAAACCAAAAAACCAGGAGACTCTGAGTCTGGAGTCTGGGAGTGCTTTTGAGTTGTTTTAATAAAATAAACACACACACATACACAGACACAGATATACACATATATAATCAAATCAATAGGCTTTATAAGATGTTGAAAATGGGGTTTCTCGTCTCAAAATTAGATGATTGGGATATTTCATAGCAGAAAATACACGAAAATCAAGCCCAAGCAGATTCCGTCTAATCATTCACGGCAGCTGCGCTGCCACTGCACCACTCTGGACCGGGGCTGGCCTGAGAAACATCCTCCCACCCCAGAAGAGAAACCTGACCTTCTGAAACCTCCTTCAGAGCTCAGCAAAATTGCCACACACAAGCTGACAGAGAATTGCCATTTGGATTGCGCTTTTGCCCTGGGTCTGCCAACTCCATGGGCTCACCAGGAAATAAGAGAATTCTCCAAGACCTGGTGAAAAGAGCCACAAAGGCAGTGGGTCCTCAAGGCTTCACTGGAAGTGAGTTTACGACTATGGCGGAAACAATAGATCCGTATCCACAGAATGGGACTGCCAAGACACTGCACCAGAGGTTTACTAGTCCAGTCTTCCTGGCTCCCCTGCAGCAGGGAAATGCACCAGTAATATACTACCATGTGGTCAAATATAATATACTATAATATATATATAATATAATATACTATCCTTTGACCAATGTGGTCAAAGCGACAAGCCCCAAAGTCCTGGCACCCTACCTTACTGTCCTCACACACCATTGTGTGCCCAGTGACACCTGCTTCAGCCACAGCTTCTAACTCAGTAACAAACAAACTGTGCGCGCGGCAAGCTCTCCTTATGACACATTTATACCCTCTGATTAATTCCAAGTCTTCATGTAGGCACGGATCCCGGGGGGCAAGAGGATCACATATTCCAAATGAGTTGACCCTGGCCCCAAATGCCCTCCCCAGCCACCTATAAATATCTATATCTCACAGGTTCCCTGTGATAAACCTATATGATTGGTTCCCAGGGTCTGTGGCCGACCTCTCCCCACCCATCCCCGGACCTTAGGAAAACCTAGCGGGCTGTTCAGCAACCAGGATCACCCAGGGGAGGGGTCCATGCTCTAGAAAAAGCCAACAGAGCACTCATAAGTACCTTTGGTTGTAGGGGACTAAACCCCATCACTTGGCTTCATTAAGATTACTGGAAGGAAAGCCTGAGTGATATTTGTTTGTTCATTTGTTTTTATTTGGGGAAGATAAGAGAGTGGGGAGAAGCTTTTGAACAGAATGACACTAGACTATTTGACCAGTACAAGTCCTCTGTCTTTGTGTCACCCAGAACCAGCTCGAAGCCCCCAACACCGGATCCTCATCTCCTGTTGCCAGATGGCCGCAACATTTCCGCTTATGTCTGAGCAAGACGGGGATCCCAGGAGCTCCTGGGGGGCAGGCACTAGGTTTCGGGCAGCTCCCAATGCCCGGCAGGGGAAAATTTCTCCTATGAAAACAGCCTCTCCTGGTATGAGTTAAGAGCTAGCTGGCTTCCTGTCCTTCATAATGCACCCACACCCGAATGACCCCCTGGGGGAGCCCCAAGCCTGCTGGAGAACCAAAAGCACCAGTGAAGAGAGCCACCTTTCCAGCCACTAGGAGACAGCGAGAGAGTGAGAGAGCGGAGGGGTGCTCCAGCACAGCCCCACCCTAGGCCTTAGGCCCCAGTCAAGGCCCACCCGAGTTGGGACTGCGCTAGCTAGCCGGGGTGGCTGGGCCTTCTTCCTGCCAGCGGCCCAGGCACACACAGCCTGCACCATCCGGATATAGCCGCGCCAAAGTTAGGAGCCTTGTGAAACACCCACAGAACCAGGACTGATGGGAGCGGCCTGGGGAACTAGGTCCGGCTAGGTGTTTTTACCCAGGATCAAAATGAAAAGGGCTTTAGAAGTCACAGAGACACCGATACCAGATTCCCAGCTCTGGGTTCATCCCCTCCCCCAGTTGTAGACTGGACTGTCCTCTGTCCTAAGCTTCCTCCACCCCAGGCCGGAACCCAAGGTCTTCCTGGACGCTGTTTCCACTAATACTGTTCCCCAAAACTCACCTGGGGCATATTTAGAGAAACCGGCCCCTCTGAATAGGATCTCCACTCCGCCGCCACCGGAGAGGGGCGGGAGCCAAGGTCCAAGCTGCGGACGGGGATCTTTGCTTTTCCCCTCTCTCGCTGAGAGACCAGCAGTTAGGCCACGGTGTGGTCCAGAGCAGTCTGCCGCGCCCAAAGCCAGTTTCCAGGAAAGATGGGGGTGGAGAGAAAGAGGGAGGGCGAGAGGGAGGGAGAGAGAGAAATGGGGGTCAATGGCTGGGAATTACCTCCTGTCCTCACCAAGCAGCCCAGGGAATTGCAAATGCCTTTCTGCCCCCACCCTGCAGGTGTTTGAAGATTCCCCCCAGGCCCCTTAAAAAAGAACCCTACACTTGACCAATCAGGAATAACTATTTACTCCAACAACAACAAGGAGCTTAAGGTCTACACCAACCGCGGGAACAATTTCGGGCCCTCCGACGGGGTTGTCTGGCTCAGTGTGGCCGAGTTTGTTTTCTAAGCACTGACGGGTCTATGCGGTTGGCTTGGGAACCCGAGTCAGGCCGGATCAGCGGCCGAAACTCCTAGCGCCACTGGGTGGGTAAATGTGTGTTGGAAAAGGGGAATCCGGTTTTCAGACCCTGATCTGTAGGGCAGAACGTCCAAGGTCCCCATTCTCTCCATGCCCACCTTTAGTGCAAAACGAAACCAGAACCCGATTGGAAAGGCTCCTTTCCCACAGGAATGGAGTCAGAACAGCACGGATCCAAGAGGATGGGGGTGGCAAATATCTGATCTATCTAGGTCCCCTCTTTTCTTCCTACCAATGAGAGAAAGAAAGAGAGAGAGAAAGAAAGAAAAAAGAAAGAAAAGAAAAGCCTGCCGCCACCTTCCTTTCAACCATCTCCACACAATGATTTTAATTTTTTCAGTGTTCAGAGTACAGGAGAATTCTAATAATTCCTTGCAGCAATAAACAAGGCAAAGGCAAGAAGGATAAAGTCCAATACTGCTCCCCAGTGTGTAAGACAGGGGGATCTAGGTTGCATTTTTTTCTTCTCCAAAGGGTTTTATTTAATTTGTTTTGCCTAAATTGTCCAGTTTATGATTACACATCGAAATCCTGGATTAATTCCAAAGGACTCCTTTTTGCTCTGGCTTTGGTGGAAATATAGGAATAATTCTTCCCTGGGGTTTCAGTCCAATGCGGGAGATTTTCTTTCTCCTCTTCCAATCTAGATGGTGGGGGAGGGGGGAATCCACTCATTCCTGTGTCTTAGGTTCGGGTTAATTTTTGCTTTATGAAAGCGTCTCTGTGCCCCGTTCCTCTCTCCATTTTCTCTCCCTACCTCAAACCCAGTAACTTAAAAAAAAATAGAGCTGGCTGTGGGGGACCGGGTTGCTTTGTTATCGCTCCTAAGAAGCTAAATGGTTGGACAAGCCACTTCGCTACTCAACGATTACTTTAATTAAATAGAATGATGATGATGATGATGATGATGATGATGATGACATTAATAACCACAATAACTGGCAAAACAAAATCCATTTTTATACAGCGAGGGCAGCACTGATCCATCCCTCCACAAAGCCTGGCTCTGGTCACCCATGCGACGGATACCTGACCCACACCGCAATGTCGCTCACCCGGGGAAGGGATGGAAAAGTGTCCTTTTAGATTAACCCGAGGGGCCCCACCCCAGGAGCGAAACCCGGAGAATGCGCCCATTGTCTTCTCCAGGCCTCTCCCGCAGACCCCGCGGAGGTACCTGCGAAACTGACCAGAAATGGATGAAGCCTGGGTGCGGCGGAAACCGAAGCCAGCGGCTACCGGCGTGAAGGCGCGGGCCTCGGCGAGCGCTGCTCAGCTTCGGGCCTGGAAGAACCTCCCACTCGCTAACAAACCCCTCAAACACGGAGGCACCGACCGGCCTCTGGACAGAGCAGCCGCGGATAGCGCTCCGTCGGCCCATCCAAGCCAACACTGGATTCCGAATACATCATAATTTGGAATAAAATGTGAAATCCCTCTCCCCGCCCCCTTGCCGCCTCCTCAACTTGCGGTTCCATCTCCAGCTCGCCCTCCCCTCCACCCCCCACCGATCTGCAAATACACTTCTAAAGGACACAAGCACACAGGCACACAACCCAGCACGGACAGGACCACACACGGTCCAGCCCCACAGAAGGGAAGCAAAGTAAACACAACCCAGCGCTGCCCTCCAAACCGACATGGTCAGGCCCGCACACTGGCCAACACGATACAACGAAATCAGAACGCAATCGCTCGTGGACACACATCTAACGTAATCAGGATCACATATGTCCGACACAACAACGAAACCACCCAAATACAGTCGCAAAGGCCACACAACCCAACACGCAGAGCCAGACTCTTGTCGAGAAGGAAAAACGAGCATAATCGTATACAGCGATGAAAACGCAGGAGGGCTCAAAGAATCCAAATCAACAGCCCAAAAACCGCGGACACCATCACACTCAGACACACAGCCCTTCGCCTGGAAGACCACACTCGGAAGAAGTCAGCATTGCCGACGGCTCGCACACGCACTCACAATCCCACCGCATGCACACAACCACCAAGAAGAAATGAAAACGAACCACCGCCTCGCGCATTTCTGTATATTGCGTAAGGAAAAAGGGGAAGGAAGGAAGAGAGTCTCCGAGGCGGGAGGGGCGGCGGCGGCGAGCGGAGGGCGTCCGTGGAAAATGCCCCCCATCGAAAGAAACACAGGGAAAAGGAGCGAAGCCCTCTTCTGCGAGCGGGGAATAGAAGAGAAGAACTGATGGGGAGTTCCGCGGGGGGCCGCAGGTTGCTTTCCCCTAGAAAAAGGCCGGAATGCTCACGTTCTGCTGCTACGGGGGGATGCGTGTGGCCATTTTGAGGCCTGGTCCTTGGAGCGGAGGCCCGCCCCCGCCCCCGTCCCCGTCCCAGTCCCCCGCCCGCGCGCCCGGGCTCCTCCAGCGACGCGCGCTAATCCCGCTCACGTTCTGGGCCTCGTTAGCATGGGCCGAGGCGCGCCGGGGCCGTGTGCGCCGCGGAGATAAGGCACTGCCGCGGGTCCGCTCGCCCCCGATAAGCGCCTCGGCCATTATGGGCCAAATGATTCATTTTAATTTGGCAATTTCACCGGAGGGAGTGGAGACTGGTTGTGCGGCGCTGGGGCCGGCTCCGGAATGCGCCACGGAGACAGTTAGGCGCGCAGTCTAGGACTCGGCGAGTCCAGCCCCATTTCTGATCCCGAAGCCTCTCGGGAACCGGGCACCGCAACCTCAGTCCCTGGGCCTTCCAGACACCTTTCTAAGGCGGCTTTCACCCCAGAACCCCGTCCCTGCCTTTGACACCCAAACCATCACTCCCCAACCTTTCCCTGGCATTCATTCTCCAGTGTCCTAGACACCCGCATTTCAAAGGGCAGTTCCTCATCCCAGAAAGCTCCCCGCTTCTCCCTACCCCCCTCACCCTCCTCAGCCCTGGCTCTATTCTGCGCTAAAATGGAGCGTGCTTCCCTCTAGGGCCATAAACTGAACTCACATCCACGGGCTCTGGGGAGGGACAACTGTTGTCAACGGAGCGATTTAAATGTCCCTTCTGCGGAGTTCCAGGCTAAGCCCGGAACCTGGGAACGTCCCAACCCCCATTATATTTTAAACATTTTAATCTTGCTATGGGAGCACCATTCTAAGCACTCTACAAACACAGATTCCTTTCCTTCTCATAAACAATCCTAAAAAGCAGGTGTTATTATTATCCTCCATTTAGAGATGAAGAAATTGTGGCAAGGACAGTCAAAGAAACTTAACCCAGGTGACAGACCTAGTACTCGGAGCCTGGGTTTGAAACAAATTTGGCCTCAGAGTCTTCTCTGGAGCCCAGGTGACGAAAAAGGGCAGCTAAAGTCTAGGCTGGGAGGAGAGATCTGGGCTCAACTCGTTAGAAGGACCAAGATCTTACTGCGGAGTAGAAATCTGGGTTCAGTGTCGAGTGGGCAACTGGGACTTAGCCCAGGGAAAGCACCTGCTTTCATTCTTTTATGGTGAAGTGGAAACAGCACAAGCCCAAATCCTGCAAGTCACTTGGCTCTTAACCTCCATTTACTTGTCTGTAAAATGGGGAGATAATACCTACCTGATACTATAAAAAAAAAAAAAAGTCAGTGGTGAGGGGCTTGGGTGGTGAAGTCTGTTGAGTGAGGGACTCAATTTCAGCGCGGGTGGTGAGATGGAGCCCCATGTCAGGCTGTACGCTCAGTGTGGAGTCAGCTTGAGATTCCCTCTCCCTCTCCTTCTGCTCCTCTCACTCTCTTTCTTTCTCTCTCTCAAATAAATAAATAAATCTTACACAAAAAGGTGGGGGGTAGAATAAGGGGTTAGAATAAGAATCTATGGAAGCTCACCCAGCCCAGAGCCCAGCACGACACCATATGCACATGGCATGGGAATTCTGGTTCTTGTTATACGGAAGGAAATTAAGGCACAGAGAGATAGGACTTGGCCAAAGTTCACAGTGATTGGAGGAAAAGCTGAGAGCCAAACTCAAGTATCCAGTTCCCAGTCCACAAGTCTACCCAACATGCCAGGATGCTTGGTCCTTCCAGAGCTCTGGTCTGGTGCCTGAGAACTAGGGAAAAGCCCCTCACCTGGTCCCAGACTGAGTCCCAGTCAAGGATGGAGCCCAGAGTGTGGTCACAGTCTGAGTCCTGGCCCCTTCTTGCCATCAGGATGACTCTGTGTGAAGATATGGTTGATTCAGCGCAGGCTGTCCCTTCAGTTCCTTTTGTGCTCTCTGGTGGAAGTCAGGGTGTCCTGTGGATCCAGGTAACATCTACAGAATCTCATGGGAGAAGGGCCATCCTTGGTCTGCAGAAAAGAGTTTAATTCCTGGACTTGCCACAAGTCGTCCCCTGGCTCAGCCACACCCGCCTTCGGCAGGGACCTTGAGGAGGGGTCCCTGGGTCTATTAAGCCCCATCTCTTGCTCTCTCCCCATGGCCCCGGCCCTGCCTCACCCACTGGTATTAAATCGAGCCCTCCCTCATGCCCTAGCTACCGCTGCTCCTTCTCCCTTAATGGCCCTCTCACCTCTCATCCATCTTTCACGACTCAGCCTTTTGGCCACTTCCTCCCTGAAGCCTCCCTGCAGTGGGGTTGGCTTCCCTCTCTCCCTCTTCTGGTCCCCTTTGCTTTTGCTGGCAGTATCACTTAACTGAAAGTGTGGGAGTCATGTAATTTGGAGTTCCAAGCCCAGTGCTGTCATCCTTGAGCAAGTCAGTTCACCTCTGAGCCCTTGCAAATAGGTGCTGGCTATTCCCATCAGAAAGCCCAGCCAGGGAGCACTTCCCTGAGAAAATGATGCCTGGACTGAGATCTAAGAGTGGGATCCAGGAGCACCTGGGTGGCTCAGCCAGTGAAGCAGCTGCCTTCCTGCTCTGGTCATGATTCTAGGAAACTGGCTTTCTGGGATTGAGCCTTGAATGGAAGGGAGCCTGCTTCTCCCTCTCTCTGCCTGTGCGTGTGTGTGCTCTCTCTCGCTCTCTCTCTGTCAAATAAAATCTTTATTTTTAAAAAAGATTTATGTATTTATTTGACAGAGAGAGACACAGCTAGAGAGGGAACACAAGCAGAGGGAATGGGAGAGGGAGAAGCAGGCTTCCTGCTGAGCAAGGAGCCCGATATGGGACATGATCCCAGGACCCTGGGATCATGACCTGAGCCAAAGGCAGACGCTTACAACTGAGCCACCCAGGTGCCCCAAATAAAATCTTAAAAAAAAAAAAAATCTTATTATAGAAAATTTAAAAAATAAGCATGCAATCTGAGGGTGGGTAGAAGAGTGAACATCTAGAGCCTTCCACGTGGGACAAGGGCTGAAGCAGAAGAGCCTTAAGTTCATGCAAAGGAACAGAAGAGTTTAGTCTGGTTGGAGCAAGCCTGTGGTCATTTTAAAGGATTGGGGGGAGGCGTTTTGTTTATTTGGTTTGAGAGTGGGCATAGTCCTACATAAGATCAGATTTGCATTTCTGGAAAGCTCTTTGGCTGCAAGGTGGAGAAGGGGTGTGGGTGGGTAGAAAGTGGGAAGACTAGTTCTGACATACAGTGGTCCAACTGGAGGGTGGTGGACTGAAGCTGATGAAGATGGCATGTATTTAGGATACAAAACTGAATTTTTAAGAATATGGTTTAGGAGAGGAGGGAGAAGGAGAAATCCAGGAACCCTCTGGCTTTCTGGCTTTCCTTTGCCTAGATGTTGGTGTCATTCCTGGAGATGGGGGCCTGGAGTAAAAGGGACAGAGGGAGAGAATCCGCATTTGGTTTTGAAGGTGTTGGAGGCATCTGCAGGCTCTCGGATTCTCTTATGGGGCATTAAATGACTCTACCAGGTTGTAGGGAAGGAACAACGGACAGAGGCAAAGCTCTTGTGAGCCAGCCCCATGGCAGAGAATGTGCCCAGGCATCGGTCGGTTGGGGAGGTGACGCTCACCACCCACCTCTGTTCGTAAAGCTCCAGATTGTGACAGTCTGGCAACCATCCCGGACCTGTCCCCCACCCCCACCCCGGCCTGGAGCTGGGGGCTCGTGACGTGTACACCCTCCCCCCAAGCCCTGTTTCCGACGGTCGGTGGAAAAACGGAAACTGCGCACTGAGCGGGGCGCCGCCCGAAATAGCATCTGGTGCCTGTCGGTCAGCGCGCTGTCCGAGCGTCCAGGAGCGAGTGACGTGGCCCATGGCCCCGCCAGGAAATGCCACCCCTCCTCCGCCGGCCCCAAGCAGGGGCCTTGGGCCGGCAGGAAACCCAGAGCGCCTGGGCTGGGGGGGCGGGGTGAAGGGAGGAGGGGAGGTTGGGACCCAGACAGGTCAGTCTGGAGTCTGGTTCTGGAGGGGAGCAGCCTGGAGGGAACAGCCTCGCGGGGGTTTGGTGCCTGCGGCTCTGGTGGCCACTCCCCGTTCTGTCCCTCACCTCCCTCCATACCCCTACCAAAGGCTGGGTTCTTCCTAAACCCCAAATTTGAAGCTTTAATTTTTTTCAAGTGTTTCCTCCTACCCGGTTCTGGGTTCTAGAGGATCTCTGAGCTTTTCCCCCGCCTCTGCCCCCGAGCTTGTTCTCCGGAGGGAAGGCTGGAGGTGTGCGTGCTGGTGGGCAGCCTGGTTTCCTTCCAAGACATACAGGTGGTGGTGCCATGTAGCAGATACTGGTCTAAGCACTTCAAAAGTGTTAACTCAGATGATCCTACAACAACCCAGAGAAATAGGAGCTGCCATGACCTCCATTTTGTAAGTAGCCAACTGAGGCACAGAGGCTGAGCAACTTTGCGAGCCACATGTTCAAGGTTAAGAGGGACTGGAGGAGGTGTCATGGTTTCCCCCTCCCAGTTCCCTGCGGTCTCCCTTCGTTCCTTGCTCTGAGAGATACCTCACCCTGCCCGCAAGCAGGCCTGAAACGGAATTCCAAGCTGAAAGGTGGGGAGAGACCTCTCTGTGCTACCAAATCCCAGCACAGCTGCCACGGCTCCCTGGGACATAAAGGGCATCCCTCTAATTTCACATTCTCAAAGTAGACCATCAGCATCACCTGGGAACTTGCTAGAAATGCAAATTCCCAGGCCCTGCCCCAGATCTGATACATGGGAGACTCTGGACCCTGAAGTCTGCATTTCAACAGGCCATCCAGGTAATTCGCATGCTACCCCAACTTTGA
The DNA here is from genome assembly GCF_022355385.1 of Mustela nigripes. Taxonomy (NCBI): domain Eukaryota; kingdom Metazoa; phylum Chordata; class Mammalia; order Carnivora; family Mustelidae; genus Mustela; species Mustela nigripes. The sequence goes on from NC_081570.1 coordinate 36,859,298, forward strand.
GAACTGCTGCTCTGGTTTGCTGCTGTTGCCTGCAGGTGGCCCTTTCAAGGGCCACCAGAAGACCCTTGAAAACACTGTGCTTCCTAATGCTTTGAAGCCATATCCCTCTCCCTGTCCCACAGCCCTTACAGGAGCATTCAGAAGAGAAGGGGTGCTCTCCAGAGGCAATGGGTTAGTGTCTTAACTCTGTCCTCACAAGCAGAGTTGCCCAGACAGCTCTGCCATCCACAGGTTTGCTCCTAGAGCCATTGGAAAAGGATAGTGTGTGTGCTGGGCTCCCGCCCTCCCCCGCCCCCACCAGCCCTCTCGCTAGCAAATAGTGGCTGGTGGTCACTGACCCAGGCCCAGGACTTAGGGTATGTGTACATACCTGTGGGTGGGCCCCTTGGGCCGCTGGAAAGGGCTCTAGGTCCTGAGAACCTGCTATGTTTGCCTGTACCACTCCCTGCTTCTGCCTCCCCTCTGCCATGTCCTCTCCCTTAGCCCTGCCAGGCTGCCAGTGTGACTCCAGCTTTAGATTTGAGGAAGCAGGAGCAGCTCACCCAAGGTCACTCAGCTGGTTGGCACCCATCTTGGCTTGGACCCGATGGCCTCATCATTCCTGCTAGCTATAATGGTGTATTTGCTACTGAGAGAACTACTTCATAAACGAGGACAGGGGATAGCACTGTGATAATGACCCACTTTAAATCCTTTGTGACCCTAAATATTAAAAACAAATAGCTAAAACAATTTAAAAGACAATTTAAAATTTAAAAGACTGACAATAGCGCTGCCCGGGTCGTTCGGTTGTTTAAGTGTCTGACTCTTGATCTCTGCTCATGTCGTGATCTCAGGTCATGAGATCAAGCCCCATGATGGGTCCCATGCTCAACATGGGATTCTCTCTGTCCCTCTGCCTCTCCCAAAATAAAAAAAAAATATTTTTTAAAAGTAAAAGACTGATAATAGCAAGGAATGGCGAGGAGGCAGAGCAACTGGAGTTCTCATATGTTGAAGGAAAATGTGCAAAAATCACTCACCCACTTTGAAGAACTCTTTGGCAGTTCCTTATAAATATACAGTTTATAGACATATACTTACTTGGGACAATTGAGAAGTATATGTCCCCAAGAACTCTAGGACCCAATTCTCACAGACGCTTTAGTCGTAACAGCTAAAAACCAGAAACATTCCAAATGCCCATGAATAGGTGAATGGATCAAGTGTGGTGCAGTCATGCAATAGAACACAACTCAGCAGTTACAAAAACCAAAGTACTGATACACGCAAGAATATGAAATCTTCCCCAAAACATTATGCTCAGTGCAAGAGGACGGGCCCAAAAAGTATACTTGCATCTGATTCCATTTATAGAGAACTCAAAAAAAGGCAAAGCTAATCTGTAAGGACAGAGTTCAGATCAGGGGTGACAGGAGAGATGACAGCAAAGAGGCAGAGGGGAGCTCTCTGGGGAATGAAAATATTCTATACCTTTTTTCATGGTGCTGCTTTTACAAGCCTATGTGTGTCAAAAGTCAAAAATCTGTACACTTCAAATGGGTGCATTTCATTGTATATAAATCATGCCTCCGTAAAGTTGATTACAAACATTTTAAGGCTTCAGTCTTATCCTGTCCGGGACGCCGTCCCTGATCCATCCTGTGCTGACACCCCCTCTTGCTGTCCTCGTTAGCGTGCCCCAGAGCCCTCTGGGACAGCCTGACAGCCTGACACTTGTTGCTTAGGGCCAGACCCCGGAGCAGGGTAGATATCTGAGGACAGGAGAGGAACTGAATTGATGGTGTTTGCAAAAGTGACAGACACATCTGCCAGGAAGTAAGGTCACTTCCTCTGACCCTCAGTTTCCCCATCTCTAATAGGGGGGCGAGGGGACCACAAGAACTCCCTCCCTTTTATCTCTTATCATCTCTTTCACTCTGCTGTCTCTATCTCAAACTCTCACTCTTTGGGTCTGCTCTTCTTTCTGTCTCTGCCTTTAATCTGGCTCTCATCTTCACCTCCTTCCTCTTTCTGGGTCTCCACTCAGGCTCTCAGTGACAACTCCAGTGCCCCCACGAGGAACCTGCTTCCCCGTCTCCCACCCTAGCAAATCAGACCCGTAGCGTCACAGTCGGTCAGCCAGCAAACTGGGGCAGCAGCACGGGAGTGACAACAAGGATGTGAAGGGTAGGGGAGCGTTTTTTAAAAGATACCATTAATAAATACATAAATAAATAAATAAAAGATACCATTAAGGAGACACACAGGCCTACCCGGCTCTCTCACACAGCTCTGAGTCCCTAGGAAAAGCCGTGGCAAGAAGCCCTGTCACCTGCATGGCCCTGTGTGGCCTGCATTGTGTGTGTCCAGCCTGGAACCTACTCACAGGACTGAGCCTGATGGCTTGGATAAGAATATGTGATTGAAGGTCAACCGCATGGGGCTCAAGTTCCTCCTCAAGTACTTAGTCGCTGGTGGCTCTAAGAAAGTCACTGCACTTTTCCCTATCTCTGTTTCCTCATCTCTAAAATGGGGGTAAGGGGACAACTGGGAGGCTCAGTCAATTAAGCATCTCCCTTCGGCTCAGATCATGATCTCAGGGTTCCGGGATTGAGTCCCGAGTTGGGCTCCCTGCTCAGCGGGGGGGCCTGCTTCTCTCTCTGCCTCTACCTCTGCTCCTCTCCTGGCTTGTGCTCTCTCTAAAAAATAAATAAAATAGAAATAAAACAAAATGGGGGTAAAAGTAACGCATGATTCACAAGGTTGTTGGAAACACTATGAGACATATATAAAGAGCTTAGCACATAGCTGAGCACAATTTAATAAATAGAAGCTACAGTTTTTGTTGTGAGCCTCTACTCCACACAAGGCCCTGGGTTCAGACCTACAGATACTAAGATGGGAGAGAAAGACACAGAAGCAAGTATCACAGTGCAGCTTCACACATGTTCTTCCAGAGAGGGGTATGCAAGATGCTTTGGGAACCCAGGAGACACTGTGTGTGTGTGTGTGTGTCTGTCTGTCTGTCTGCACGTGCGTGTTGGATGCTCTCACTGGGAATGATCAGGCTAGACTCTGCAAAACTGGTGTCATCTATCTTGGACTGTGAGTAGCCCGGTCAGATGAGGGGAAGTGCATTAGTAGGTGCAAAGGCCCAGTGGTGGGAAGAGAAAGGGTACTTATGGGGACAGTGAGAAGCGCAGTATGATTGTCCCTCAAGTTATACAAAGGGGCTTTGTGGTCGATAAGGCAAGAACAGCGGGCCAGGGCTATCCAAAATGCATGCCTGCCCAGCTTCATTCATTCCTTTAGTCCACATTTGCAAAGTGTCTAGTTTGTGCCAGACAATATCGTAAGTGCCCGGAAACCTATTCCCTTTCTTGGATAGCATGCTCTGCGCTAGGTTAAGAAGTCTGGCTTCCTTCTCATTCGATTACTGAAAGCTGTGGTGGGAGAGCAACTCTCCACCCTCTCTGGAACTGTTTCCTCATCTGTATAGTGGGCATGGCTCCTGCTTATTTGTTCATTTTAAACAAACACTTTTGAACAGTAATTTTGGGCCCTGTGGGGACTGCCAAGGATATGAGAGGACCCAGAGTCCACCTGGGTTACCTGCCAGGAGCTGAGGCTTATGTCTATGAGGTTCGGGAGAATGGAAAAGAGCCAACTGGAATCTTATCCATGATCTCAGGCCTTCAGCACAAGGCGGAGTATTTTGGTTTTCCCGGGTCAGTTCCACCCTGGTCTTGTTTCCCCAGGACTGTACACTGGGGTCCTGCAACACTGGGTGGCAGAGGGAGAGGGACAAGGTGACACCAAGGAGATCTCCTTAGGCAGACTGAGGGAGCCAAGGACTTTGGCTTCCCTGGGACTTCCTGGAGAGCAGAAGTTCCTGCCTCTAGCTTTTTCCCCCATGTCCCTTAAACATCCCTCTAATACAGTGCCAAACACCAATAGCAGGGGGATTCTGTACCCCCAATAAGCCCCTTGGAGACAGGGACCAGGTCTGATTTGTCTATGCCCCAACGTATCATAGAGACAGAGTAGCAGCCTGCAACTGTATGTTGAAGGATGAAGAGTAGCACAACTGGAGAAAGAAATCGAGGGAGAAGGACACCACCCAGCAGGAACTTAGGCCATGAACTTAGAGGAAGCCCAGCTGGCCAGCACCCCCGGCCCTAGAAACCAGTCACAGGAATGTGCAAATGTGTCCTGTATGGTCCTTACTAGGAGAGAGAAATGACTCTACAAGGACGCAAGCTGTGAGTCACAGCCCCTTCCTGGGGAAGCCCAGGAAATGTGGGCCTTCATGTGGATGGGGCTCCTGAAGGCCTGGTCTCTGGTCTCTGCGTGTACTCTCTGTGCTCAGTGGGGAGGGAGCACAGGTGGGGAGGGGGTTTTGAGTGTCACAGCGCAGGCCTCTTCAGCATGATTCTGGGGGTTTGGAGCAAACCCCTCATCAGGAGTGACTCAGCTATGGTCCATGTACCTGCTTCCTTTCCAAGAAGCATCTATGACCTTGCATCATCTTATCAAGGTAGGAACATGGGCTATAGGGAACTGAAAGTCGTGCTTCCTTCAAGTGCCTGCTGTTGCCAAAGGATGAAGAGGAGGAGAAAAAGGGGAAGGGAAGGATAACATGGGCTCTGAAGCTAGACAGGCCTGAGTTCAAATCCCAACTTCACTTGTGCGACCTTGCGCACATCACTTTACCACTGAGTCTCCACTTCCTCTCAGGGAGAATCCTGACACAGTGCTCAGGTTAAGAGCAATGGCTCTGGAGCCAGACTGCCAGATTTGAATCCTTGTTCTTCCTGTTGACTGTGTGACCTTGGGGGAAAGTTACTTAACCTCTCTGTTCCTAATTTCTAGCCCATGACATAAGGAATAGTAAAAGTATCTGCCTCTTAACATTTGTCCTGAGGACTCAGTTAACAAATGTAGAGGGCTTAGAACAGAGCAAGTGCGTTCAGTAAACTGTTGTTACTTCACTGAGGACGATGTGTGTCTGCAGGTGAAACTACACATTTGCTCCCGTCACTTCGCAGGATTATCGTGAGGTCTAAATGAGGTTCTGAGTAGGACTTGGATAGATATGAATAAGATTTGCACGTGTGTGTCTAGGCACGCAAAAATGCATTTGTACAACAGCAGGGTCTTCTAACAGGGTCTTTGCTTCCTTGGTTATGCTCCCCGGGGTCTAGCACAAGGCCCCAGATATAGCAGGGATGGTCAGTAGACCCTGTCCCTGTGACTCTTCACTGGACAAGGGGATCATATGTGGTCCCTGACCTTGAGGAGCTCCCAGTCATGGGGACACATAGCCAACATACTTGTTGGTTGTAATAGATCTGTAAGAGGACAAAGAGAGGATCAGAGAGAGAATTAATTATGTAAAGTCCAAGGAGTAAAATTTCAGGTCCACAACAGGATTTTGGGAAGGTTTCCTATAGGATGAGGAGGGCATGTGGGGCAGGGTAGTTTTTAGGCTGTGTTTTGAAGGATATACACAGGGCTTTGAACCCATGGAGGGTTTGGGCGAAGGAAGCCATGTGAGCAAACCAAGCAGGCTGGGAAGTGTGTGTGTGTGTGTGTGTGTGTGTGTTTATGTGTACAGACGCTGCCTTTTCTTCCCCTTTATGGTATAAAGGAAAAGTAGGAAGGGCCTAGGTTGTTGCTTGATACCTAACTTACCGATTCAGATACCATGGCATATGGTAGTATGGTCCGGAGTCCTGAATTTTGGTCCCAGCTCTGTGCTTACTAAGTGTGTGATCTTGAGCAAGTCCCTTTTCAGGACCCCAATGTCCTCATTTGTACAAGGAAGACCAAATGATTTCTGAGGGCCCTGCAGCTATGACACACTCAGATACCTGACATCATCTTTTCCATTGTTTCTTTAATTAGTCCCTCTCATCCTCCTAGCCTCAGACCGCCCATGAAGAGGCAGGACACAGAGCTCTCCCCAAATCCATTCTTTTCCTGGAGTTCAGCCTCTGACCAGGAAGTGGAAAACAGGATTTCCTCTGAGGATGTTCTCTGTGACCCAGACAGCCGGTTTGGGGGATGGGGAGGAGATAGGGAATTTCACCCATGCTTCCAAACCATAAAGCCCCTTTTTATGGGTTTGAGGTTTCCTTCCATGCTGGACTTTGAACTCCTTAAATACAGGGACTACATAATTCTCTAGCTTAGAGAAAGACATGTTGATACCCCTTACAACAGGTATCACTCAACATTTTGGTGGAGAAAATGAAATTTTCTTTTTCATTTTAAATTGTGAAATATATTAAGCATTATAAAAAGTAGGGAAATTTCCTTTTCCTTATCTGTGACTGTGGAAATCCTTCAAAATCCTTCAAGGCCTAACTCCAATGCTGTCTCTTGCAGAAGCCTCTCCCTCCTCTGGACTTGCAAACCGCTCCTCACACCTTGTATTTCTGCATCATTGTTTCATAATCACAGAATGCCAGATAGATAGGCTAACCCTTCACCTCAAAAATTGGGAAACAGAAGCCTACTGATAAGAGGTGACTTGCCCAAAGTCATAGAATTTAGGGCAGAGTAACAAGAGAAACTCAACTGTTGCTGACTCAGTCAAGTATTCTTCCTACTTGCATGTTTTCTCCTTTGGTTTCCTGACCCCAATTCCTTCCTCCAGTGCTGTGCCTCTTCGTATCTCCATGCTTCCCAACAAGCTGTTCTTTCTATCAGAAATAATATTTCTTTCCCTTTTCTTCCCTATTCTTCCTACAAGTTTCTGGAAAAATCTAGAACATTCTCAGAATTACCCCACCTCCCAGCTCCTCTTCATACACCCTCACACATCATAGATTTTTTTTTTTTTTAAATGAGTGCTGACCTCACTGTATTGCTAATATTTGCAGGACTCTCCCCGGTTAGACTGAGATCCTACATGGGCAAGTTTGTCCTGTTAATCACCTTGTGCTCAGCATCTAGTTGAGTGCCCAGCAGAATCAACGCTGGATACCTGTTGAATGATTAGGAGTAAAACAGGTGCTGGTGGGGAGAGGAAGAATGGAGGAAGAAGCTGTTGCTGGTCTGGATGCTATGGAAGAAGACAAGGCTGATGTTCTCGTTAACTATATGTATGACCTTGACCCAGTTGTACCTTATCTTTGTCTTTCTCATTATGTGTAAAAAGGGGCTAATGATGCCTTCCATCCATGATTCAATCTGGTTTTGGATGTGAGGATTGTATGAGGAAGTATGTCAGAAAGCACGTTGAAAAATCCAAAGCAGTCTACAAACCCAAGACACTACTATTAAATTTATTTCACAGGCACAAAGCCCTCTCAGTTAATCTAGGGAAGTAGAAAAGGTTCTGGCCTCATAACATCTAGAAAATAAAAGCACAGAAAATTCTTTTGTTCCTCTAATTTCCTGGAGCTCATAGAGTAGACTCAGTCGACTACCATGATGTAAAATCATTGACGTGAACTCTAACATTGACAGAGATGGGGTTTTCTACTTCAGGACTGTTGAGTAGAAAATAGTAATTTTTGGTCTTGGCTTAAGGGCCAGAGGACTCCTTCTTGGGGCCAAATGAGGCAGGGCAGCTTGGAGGATAGCACATACCCAAAACAGCATTGACTGCAGCATTTGGAATCATTCATTCAGCTCAACATGTTTCTTGTAGGAAGCTCTTCTGGAATTCCTCAGGCCTCAGAGAAGTTGTATTTCTCAGTGGCTTAGTAAGAGCTTGGGCTCTGGGATTGTCCTTGAGCTTGCATCTCTGCTAGCAACTTACTTAGGTCAATTATCTCCTTCAGGCTATTCCCTTAACTGTGAGAATAACAGTCATCAGCTGGGGTCAGCAAGGACACTTAAATGAATCGATCAATGCATGTGGAGTACTCTGCACAGCACCCAGTGAACACAGGGGCCCTAAAAAGATGGAAGCTGTCATGATTACGCTTCTGTGATCCTTCCAGTCTCCATCACTCCTTTCAGCGTTTCACCGGTCTCATACTGTGGTATGACTCTTTCTGGGGTGTATCTCTTTTCCTTAGTCTTCACAGCTGGCCAAAGGCAAGGTTTATGTCTAATATGTCTGTATCTACTTCTGTGCAGGTTAGCACGGGAAGAGTAAGGCAGAGGATAAGTGAGCATAGAGTTATGAGGCAGCAAAGGGTTCAGAGGTTCAGAGAGGGGATGTTTGGTGAAAGCAGAGAGGCCAGTTGGCCAGGACCTAGATGAGTGGGTTTGCTTTCCAGAAGCTGAGGAATGGAAGCTCCATCATTTCCTTATTTCATTTGAAATAGCACCCATGTATCTATAAATGGTATGCTACAGGACTGAATGAAAGAAAAATATTCAGACAGATATCACTTGAGAGGCAATCATATCCAGTCTTTTAATCCAATTTTTCCAGTACTCATGCTTTGCTCAAAGATACCTGAAAGCTACCATAGCAATGAATTTACCAAGTAACTTCACACAGTAAACTTTTTTTTTTTTTTTTTTTTTGAGAGAGAGAGAGAGAAAGTGTGAGCGTGAGGGCATGTGGGCAGTGGCGTGGAGGCAGAGGGAGGAGAGAGAACCTCAAGCAGACTCCACACCCAGCACGAGGCCCCACACAGGGCTCGACTTCACGAGCCTAAGATTACAACCCGAGCTGAAATCAAGAGTCTGATACTCAACTGACTGAGCCACCCAGTTGCTCCCAGAGTAAAAACTTTCTAAAGGAGGCTTCATTGATGGTCACCTCTTCTCTAAACATGCATGTAGTAGAAAGAGACACGTTTCATTGAATTTGTCTGCAGTCTAAATTCAGTCTCCAAAACTGCTTAAGTGTCTTATCATAGGCCTTAAATCAGATGTAGCTAACAGAAGGGATGGAATTAGATTTTGCCTAAAAAGCCTCAAGTTCAGTTTTTATTGTTCAGACAGAGAGCTTCTTATTTGCTGTGAAAATGACAGGGTTCCCAGTGATAATGGTAGAGTTAATGAGGCTGTCAGTTAATTTACTAGAATTCTCTCAGGTTTTTTAATCATGTGCAGTATAAATTGTGCCCACACTGGCTTCTTGGGTGAGGTATTGGGGGCTAACATTAAGTATAGCACATGTGAAGTGGCGTTGACAATTCCGTTTCTTAAAAGTTGACTCTAGTGAAACTTTTAAGTGGGTTTTTATGCTCTTTAATAAAATAACTAATGTGCCAAATGATGCCTACCTACCGCAACAAAGGGAAGACACAGATTTCTTTTCCTTGCTATTTCCATGTCTTACTTTTCACTGGAAAGAGCAACATTGCAGGGCAACAGGCAGCAACTGGTCAGGGCTCCAGAGGGGACCAGCAGAAAGCCACCAGGTCACTACACTTTGGCTTACAAACTATGGGCTGTTCTATCAGATTATTAGCTCAGAAGGCCCAGATGAGTTGGAAAGTACTTAGAGATCCAAAGTCCCCTTCTTTCCAGCTTACATGTCAAAGTTGGGTACAAGGCAACCACAGCTTAAGTTAACTTCAGCAGAAGAGCTTTATTTCTCAAGTCAATGAGGGCTTTTTCCATTTATATTTAGAAATAAAAATTTAAAACTTTATTTTTAAGAAGGTGGGAGAAAAAAGGAAGCAACACTAACATCTTGGATAGATCTGAAGGACCTCATGCTTAGTAAAAACCAATTTCAAAAAGTTGTACACTGTGCTGCCATTTATATTGATGTCCTCAAAATGACAACATTCTAGTGATGGAGAACAGACCATTGGTTGTCAGGGATTAGGGCTGGGGGGGTGGATTGTATTCTAAAGGTGCAGCACTAGGGAGTTTCTTTGTGGTGATGGAACAGTTCTGTATGCTGATTGCAGTGGAGGGTATACAAGTCTGTAATAAGTGACAAAATTTCACACACTTATACACCAAAAAGTAAATAAATGAGTGCATGTAGAATCCTGTGAAACCTGCAAGGCCTGTGGTTTAGTTACTAATATCACACCCAATGTCAATTTCTTGGTTTTGATCATTTGCTACAGTTATGTAAGATACCATAATTGTGGGGTCACTGGGTAAAGGGTATACCTAAACTGTGTTATTATTTTTTAAGTTTTGGGGAGTCAAATCAGTTTTTTAATAACAAGGGGAGACGGATATGCTATAGAGGAAAAGAGTAAATCTAGACATTTTTATTAAGTTCTATTAAAAAATATGAAAACACTTGAAATACTCAAAGTTTATAAAACAACTTATGTTCAATAATTTTCTTATTTTGTGATAGCTAGTGCTATAAGCTGAAAATGTTACATTAACATCAAACCACCAGACTGTAAAAGATCCACCTCCACAGATTTTAACAAATATGATCTTAATTGAGAACATATATACTCATTGTATAAAAGATCTTAAAGTTATTTTTAAAAATAAAACCTTCCCCTTAAATTCAATAAGGGCTGATTTAGCTAATTTAGCCAGGGTCATGATAAGTTTATTTTACGTTATTTCAGGTGAAACTGGGCAGATGGAGAGATGCAACACACTAGGAAAATGGAGTTACTTCTCACAATTTACAGTATAAAACAGCAGTTCAGATTCAGAGTTGGATAGTACTGGTTTACCTATATCTGTCCAAATAAGTGATCTCAGGATTTGTTTTAACAATGGCTGCAGGGATGCTGAATGGTTCTCTGTGAACAGAGCACTTCTCCCTCCTCTACGCTCGCACCATCTCACCGACCATCGGGTCACCTGTTCAGCTCTTTGCAGTCAGCTGCTACCAAGGAACAGACTGGCCCCTAGAATGCTGAGGGTATCCCCCAAACTACCAAAGGCTCCGGATTCCCTAAGCCTCTTCAAGAGAGACCCCCATCCTTGAAACAGGAGGGTGGCAAGTTTAAGGTTTAAAATAATTTTGGCAACTGTCTGAGCCGCTTTACATCTAAGAAGGTGCCTACTGAATTCATACTACTCATTTGCTTTAAAGTTTCAGGTTTCAAACCTTTGGGAAGAATTGGGGTGTCCCTTTCATTTTCTTTCTCAGGATGTTGGGTAAACTCTGCTTTTCCAGTTCGGAGGTTCATTGCAGGACTTGGTTTATGGTTTTTTAGTAAGAAAGCTGGGTTTTCATCCAATTGCTGCGTTGCTTTTGGCTGAACAACATCATTTGTAATATTTCTCAATACTGGCGTGTCTGTGTGGGTGCTCCCGGCTTCACAGTCATAACGATTAATGATTTCACGGGCATTCCTAGAAGGCTCTTTCTGACAGTCAAGTTGTTCAGGTGTGGGTGTAAGGTTCTGAGTCAATAAATGTTCACTCTTGCTCTCAGTATTGTTTGGAGGCTCTTCTTCATCTTCGCTGTTGTCACTGCTTTGTATGAGTCCATATCTCTTCATATATTTTTTGGTTGCAAATGACATGTTGTTTGGTGAAATTAAACTAAGCCCCACAGTGCTTCTGTCTGTATTAATATGCAGAAGGCTAAAAGATGAATCACAGTTATTTTGGTTTGATCGAGTGAGAGAGAGCTGTGACAGCTGATTTTCATTTAAGTACTTCAGAGCTATAGCATTTGCCTCCATGCTCAAATCCACACCGCTGGGGCTTAAGCCACTCATGCCAACATTAGCAAATGACATGTAGTTTAATCCAGAAATCACTGCTTCAGGGCTGATGCATGCCAACACACTGAAAGAAAAAAGGAGTAGGCCATCATTTATCTTATTTTGAGTACCAAAATTGTGTTATTCTAAATATATATTCCACTCTATGAAAGTAACAAAAGGTCTTCAGCTTTTTTAGCTGAGTGCTCGAATATCTAAGTCTTAATGATCTAGATACATTCAAAAGATAAACATGATAAACTAGAAGATAATCCCCGACTCAAAGACTGAAAGTGGAATGCAAACTAGTTTTTCCAAATTTATACATACATCATGGTTTTAAGAAATACAACACTCCAAAATGGAAAGTCATTTAATTTTGGTAAAATAAAACAAAAATAAAGTCAAACAGAAAAAACATCTGATGATGTACCATTTACAAGCTTTGTGAGTAGCTCAGAATACTAAATTGTTCACGGTAGAAGAGATTCCATTTGTTTGCTTGTTTTTCTTTTTAAAAGATTTTATTTATTTATTTATTTGATAGAGAGAGAGAGAGAGATAGTGAGAGCAGCAACATAAGCAGGGGGAGTGGGAAAGGGACAAGCAGACTCCCTGCTGAGCAGGGAGCCCGATGTGGGGCTCAATCCTAGGACCTTGGGATCATGACTGGAGCCGAAGGCAGATGCTTAAAAGCTGAGCTGCCCAGGCGTCCCGAAGAGATTCCATTTGAATAAAAAATATCAACCGGTCTCTGGATATGGACTAGTGTGTGTATCTCTGTATACACTAATTTTCTTTCATTAGATATAATCTTCAACTCTCTTTTGATTGGTGTTATCTCAGTAATATTAACCAATTCTACTTGCCTTTTTTTTTAATACCATAAATACAATAATAGCTTCTAATTTTTACTGATGCCTTATTATATGCTAAGCACTCTGCTAAACATTCAGTATCTCATTTAATCCTCACAGAAACCTTTCTCAGAGATATCTTCCCTTTCATTCTCATTCTCCACTCTCCAACACTTCACATTTGTATCATTTACTGGCAGTTCATATATTTAACTCACATTTCTTTTTTCTTTTTTTGAAGATTTTATTTATTTATGTCACAGACAGAGAGATCCCAAGTAGACAGAGAGACAGGCAGAGAGAGAGGGAAAAGCAGGCTTCCCGCTGAGCAGAGAGCCGGATGCGGGGCTTGATCCCAGGACCCTGAGATCATGAAGGGAGCCACCCAGGAACCTCTTAACTCACACTTCTTATTCATCATCTAACTTGTTCATGAAACCCCATAAGGGCAGGGATTTTTAACACCCCACACCCACCCCAATCAATATCCTTGGTAGCTATAAACACTATCTGGTACATAATAGGCACTCATTAAATATTTATTACACAAATACAAGAAATAGGTACCACTATCTTGATTTTACAGTTGAAAAAACTAAGGAATAGAGATTTTTAACTGCTTTTCCTAACTGAACAGCTAGGAATTGAAGAGCTAGGCCTAGATCTGTCTTATTCTCTGGGGCTCTACAACCACTGTTTCACTACACTATATTCAGCAACTTGTATTTTGCTATCAGTTCTTCAGTTCCCTAAAAGTTAGAATCTTTTGTGTACCACTTGTTGTGGTAAACATTATATTCCGGTCAAAAACTATGATATGACTTTCCCTATTAGCCAATGAAGCTGTTTTATATATGCCAGCCACTGTCTATATGACCAACTCTCTAAAACCCAAATAATGACAAGGTATTTCAGATGCTGAGAAGCATCTGAAATTCTGAAGAAGCTATTTCCAACCATTAATATTCTTGAAACCAGTGATGTCATCACCAAAAAATGGAACTATATGCTCAATAATATTGGTTTTTAACCACCTTGTAATTTTTCCTTAAGCTTCTTGGTACTTTCTGCTTTGGAGACTGTCTTAATACGATGGAAGTGATACCAATTTATCTAGACATTCTTCTTCTTCTTCTTCTTCTTTTTTTTTTTTTTTAAGATTTTGTTTATTTCAAAGCAAGCGAGAGAGCACAAGCAGTGAGGGCAGCAGAGGGAGAGAAAGAAGCAGGGGAGCCCAACTTGGGGCTCGATCCCAGGACTCTGGGATCATGACCTGAGCCGAAGGCAGACACTTAACTGCCTGAGTCACCCAGGTGCCCCTAGACATTATTCTTTTATGAAATATTCATAGTGGCATTATCTTCTGACTATAAAATCTTTTTCTACTTTTTTTGCCTATTTCTTCAAAATTATAAGCAATCAGCATACTGAACCAGGAGACTTGTACCCATTAAAAAATATATATAGGTATAATAGCTCTAGAGATAATATTAATTTAAATAATTTGAATAGACAAAAACTTCTAGTTCAAAATGTTAAATAATTTAGAAAAAGAAGGTCTAATTTGAATTAGATTTTCTTTGATAGAATAACTAAAGAATCTATATAAATCTGTAAATCAGTCAATATCAGTTTAGAAGGTTCTTTAAGTTTCATTGTGCAACACAGCTCGCTAATTTCAATTTGGGTTTGGGGAAACATTATTACTTTGAAAAGAAAACAAATCAATAATCCTCAGAACCAGTGCATATAAACACCAGGATAATTAAAGATGAGAAGCAAAAGGAGGCCAATTCCACTAAACAAATCCTCACAGCCTTGCGCCCAAATATACTATGGTAGAATCTCATTATATAGGCAGTCACAAAAGGATGATGAGAATCCATTGATGTTTGTATATTAGAGTCACAGCCTGACAATTAAGGGAAGCTCAAAAATCATTCCAACTTTCTTCAAGATGAAAACTAACCTTGACTTTATTGTCCTGTTTGAATCCCAATTAGTCACCTCCTACTTATCCTACCTGGAATTTTCAACTAATAAGTAGAAAGGAAGGAAGCAACTAAGAGACAGCTTAAGATCTGTTTCGAATTTGAAAGGAATTGGAAATCTACCTATAAAGGCTGTTGCCAGACACCAAAACCACAATCTCAATCTTCCCCACAATTTCTAGGGTTGTCTAAGACTTTGTTTCATTGCTCTGCTGTCTAATCTTTGCAGTATTCTGGAACAGGAAAGCAGAAAGGAAATCTCTGGGGCACCTGGGTGGCTCAGTTGTTAAGCGTCTGCCTTTAGCTCAGGTCATGATCCCAGGGTCCTGGAATAAGGCCAGCATTGGGGCCCCCCGCTCAGCGAGGAGTCGTCTTCTCCCTCCTCCTTGCCCTCCCACCCCGCTTATATATGCTCCCTCTCTCAAATAAATAAAATCTTAAAACAAAAAAAAAAAAAAAAAAGAAAAGAAAAGAAAGGAAATCCTCCTTCCCTTGTTTCAGCTACTCATCTGGTGGTAGGACCTGCTCCTGAAGTCCAGAACTGGAACATGAAATAAGTTTTCACATAGGTATAATGACAAAGAATAGGTGGTATAGAGAACTAGGAAGAATGGTGCAGATTGTAAGAATTAAATAGTACTTTCTTAGAATACTAAACTAATTTAAAACACTATTTCTAAAGCACAATGTACCTTCAATTCTACATAACTGTCTTATGAACTTTAAGGATACCAGTTATATACTCATATGTGTTAAAAGATAATAAGACCATAAATACTGACAATAAATACTACAGAGGTGCTAAACATAAAGCATTTACTGTAAGCTTCAGTGATGACCCAAATAGTGGGATTTCACTAATTTAGCAAATGACTCATAGGAGGCCTACCAAATGTGGTAGAAGAAAAGAGGATTCAGGGGTGCCGGGGTGGCTCAGTGGGTAAAAGCCTCTGCCTTCGGCCCAGGTCATGATCCCAGGGTCCTGGGATCGAGCCCCGCATCGGGCTCTCTGCTCAGCGGGGAGCCTGCTTTCCAACCTCCCCCTACCCTGCCTGCCTCTGCTTATTTGTGATCTCTATCTGTCAAATAAATAAAATCTTAAAAAAAAAAAAAAAGTAGAAGAGAAAAGAGGATTCAGAGATATATAAAATTCCCGATCTTGCTGGAAAGACTATCACAAGAACATGCTATAATCTGTTGGGAACAAGGTATTCTGAGTAAAAACATCAATATTCGGATGAGGGGTCCAGGAAACCTTGACTAAGGAGGTGTCATCTGAGTTCAGCTTTGAAGGACATATAAGAGGATCTGGCAGGCAGAAAGGAGAAAAAGTATTCCACATAGAAGTAAAGCAAGGAACCTTGCATATCCAATGCTGAGTAAGCTGGAAATTGGGTAGAGAATGACAGTTTATACTAAAAAAATAAGTTTAAGACAAACTGTGAAACAATGTAAATTAAACAGGTACGCTTTAGATGGTCTTATGTTTGGAGTATTCTCTCAGTCTAAGGACTAATGACAGACAAAATCTGACTTCTAGGTATTAGAAACAGTTTCAGTGGAAGTTTCATTTTAAAACCTTTGTTTTCTAAGGTTCTAAGGTTTGTTTGTTGATTGACTGATTGATTGATTGGGGGGAGCAGAGGGAGAGAGTCTCAAGACTCCACACTGATATGGTACCTGATGGAGAGCTTGATCCCATGCCCCTGAGATCCCAACCTGAGCCAAAACCAAGAGTCAGACACTTACCCAACTGTGCCACCCAGGTGTCCCAGTTTCATTTTTAATCATAATAGTTTGTAGAACTCATTAATAATCAATAAAATATAAATTAAGAACAGATTAAGAAATAAATTAATTAACTAAGAATGGGTTAAGATATATTTGGTCTAAATTAGCACATATCTTTTAAAGATTTTTTTATTTATTTACTTAACAGACAGAGATCACAAGTAGGCAGAGAGGCAGGCAGAGAGAGAGGAGGAAGCAGGCTCCCTGCTGAGCAGAGAGCCCGATGCGGGGCTCGATCCCAGGACCCTGGGATCATGACCCGAGCCGAAGGCAGAGGCTTTAACCCACTGAGCCACCCAGGCACCCAGCACATATCTTTTCAAAGGGCAATTTTAGTTATCTCTCCTATGTGCTTCTATAACAAACTGTATCTATCCTTTTCATAGGAGGCAACAGAATATATTATAGTTGACTATCTTAGTGTCTTCTCCACTACACTATAAGCTCTGTGAGGGCAAAGATGTCTTCAACTTGTATGCCATGATATCTCTCAGGGCTGGCTCAAAATAAAAGTTCAATATATATTTATTAAAGTAAAATAAGTGAAAGTACTGGTGAAAGATATACAGTTGCTAAGACTGTAAAACTTTACTCTTTCAGAAAGCGATGTAGCAACAGCTTTAACATTTTCTGACCTTTTTGACTTAGTCTTCCCATTTCTGAGTCTCTAAGGAAATAATCCGAAAACTAAACAAAAATGTAATCTTTGGAAAAAGATGTTCATCATAACAACATTTAAAACAGTAAGAAATTGGGGCACCTGACTGTCTTGGTCAGTTAAGATTCCGACTCTTGATCTCAGCTCAGGTGTTAATTTCAGGGTTGTGAGTTCAAGCTAGGCATGGAGCCCACTTCAAAAAAAGGGGAAGAAACTGGGATGCCTGGCTAGCTCACACAGTACAGCATGTGACTCTTGATTTCGGGGTTGTAAGTTCGAGCTCTGTGCTGGGTGTTGAGATTACTCAAAAATGAAAATCTTTTAAAAATAAATAAATAAATAAATAAGTAAGTAATTTAAAGGGCACCTTGGTGGGCTCAGTTGTTTGAGCGACTGCCTTTAGTTCAGGTCATGATCCTGGAGTCCCAGGATCAAGTCCCACATTAGGCTCACTGCTCGGTAGGGAATCTGCTTCTCCCTCTGACACTTTCCCCTCTCATGCTCTCTCTCTCACTCTTTCTCTTTAAAGTAAATAAATAAAATCTTTTTAAAAAATCTTTAAAAAAAAGTAATTTAAGTAAGAAATTGTAACTAACTTCACAAGTTCTTCTCAGTTATGACAAGAGGGGAAGGGTAAGGTAAACAATGCTATGTCCCACTTAATGGATTATTATATCCCTATTAAAGTTGATGTTTAGAAAGGGTTACAACAACTTGGAAACATTATTTACCAGTGTGGAGCAAATAAATAAATAAATAAATAAATAAATAAATAAATAAATTTTTGGCTGACACAGGATGGTCAAAACACAAAGCAGCAAACACTGTATCGCCATGAGACCCCAACAAAATTAAATAAGCAGTAAGCAATAGAGCAAAACAGTAACAAAACAAAACAAAAAACAAACTATGGACTTTGGAATTAGAGAAGAGTAGGTCTAAAATCACAGATATGGGGACTTGAGCAAATTGATACTTAATTTCCTTATCTATAAAACAGAAGTAATAGTGTCTACCTATCTATCTGTGTTAAGGATTAAATTAAAAATACTGCATAGGAGATAGTCCAAGATGGTGGAGAAGCAGGAGACCTTAGTCTCATCTGGTCCCAGGAATTCAGCTAGATAGCCATCAAATCATTCTGAACATCTACAAATTCAACCAGGGATCTAAGAGAATAGCTGCAACTCTACAAATAGAAAAGCAACCACTTTCTGTAAGGTAGGAGGTGCAGAGAAGTGAATCTGACACAGTATATGGGAGGATAAACTGCTGAGGAGAGGAGGCCTCTACCAGCTGGCTACCTGCAAGTGACAGAGCAGTGGAGCACAAAAATCAAAACTTTTGTAACTGCTCCAGTGACAGACATTGGGGCCTGAAAGGTGCTCAGGTGGCTAAACAGGGTGGAATCCTAGGTGGAACAGCACGGTCTCAAGATGACAACTAGCTGGGCTTAAAATAAAGCATAGAAGACACTACAGAATCTCTTTCTGGAAAAATAAAAGAACTAGAATCTAATCAAGCTGAAATTTAAAAGGCTATGAGATGCAATAAAAAATGGAGGCTCTAACTGCTAGAATAAATGAAGCAGAAGAGGAATTAGTGATATAGAAGACAAAATGATAGAAAATAAAGAAGCTGAGAAAAAAGAGAGACAAACAACTACTGGAGAATAAAGAAGCTGCAGAAAAGAGAGAGAAACAACTACTGGATCACAAGTGATGAATTTGAGAGGTAAGTGATACCAAAGAGCAAAACAATATTAGAACAATTGGAATCCCAGAAGAAGAGGAAAGGGGGAACAGAAGGTATACTGGAGCAAATTATAGCTGAGAACTTCCCTAATCTAGGGAAGAAAACAGGAACTGAAGTTCAGGAGGTACAGATAACCTCCCTCAAGATCAATAAAAATAGTCAATATCTTGACATATAATAGTGAAACTTGAAAATCTTGGAGACAGAGAAAAAATCTTGAAAGCTGCTCATGATAAGAGGTCCATAACCTACAAGGATAGAAACATTAGACTGGCAGTAGGCCTATTCACAGAGACCTAGAAGTCCAGAAAGGATAGGCATGATATATTCAGGGTGCTAAATGAGAAAACATGCAGTCAAGAATAGTTTATCCAGTAAGGATATCATTCAAAATAGGAGAGATAAAAACCCTCCAGGACAAATGGAAACTAAAAGAATTTGTGATCACTAAACCAGTTTGCAAGTTAAAGGGGATCCTTTAAGGGAAGAGAGAACCCAAAAGTAACACAGACCAGAAAGAAACAGAAACAACACACAAAACAGCAACTTTATAGGTAATACAATAGCACTAAATCCAATTCTTTCAATAGCTACTCTGAATGCAAACTGGGGCTAATTGCCCCAATCAAAAGACATGGGGTATTGGACTGGATAACAAAGTAAGACCCATAGATATGCTGTCAGCAAGAGATTTGTTTTAGACTCAAAAACACCTCCAGAGTGAAAGTGAGGGGGTAGAAAACCATTTATCATGCTAATGGATATCAAAAGAAGGGTAGGGTAGGGTAGCAATCCTTACAGCAGACAAATTAGATCTTAAACCAAACACTGTAGTCAGAGATGAGGAAGGACACTATATCATAATTAAAGGAACAGGAAGATCCAACAATTATAAATGTTTATGACCCTAACATGGGAGCAGTCAATTATATAAGACTATTAATAACAAAATTAGACAAACACATTGATAATAATACAATAATAAATAGTAGGGGACTTTACCACCCAACTCACAGCAATGGACAGATCACCTAAGCAGAAGATCAACAAGGAAACAAGGGGCTTGAATGACACACTGGGCCAGATGGATTTCACAGATGTATTCAGAGCATTCCATCCTAAAGCAAAAGAATACACCTTCTTCTCAAATGCACATGAAACAGTCTCCAGAAGAGATGACATACAGGGTCACATCAGGTCTCAACTGGAACCAAAAGATTGGGATCATTCACTGCATATTTTCAGACCATAGTGCTTTCAAACTGGAACTCAATCACAAGATGAAATTTGGAAAGACCTCAAATACATGAAGGCTAAAGAGCATCCTACTAAAGAATGGGTTAACCAGGAAATTAAGAAGAATTTTTTTTAAAAGTCGTGGAAACAAATGAAAATGAAAACACAACTATTCAAAACCTTTGGAGTCAGCAAAGGTGGTCCTAGGAGGGAAGTATGTAACAATACAAGTATACAAGCTTTTCTCAAGAAACAAGAAAGGTCTCAAATACACACCCTAACCTTACACCTAAAGGAGCTAGAGAAAGAACAGCAAAAGAAGAAAACTGAGAAAGATTAGAGCAGAAATCAATGAAATAGAAATCAAAAGAACAGTAGAATAGATTAAGGAAACTAGATGCTGGTTCTTTCAAATAATTAATAAGATAGATAAACCACTGGCCAGATTTACCAAAAAGAAGAGAATGGATCCAAATTAAATCATGAATGAAAGGGGGGGAATCACAAGCTACATCAAAGAAATACAAACAATTATAAGAACATATTATGAGCAACTACATGCCAGCAAAATGGACAATCTGGAAGAAATGGATGCATTCCTAGAGACTTTTATAAACTACCAAAACTGAACCAGGAAGAAATAGAAAACCTGAACAGACCCATAACCAGCAAGGAAACGTAAGTGGTAATCAAAAAATCTCCCAACAAATAAGAGTCCAGGGCCAAATGGCTTCCCAGGGCTATTCTAACAAACATTTAAAGAAGAATTAATACTTATTCTTCTGAAGCTGTTTCAAAAAATAGAAATGAGGGGCACCTGGGTGGCTCAGTGGTTTAAAGCCTCTGCCTTCGGCTCAGGTCATGATCTCAGGGTCTTGGGATCAAGCCCTGCATCGAGCTCTCTGCTCAGTGGGAAGCCTGCTTCCTCCTCTCTCTCTCTGCCTTCCTCTCCACCTATGTGATCTCTCTTTCTCTCAAACAAATAAAAAAAAAAAAAAAAATTAAAAAAAAAAAAAAAGAAATGGAAGAAAAACTTCTAAACTCTTTCTATGAGGCCAACATTATCTTGGTCCCAAAACCAGACAAAGACCTTACCAAAAAGGAGAATTACAGACCAATATCCCTGATGAACATGGATGCAAAAATTCTCACCAAAATACTAGCTAACAGGATACAACAGTACATTAAAGGATTAGTCACTAAGAAGTGGGATCTATACCTGGGCTGCAAGGATGGTTCAACATTAGCAAAACAATCAATGTGATACAATATATAAATAAAAGGACAAGAACCCTATGATCCTTTCAACAGATGCAGAAAAAGCATTTGACTAAGTACAGCATCCTTTCTTTGTTAAAACTCTCAGTGTAGGGATAGGGGAACATACCTCAATATCATAAAAGCCATCTATGAAAAGCCCACAACGAACATCATTCTCAGTGGGGAAAAACAGAGCTTTCCCCCTAAGATCAGGAACATAGCAGGGATGCCCCTTATCACCAATGCTGTTCAAAACTGTACTAGGAGTCCTAGCATCAGCAATCAGACAACAAAAAGAAACAAAAGGTATTTCAATCAGCAAAGAAGTCAAACTCTCACTCTTTACAGATGACATGATACCGTATGTGGAAAACCCAAGACTTCCCCCCCAAATTGCTAGAACTCATACAGGAATTCAGCAAAGTGGTAGGATATAAAATCAATACCCAGAGCTCAACTGCATTTCTGTACACCAACAATGAGATAGAAGAAAGAGAAATAAAGGAGTTGATCCCATTTACAATTGACTAAAACCATAAGATACCCAGGAATAAACCTAACCAAAGGGGCAAAGGATCTGTACTCAGAAAACTACAGAATACTCAGGAAAGAAACTGAGGAAGACAAAATGAAATAAAAAAAAACATTCCATGCTCATGGATTAGAAAAGCAAATATTGCTAAAATATCTATGCAACCTAGAGCAATCTACACATTTAAGGCAATCCCTATCAAAATATCATCAACTTTTTTCAGAGAGCTGAAACAAATAATCCTAAAATTTGTATGGAACCAGAGAGACCCTGAATAGCCACTGAAAAGTTGATAAAGAAAACCAAAACTAGTGACATCCTAATTCTGGACTTCAAGCTCTATACAACGCTGTCATCATCAAGGCAGTATGGTACTAGCAAAAAAACAGACACATAGATCAGTGGAACAGAAGAGAGAACCCAGAAATGGACCCACAACTATATGGTCAACTAAATCTTTGAAAAAGCAGGAAAGAGGGGCACCTGAGTGGCTCAGTCAGCTGAGCGTGTGCCTTCGGCTCAGGTCGTGATCCCAGAATCCTGGGATGGAGCCCTGCATCAGGCTTCCTGCTCAGTGGAGAGCCTGCTTCTCCCTCTCTCTCTCTCAAATAAATAAAATCTTTAAAAAAATTTTTAAAAATAAAGAAAAAGAAAAAAGCAGGAAAGACTCTCCATAGGTGGAAAGACAGTCTCTTTCAACAAATGGCGTTGGGAAAACTGGATAGCAACACACAGAAAAATGATATTGTAGACCATTTTTTTATACCATATACAAAAAGAAATTAAAAATGGATGAAAGACCTAAATATGAATCAGGAAGCCATCAAAATCCTAGAGGAAAACAGGCAGAAACTTTTTTGACCTTGGCTGAAGCAGCTTCTTACACTACATGTTACCACAGGCAAGGGGAGGCAAAGGCAAAAACAAATTATTGGGATCGCATCAAGACAAAAAACTTTTGTACAACAAAGGAAACAGTTAAGGCCTGACTTTGGCTCAGGTCATGATCCTAGAGTCCTAGGATCAAGCCTCACATTGGGCTCCCTGCTCAATGGGGAGTCTACTTCTCTCTCTGCCTCTCCCCTCACTCATGCTCTCTCTCTCTCTAGTAAATAAAAACAAAATAAAATTGTTTTAGAAAAGGAATAAAAAAGAAAAAGTAAAGCTTTAATAATAAATGAGTTTGGTATGAATATGGTTTTTTCCCTACATTTCACAAAGTAAGTTTATATTACCTTGACAATGAAAACAAAACAAATAGCAAACTCTATTTCCAAAGCTCTACAATATTTTATACAACTTATACCGTATAATAAAACTTAAAAATTTTTTTTCATATTAAGATATAGCTATGTTACTGTTAGGTTTTTGCCAGCCTACTCCTCTATGGAAATACTTAATTTAACATATTGCTTTGAACTGAAAACAATTTTCTTCATATTGGCTTTCACCTCCTTGAGAAAATTATCTTATATGAAGTTAAAATTCCATCTATGAAAATATATCCATGGGTTTTTCAACTCACATAATCAAATTTTAAAAATGGGTATAGGCCACAATATTAAAATACTTAAAAATTTTAATGTATATATAGTAAACTGCAACTGTTTCTTAAAAAGCTAATTTTTTTCAGATGTTATTATAAGTTCAGATGACATTTTCTAAAACAGCAACTCTGAGCATGTACACTTTTCATAGTATAAATTTATAATGTAGATTATTTAAATGGAGAACAGAATAAACCTGATTAAAACAATGACTATCCCCATTGATAAATCAAAAAGACTTTACTTTCCATTTCATTCTAAAGCATCTAAAATACCAATCAGGTTCATTATATGCTGGAAATTTATGATTTCCAATGTGTCACTATAAAGACATTAAAACTAGGTAACCAATCTGAAGAAATAATTATTTAACCCCCACAGCCCCCAGCACCGCATCAAAATACAGTGTTCCACGCAGATAGCAGGGTGATTTGTATATTCTAACATACATTATGTGGCCTCTATTTCACAGTATTGTGAAAATGCTAGCCTTACTCTATTACACTGTTGGTAGGAATGTAAATTGGTACGACTATTTTGGTGAGCAATGGCAGCAACTACTAAAACTTTAAATGCACATATCCTTTGATCCTGCCTACTTCTAAGAGTTTATCCAACAAATATACTTGTACAAGCTCCTATAGCATGATGCTTGCTTAGCATTGTTTGAGATAAGAAATAAGAGATGCAGCCTAAAAGTCCATTAACAGAGGACAGGTTCATTATCTTATCATACATGGATACAAGAGAATATCATGCAGCTGTTTAAATGCATGCAAAAGAACTGCATATACCTATAAAGAAAAGTATCTAAGACATAATGTTAAGTAAACAAAACAAAACAAAATTGCAATATTCTTCATATCCATATACACTTGAACATGCATGGAACATTTCTACAGAATACAAAAAAAAAAACAGTTAAGTAACCTTGGCAGGGGGTTCAGATTGAGGAATTCGGGGAGTGGGAGCTTTTACATTTTACCTGATATTCTTGTGTGCTATTTAATACTTTCTTAAATCATGAAACCATATTACTTTTGCAACTAGAAAACAATAAAAGTAATTAACAGAAAACATGCTAATCTTAATTATATAACTTTAAGGTTTGAAAAACCAGTATGTGCTAAGTCATCTTTGTTAAAGAGGAATCTGAACAGAAGAACATGGTCAACTGTAACTGGTAAGCAATGAGTAAGCTTTGTATGACTATACTGTTCAAAACACATTCCTAAGGAAAGGAATGTTTTTTGCCTTTTAGATGGCACAACTGTGTAACTGAATATCCAATAGCTGACAAAGACCCTATCATCTCCAGGAAGACCTTCCAAACACGAGAAATGAGTAAGATTCATTTCTTTTTTCAAGAGTCCCAGAGCATTTTATTGGCATCTTTACCTAGGAGACATCCAACAGTATCTCTTATGTATGTAAAACCCACTCTCCTACTATAGGGTAGAGATGGTCTCTTTGTTATCACACACCTACTAGGCCCTGAATAAATTATGAAGTAACTGAATCGAGTGGAAAGCTTATACCTTTTCTCATGATATTGCTATAATACATCTAAATATTTTTCATGTTTTTTAAAAAAATGTATTTATTTGCCAGAGTGAAAGAGAGGGCATGCACAAGCATGGGGAGCAATAGGCAGAGGGAGAACAGGGTTCCCTGAGCAAGAAGCCCAATGCAGGGCTCAATCCCAGGACCCTGAGATCATGACCTGAGCTGAAGAAAGACACTAAACAGACTGAGTTACCCAGGCGCCCCCTACAATTTTTTCCACTTTTATTTTTTTTAAAGATTTAATTGATTTATCATTTGAGAGAGAGAATGAGAGAGACAGAGCATGAGAGAGGGGGGAGGGTCAGAGGGAGAAGCAGACTTCCCACACAGCAGGGAGCCTGATGTGGGACTCGATCCTGGAACTCCAGGATCATGACCTGAGCTGAAGGCAGTTGCTTAACCAACTGAGCCACCCAGGTGCCCCAATTTTTTCATCTTTTAAAACGAGTTTTACACAACTATATGATGCAACTAATCCTCAATAAAGCAGGAAAGACCATTCATAGATGGAAAAGACAGTCTAATGGTGTTGGGAAAACTGGATGGCAACATGCAGAAGAATGAAATCGGACTACTTTCTTACACCAGACACAAAAAGAAATTCAAGATGGATGAAAGACCTAAAGGTGAGACAGGAAGCCATCAAAATCCTAGAGAAGAACACAGGCAGAAACCTCTTTGACCTCGGCCATAGCAACTTCTTCCTAGACACATCACCATAGGCAAGGAAACAAAAGCAAAAACGAACTATTGGGACCTCATCAAGATAAAAGCTTCTGCACAGCAAAGGAAACAATCAACAAAACTAAAAGGCAGCCTATGGATGGGAGAAGATATTTGCAGATGACATATCTGATAAAGGTTAGCAACCAAAATCTACAAAGAATTTATCAAACTCAACATCCAAAAAACAAAATAACCAAGTTAAGAAATGGGCAGAAGACATAATAGACACTTTCCCAAAAAAGACATCCAGATGGCTAAAGACATATGAAAGGATGCTCAATAATAATACCCATTATCGGGGAAAGACAAATCAAAACCAGGATGAGATACCACCTCACCCCTGTCAGAATGGCTAAAATTAACAACACAAGAAACAAAAGATGTACTGTTGGTGGGAAAGCAAAATGGTGTGGCCACTGGTGCAGCCCCTCTGGAGAACAGTATGGAGGTTTTCCCAAATGTTAAAAATAAAACTACTCGGGGCGCCTGGATGGCTCAGTAGATTAAAGCCTCTGCCTTCAGCTCAAGTCATGATCTCAGGGCCCTGGAATCCGGTCCCACATCGGGCTCTCTGATCAGCAGGGAGCCTGCTTCCTCCTCTCTCTCTGCCTATTTGTGATCTCTGTCTGTCAAATAGATAAATAAAATCTTAAAATAAATAAATAAATAAAATAAAACTACTCTATGATCCAGTAATTGCTTTACAAGGTATTTACGTAACAGATACAAAAATACAGATTCGAAGGGGTACATGCATCCTGATGCTTATAGCAGCATTATCAGCAATAGCCAAACTATGGAGAACCAAAAGGTCCACTGACCGATAAATGCATAAAGATGATGTGATATATATATAAAATGGAACATTACTCAGCCATCAAAAAGGATGAAATCTTGCCATTTGCAATGATGTGGATGGAGCTAAAATGTATGCTAAGTGAAATAAGTGAGAGAAAGACAAATACCATATGATTTCACTCATACGTGGAATTTAAGAAATAAATAAACGAACACAGAAGGAAAAAGAAAAAAAGGGGAAAATAAACCATAAGAGATTCTTTTTTTTTTTTTTTAAGATTTTATTTATTTATTTGACAGAAAGAGATCACAAGTAGGCAGAGAGCTAGGCAGAGATAGAAGGGGAAGCAGGCTCCCCGCTGAGCAGAGAGCCCGATGTGGGGCTCGATCCCAGGACACTGAGATCATGACCCGAGCCGAAGGCAGCGGCTTAATCCACTGAGCCACCCAGGTGCCCCAAACCATAAGAGATTCTTAAAGATAGATAGGAAACAGGGTTAATGGAGGGAGGTGGGTGAGGGTATTCAGGAGCACATTTGTTGTCACAAGCACTAAGTATCATTTATAAGTGATAATCACTGAATTCTACTCCAGAAACCTATATTGCAGCATTGTATGCTTATTAACTACAATTTAAATAAAATTATGAAAATAAATAAAGAAGTAAAACAAATTTGAAAGTTACCTGGCGTGATCCACTTTATGTGCATTTTTATTCACTTTAGTGGGAGAATCAATTTTTACCCCAAGGCTTCTTAGTTGTTTAAGAGTTGCATTAAGAACACAATCTTTGTCTACCAGACCTGAATCACGTTTTTTTTTCTTTGTATGGTAAAGATTTTGTGTTCTGGTGCACTCATGGCTGATAATTACTGCTTTGGTCGATGGCTGCTCAGTCTCTTTGGAGGAGTTATTCAGTCTGTGGTTCACTTGACTCTGATGAAAAGAAAAAAGATGTATTTGAAAAACCACTATTAGCAATCTTAGGAAACAAAACTGTAAGTAGCAGCATAAGTAAGGCCAGGGAAAAGCAAAATAATGACTAGCCAAATTCTACAAAGAATCAAGTACATTTGGAAATTTTTTATATTTTGGGTTTTTTATAAAGGAAGCCCATCTCAATGAATGATTTTATCAGACCCTAGAGGAAGTTTAGAATGCTCAGAACTTGTTCATTTTAAAGCTAACAGCTTTAGAGGCATTTGAATAATATTTCAAGTGTTTTCAAGGGTTTATAGGAACTATAAACAAAAGTTTTAAATCACGCTTTCATTTGAAAAATGGTAATGTTTCAGAGTTATATATTAGATCTTCAGATTCCTTTCAGAATTTGGTTTCTCTCTTTTCTCCCTCAGAATGTGAATGACCTATGATACTACCTCTGCCTTCCTGATATCAGAGCGCATTTCATTCCCTGAGCACACAGCTGCTAGCACCAGTAAAAGACCCAGCAGGCAAACAGCAAGTATGTGTTCACTGATGAATACTTAGAGCCCTACGAAGTATGGAGAAATCGAATGTTCCTTAGTCTACACTTCGGATGGAAGTGACAGCCAGGGTCATTTAAGCTTCAAGTCTTAGTTTACATTCTAATTTTTCCAAGATGACTAGATGACCATTTCCTCCAACCAGAATTATCCTTTTTATTCCACGTTGCCTTGTTTACAGCACTTCTCAGCCTGTCCTATAATTGTTTGCTACTGGTATCCATGTGTTATTTCCCCTTGCTTCTCAAGAGCAGAGACTATCATACTTATCTTTATATTATTCACTTTTTTAAAAAACAAGATTTTACTTGAGAAAGAGAAAGAAAAGGGGGTGTTGGGAGGGAGGCAAAGGGAGTGAATCCTCAAGCAGACTCCTAACTGAGTGCAGAGCCTACTGCAGGGCTCAATCTCATGACCCATGAGATCATGAATGGAGCTGAAACCAAGTTGAACTTAACGGACTGAGCCCCCCAGACACTCCTTTTTACTTAGTTCACTTACTTTACTTTTTACTTAGTTCACTTTCTTAGACTAAGTATTCAATAAGAATCTCTTTACCTGAATGCAATATTACCATAGATATTCTCCTACTTTCCAACTTTCAAACTTCCTGCAAATTTTTCCTTATTTTTTCTAGTACTAACTTTACTCTGTTTTTGTTGTTGTTGTTGTTTTGTTTTATGATTTCCCCCGGCTATCTAACCCCCGATGACTGGGATGCTTATACAAATTTACTGAATTTAGGTTATCATAATCACGAAGAGCTAAAAGAAATAATTATGTGTCATTAATTTAGAGAAAATCTTTTTATATCAAGGTCCCAATCAGTTTAAAGAAAGGAGAGGCTTAACTAGTCTACCCAAAAGTAATCATCTCAGAAAAGATGAAATGTATTACTGTTTCTTACCAATAAATCCTGGTATATTTTCTGATTATCTGTAGGTTGATGAGGCAAGGGTTGCATTACTTGCTCAATTTTTGGTTCCCCTGATGTTACAGAGTGGTTACTGGCACCCTCTGTTGGTCCACTCTGTAAGCACATGCTTACATTTTCTGCCAGCATGGAATTCGGAAAGAACACAGGCACATCAGGTTCTTTTCTCACACCTGGAGAAGAGCTGCTTGGAAGGATATAAATAATGTGTTAGTTATCAAGATACTTTAAAGATACATTTATTCGAAGTGTAGTAACTTTGAAATAAAGGGATAAGATTCAACAGCATTTTGGTTTGTATTTTCAGCTCTCATTTTGATAGGCTGCACATAAACCAGATCATAACACCTTTTCAAGTCATGTTATTTATAGTCAGACAACTTTTTTTTTGAGACCTGGCAAACAACCCGTTGATTTCAGTATAAAAATTTTTAAATATATTTTTTGTTTACTTTAAGTTTTAAAATATAGTTAAGATCCCTGGCAAGGGGTGCTGGATTGGCTCAGTTGGTTAAGCTTTTGCATTTAGCTCAGGTCATGATCCCAGCATCCTGGGATCGAGCCTGACATCAGGCTCCCTGCTAAGGAGCCTGTCTCTCCCTTTCCCTTCTTCCTGTTGCTCCCCTTGCTTGTATTCTCGTGCTTGTTCTCTGCCAAGTGGATAAATAAAATCTTAAAAAAAAAAAAAAAAAAAAGCTTCCTGGCAAATAAGAGTTCATAAGCTGCCATTTATAATCACATTATATATTTGGTAATATTTCTTTCCTTCTTTATGCTTTTATTTATTTTTCAAATTTAATACAATAAGCATTTATTACTTTTAAACTTAGCATATAAATACATATTTCTAAATTTACTATGAAAAGCAATATTAAAAGACATTTCTTACAAGAAAAATAATGTGGCTATTGTAGAGAAAGGTAATAATAAATATTAGCTAGCAGAAAGCTTATTACAGGCTAGGCATTGTTTTAAGTGCATACTCTTACAAAATCCTTACCAAAAAGACCTGTAAGATACTACATATTGTGCCTATTTGACAGATGAGGTCATGAGGCACAGAGAGGTTAGCTAACCACTCAAAGTTATACTAAACATGAAAAAAATAGTTTGTTTTTTTAAAAGATTTTATTTATTTATTTGAGAAAGAAAGAGATAGCAAGAACAGGGTTAGGAGGGAGTGAGAGAAAGAAGCAGACTTCCCACTGAGCAGGGAGCCCAATATGGCGCTCGATCCCAGGACCCTGAGATCATGACCTGAGCTGAAAGCAAACGCTTACCCGACTGAGCCACCCAGGAACCCCTCGTACATAGTTTAATACCTAGAGAAAACCACTATTAACATTTTAGAATATTTTCATCTATACCCTTTTTTTTTAATAGGTAGTTATTTTCTCTGAAAAGCTATACCATACCAAAGGTAGTTTTGGAGGCTGCTTTTTAAAACCAATATTCTATCATAAGTATCTTTTCATTTCACTAAATATTCTTAAAACAAGTTTTAACTATTACATAGTATTTCATTTTACAAGTATAATTTTTCTAACCGTACATCTCTTTTTTAAAACTCAGTTTATTTCCAATTTTTCCATATTGCTTAGTATTTTTTTTAGAGAGGAGGCCAGGGGCAAGGAGAGGATCTTATGCAGGCTCCACGCCCAGTGTGGAACCTGATGTGGCACTCTATCTCACAACCCTGAGATCAAGATCTGAGCTGAAATCAGGAGTTGGACGCTTAAAGACAACTTGAACCACCCACGTGTCCCCCATACTGCTTAATTTTAACTTCATATGAAGTATCCAGTATTCATTGGTATATTATAAGATCAGTAAATATTAGCTGAAATAAGTATTTGTAAAATACCAGTTAAGATATAATTATAAGGGAAAAAAATCAATAACTCTGACCACATAAAGTAAAAAATTTTTATGTGGCAAAAAACATCAAAGTCAAAAGACAACTGACAAACTAGAACATACACTACAAACACCTAACATCTCTAATATAGAAGAACACTTAAAAATTGGAGGGCAAAGGACCTAAAACTGGTAGAAAAATGGTGAGAGACATAAACTGACAATTCATAAAAATAGGGAAATAACTCGCAACATGAAGAAATAATCCAACTTATGCATGATTTTTTAAATGAAAATTAAAACACTACCAATACCATTTATCACCTATTAAACTGGTAAAAAAAATTTTAAATATGGCCTCATATTTTGTTGGCACAGCTGTGGGAAAACAGGTAATTTCATTCACTGCTGCTGAGACCAAAAACTGCAATCTTCTGCAGGGAAACTTGGTAATAATTAACAAAATTACATATACACTTAACTTTGGATGTAAAAATCCCACTTCTAAAACAATTCAAGGGCGCCTGGGTGGCTCAGTTGGTTGAGCGACTGCCTTCAGCTCAGGTCATGATCCTGAAGTACCGGGATCGAGTCCCACATCGGGCTCCCAGCTCTATGGGGAGTCTGCTTCTCCCTCTGACCTTCTCCCATCTCATGCTCTCTCTCACTCTTTCTCTCTCTCTCAAATAAATAAATAAAATCTTAAAAAAAAAAAAAAACAATTCAAAAATACACATGCCACCAGGTAATCACTATAGCAATGCTTGTAGTTCACAAATACTAAAAAGAAAGCCCATTTTTTAATTTTTAAGATTTTATTTTAAAAATTAAAAAATAAAATTTTTAAGATTTTATTTATCAAGAGACACAGAGAGAACATGCACAAGTAAACGGGAGAGGAAAAGGGGGAAGGAGAAACTCAATCTCAGGATCCTGGGATCATGACCTGAGCTGAAGGCAGATGCTTAACTGACTGAGCCACCCAGGTGTCCCCTGGGAACAGACTAAATACTCATAAGTAGGAGAGCATTTGCTAAACTATGGCATATCCACATAGTGGAATACTATATAGCTATATAAGGAAAGATCTCTAGCACTGATCTGGAGTATTTCCAGTACATATTGTTAAGGGAAAAGAGAAATGTTCAAAAAAATACCTATAGCATGCTACCTTTCTACACTTCATATAAGAAAGAAATGTCGTAAGAAAATAGAGACATGTTTACTCATCTGTGTAAAAGAAATACAAGAAAGGCAATCCAGTAACTAAAGACACTGGTTATTTAAAGGAGATGGGTGGGAAAAGGGATAGGAAAAGAGGGGATTTGGGAACAGGGTGGTAGGAATGAGAATGGAGTAACTCTTCTTTGAGTATATACCTTTTCTATCTAATTAGGTCTGTTAAAGCCACAGTCATGTTTCAGATACCTAAAGAACAAATAAAGTCAACCAGAATTTGAAGCAACCCTCAAGTGGAATACAAATAGTAACAAATCAACCTAATGGTATTACAAACAAATAATATAACCACACAAGG
Organism: Mustela nigripes; assembly: GCF_022355385.1. Classification (NCBI taxonomy): domain Eukaryota; kingdom Metazoa; phylum Chordata; class Mammalia; order Carnivora; family Mustelidae; genus Mustela; species Mustela nigripes. The sequence continues at coordinate 36,891,373 of NC_081570.1, forward strand.
CAACATGAAAGAAAATAACCTACCTAAATAACCATGGAAAAAGGTATTTTCATTGGATTCTGTAAGGCTAAAGATAAAAAGAACTGTAAACAAACACACATACTCTAGGTAAATCCATTTTAGAATCCTAAGCAATTCTGAAATTACTCGATGTGTACACTAGAACAAATAATTAACTATAGTGTACATGAAAGCCAGGTTTCTCCCTGTTGGGGAAAGAAGGTATAAATAAGAAAAAGGGAGGTGTTGGATTGGAACCGGAGGATTGGTATGAGGTCAAGGATTTTGAAATATAGACAGAGAAGTATAGACATAAATAAGGGTGTGTGCCTGCGTATCCTAAGAGGACCTAGGAGCACAGATACGAAGTAGCAATGCTACACCTACTGCTCAGATCTTGGTTTCCAAATACATTCTCTGATACCATTGCTCCGGGTTTCTGCAGTTGATTCCAGGATTGGAAAATACAAGATGAGCCTGGAACATCTTGTAGTGCCAAAAACCAAGAACGTGCTTGAAAAAAGGAAGAGGGCTTTTCTAAAAGAAACAGAAGCCAATCTAAAAGAGCTCCCAAAGACAAAAAATTGAAACAATTTAAGCAAATAAAATAAATAATAATTTGAACTATAATTCATAGAATAAAAGAAATGTCTGGGAGTCTACACAGACATAAATAAATGAATACATAAGCAGAGAAGGAAAACAGCTTTCCCTTACAGAAAAAATATGACTTACAAATGTGGAAGGAATAAGGAAAATACAAAATCATCAGTAGTCAAACTATGGTAATAACCGTGACAGGTATATCTATAGACGGATGCTTAAGTTAAAGGGAGAAAGTTCAAAAAGAATATTTATAGAGTCTCAAGTATCTGCCTCAAGGTATTTATTCAGCTACAAAGGGAAAATTTTTAACTTTATAGTGACAAAAACAAGCAGATGTCACGTTAACTGAGTGTTCAAAGTTAATAATGTGACATCATGTAACCCACTGATAGGGCAGGGCAGTAACACCTCTTTGTGGTAATCTTGCCAAAACGCAAAACTTCAATTTAATCATGAGAAAGTAGCAGACAAACCAAAATTAAGGGATATTCTACAAAATAACTGACTCATCAAAAGTGTAAAAGTCATGAAAGACAAGAAAATAATGAGGCTCTGTCATGGATTTGGACTAATAAGACAAAACTAATAAACCAACGTGAAATCCTATATTGGTTTCTGGAACAAAAGAGTACATTATTGGAGAAACTGGTACAACCAGAATTTGCAGTTTAGTATACTAATGTAACAATGTTCATTTCCTGGGTTAGATAATTTTACTATGGTTATATAAGGTGTTAACATTAGGGAAACCTGGGTGAGCTCTACTATTTTCCTAACTTCTCTGTAAACCTAAAATTTCAAAATAAAAATGCTTAAAGCAAGATGTAATTCTACATTTACTTTCTTTTTCTCAAATAAAATGTGATTAAGAAGTTTGAGATTGGAGTGCCTAGATAGCTCAGTTGGTTAAGCATCTACCTTCAGCTCAGGCTGTGATCCCAGGATCCTGGGACTGAGCCCCACATCAGATTCCGGGCTCGGGCGGGGGGAGCCTGCTTCTCCCTCTGCCCCATCTGTGCTCTCTCTAATAAATACGTAAAATCTTTAAAAAAAAGGTCTGAGATCCTGAAGAAGGAAAAACAAAAATATAACGCACAAATATTTTAACAAACAATAAATTTATAAATAGATAGAGATTATTATAATCACCATTTAATATCTCAGACATAAAGACATACTGTTCTTAAAATCAGAAAGGAGCTCTCCAAGACACCCAGTTCATCCCTTCCTTAAAATGAAACTGCACTTAAACCAGTAAGGACCCCAGTAAATTTATCCTAAACTCGAAAGAACTTCAGTGAAATTATATTGTATAATTTCCTCTAGTATCCAAATGTATAATTTCCTCTAGTATCCAAATTTGGTATACTTAATTAAATACCAAGAATTAAATCTTAAATATATATATGTATTTAGTATAGTTGACCTACAATGTTAATCAGTTTCAGGTATAACCAAGATTAAAACTTCTTTTTTAAGATTTTATTTATTTATTTGACAGGGAGACAGAGCACAAGCAGGGGGAAAAGCAGAGTAAGAGGGAGAAGCAGGCTCCCCACCGAAAGTGAGCCCGATGCAAGACCTGATCCCAGGACCCTGAGATCATGACCTGAGCTGAAGCAGACCTGTTACTGAACCACCCAGGCATCCCAAGTATTTTCTCTTATATCACATATATTCTCATTTATAATACAGTTATCTGTGTGCTCATCATGTTTTGGCCAAATTTTGTAATCTCTTTGGGCCTTAATTTCCTCAGCCACGAAAAGGGAAAAATGATATCCACTTCCCTGGGTTGAAAAAAATGTGATAGAATTAAAGGAGATACAAAATGCCTAGCATAGTACCAGACACACGTAGTGGGTTAATCATAATTACTGTCAGTTCTGGGTGAATCATAATTATTGTTAGTTCTCTTCATCTCTTGTTGCTTTCCCCTTGTTCCCCATCTCTTTCCCCTTGTTCTCCAAACATCAAACTGAACCTTTATCTTCAACCATGTTAACTAATTTCACTTTAATGAAAACACCAAAACTCTCAAATGGAGAAGAAGAAATCTGGGTTTTAATAGAGATTTTATGGCTTTTTGGGAAATTACTTGTACTGAGCAGGATTTTTATCAACAAAACATTTGCAAAGCACTTTGTTTTTAAGGAGTGCGGGTCAGTTACTGAGTTTGCCTTACTCCATCATCTTTAGCTAAAACGTGAAAGTAATTATGTACTAAGTGCTTTACATATATTAACTTATTTAACCCTTACAATAATCCTGAGATAGGTGCTTTTATTGTCTCCATTTATACATGAGAAAACCAAGTCATCCATAAATTATGAAACCTGCCTATGGTCACAGTGCTGTGATTCAAATCCAGGCAATCTGGCACCAGAACTCATCATTTTAATCATAACCCTTCAGCTATACTACATTTTCAAGAATTTTAAAATATCTGTTTTGGTGCTTAACCTAGTAAGCAAAATAAAAGAAAAATAAAAGAACCAAAACATTAAAGATTTTAACCTCAAAACATTCAAGGTTAAAACAAAATCTCATTTTATTTATATCTTTTTAAAAGATTTTTAAAAATTTTTTTATTTTTTAAATATTTTATTTATTTATTTGACAGAGAGATCACAAGTAGGCAGAGCAGCAGGCAGAGAATGAGGGGGAAGCAGGCTCCCTGCTGAGCAGAGAGCCTGATGCAGGGCTCGATCTCAGGATCCTGAGATCATGACCTGAGCTGAAGGCAGAGGCTTAACCTACTGAGCCACCCAGGTACCCTAAAGATCTTATTCTTAAGTAATCTCTACATCCAATGTGGGGCTTGAACTTACAACTTACAAAAGATCAAGAGTCACATGCTATACTAAATGAGCCGGCCAGGCACCCTAAAATAAAATTTTAAAAGATGATTCTAATATTACAAGTATTAGTAGGTAGGTCCAAAGTATGACTTCCAAAGAAAAATAGGATTTTTTTCAAATTCAAGTCTCTATAAATACCACATACCACTGCTCTTCACTGGGAAAAAGCTTTCAGTTACCAATTATGCTTTGAGGCAAATGAATTTATTCCTCACAGACTGCTTTAACATCAGAAAGAAGATTCAGGAAGACTATCCAAGGGAGACAGGGAACCCAGGTGGCTAGGTGCCATGTATAAACACTCAGCAGTGGGAGGCACAGCATGAGTCAGATCACATTGTCAGATGCGCGGGTGCCTAGCTTGCCGGACATTGGGGAGTGTATGTGCTATGGTGAGTGCTATGAAATGTGTAACCTAATAATTCACAGACCTGTACCCCTGGGCAAATAATACATTATATATTAATTTTTAAAAATCACATATTTGGGAAGAATCCTATAGAAGCACTAAAAACACTGTAGACAACAATGAAGACGGTATTTAGTCCAAATCAGTACATTATGCTGAAGATCAGATTTACAACTAGTTATGTGTTGGGATCAATAGAGCTAGGTGCCCCGAAAAAGCAATCAACTACATTCTACCAATTAACTCAGGTTTCTCAATTAAAAACCACAATGGACTGGAGATGTTTAAGTTCTCACTTAGAAACTATTTCAGGGGAAACCCCCATAATTCTAGAAAGAAGTCTACAGAAGTCAAGAAGGATAAATAAGAATAACCATAGTTAGTTCCTCTTTGTTCTCTACTATTTTTTAAATTTTTAAAAATTTATTTAAGTAATCTCTACACTCAGTGTGGGGCTCAAATTCACAACTCCAAGATCAACAGTAACATGTTCTTCTGACCGAGCCAGCCAGGCACTCTTTCTCAGTTTCTAAAATTATTCCAAATAAAATATGGACTTATCCTGGGGCTCACCTTAAATTGCTCTTCCTTGCATTGAACTCATATGAAATAGGTAACATGAGACCCTACACTGGGTCGCATTCTAAAGATACAGAAACGAATAAGATCCCTGTCCTATAGGAATCCAATTTAATGGGGGAGAAATATTTACATAACTTTTTTAATATATTGTGGTACATACTATGAGAATTATATGATTAAAACATATACTATACTGAGCAAAGGGGATAAATGTTTCTAGTTTTCTGAAGGAACATGTTAATTGTTTTAATCACTATGGTAAACAGAATAATTAAAAATGACAAATATTAGAGGCACAAAGAAATAGAAAAGTAGTTCATGCTCATGGATTGGGAGAACAAACATTGTTAAAATGTCCATACTACTCAGAGCAATCTACACATTTAATGCGATCCCTGTCAAAATACCACCAGTAATTCTCACAGAGCTAGACCAAATAACCCTAAAATCTGTATGGAACTACAACAGATCCTGAATAGCCAAAGAAATTCTGAAAAAGAAAAACAAAACTGGAGGCATCGTGATTTTGGATTTCAAGCTAGCAGCAGTCATCAAGACAGCATAGTACTGGCACAAAAACAGACACATATATCAATGGAACAGAATAGAGAGCCCAGAAATGGACCCACAACTATATAGTAAACTAATCTTTGAGAAAGCAGGAAAGACTATCATAGATGGAAAAGACAGTCTCTTCAACAAATGGTATTGGGAAAACTGGATGGCAACATGCAGAAGAATGAAATCGGACCACTTTCTTACACCAGACACAAAAAGAAATTCAAGATGAATGAAAGACCTAAATCTAAGACAGGAAGCGATCAAAATCCTAGAGGAGAACACAGGCAAAAACTTTTTTGACCTCGGCCATAGCACATCTTCCTAGACACATCACCACAGGCAAGGAAATAAAAGCAAAAATGAACCATTCAGAGTTCATCAAGATAAATAGCTTCTGCACAGCAAAGGAAACAATCAACGAAACTAAAAGGCAGCCTATGGAATGGGAGAAGATATTTGCAGATGACATATCAGATAAAGGTTAGCATCCAAAATATACAAAGAATTTATCAAACTCAACACCCAAAAAACAAAATAACCAAGTTAAGAAATGGACAGAAGATATGAACAGACACTTTTCCAAAAAAGGCATCCAGATGGCTAAAACACATGAAAGGATGCTCGATAATAATACCCATCATCGGGGAAAGACAAATCAAAACCAGGATACCACCTCACACCTGTCAGAATGGCTAAAATTAATAACACAAGAAATAATAGGTGTTGGCAAGGATGTGGAGAAAGGGGAACCCTCTTGCACTGTTGGTGGGAATGCAAACTGGTGCCACCCCTCTGGAGAACAGTAGGAAGGCTCTTCAAAATGTTAAAAACAGAACTACCCTGGGGCGCCTGGGTGGCTCAGTGGGTTAAGCCTCTGCCTTTGGCTCAGGTCATAATCTCAGAGTCCTGTGGAACCTGCTTCCCTCTCTCACTCTGCCTGACCCTCTGCCTACTTCTGATCTGTCTGTCAAATAAACAAATAAAATCTTTAAAAAAAAAATAGAACTACCCTATGATCAAGAAATAACATTACCAGGTATTCACCCAAAGGATAAAAAAATACAGATTTGAAGGGGTATATGCACCCCAATGTTTACGGCAGCATTATCAACAACAGCCAAACTATAGAGATTGACTGATGAATGGATAAAAATGTGGTACACACACACAAACACACATTATTCAGCCATCAAAAAGAATGAAATCTTGCCATTTGCAGTGACATAGATGGATCTAGAGTGTATTATGGTACGTGAAATAATTCAGCCAGAGAAAGACAAATACTATATGATCTTACTCATATGTGGGATTTAAGAAAGAAAACAGATGAGGGGCACCTGTGTGGCTCAGTCTTTAGGCGGCTGCCTTCAGCTTGGGTTATGATCCCAGGGTCCTAGGATCGAGCCCCGCATTGCGCTCCCTGCTCAGCAGGAAGCCTGCTTCTCCCTCTCCACTTACTCTTGCTTCTGTTCCCTCTCTCGCTGTGTCTCTGTCAAATAAATAAAATCTTAAAAAAAGAAAGAAAGAAAGGAAGAAAGAAAGAAAGCAGATGAATATATGGGAAGGATAAAAAGAAAAAAGGAGAGAGGGAAATGAGCCCTAAGAGACTCTTAACAACAGAGAACAAAGTGAGGGCTGATGGAGGTGTGTAGGTGGGGGATAGGCTAGATGGGTGATGCGTATTAAGGAGGACACTTGCTGTGATGAGCACTGGGTGTTGTATATAAGCGATGAATCACTGAATTCTTCTCCAGAAATCAATATTGCATTGAATGTTAACTACCTAAACTTTACATTAAAAAAATAAATAAAAATAAAATGCACCTATAAAGTATCAGGCAAAAAAAAAGAGTCAAATATTATCACAAGTTTTATAAAAAAAAAAAAAAACAGTTGTCTGGCCCATGCCACCCCACCACCAAATTCACGTCTTTTAACTGTTACCTATGGTGTTTTATACTACATCATTCCTCTACCTTCAAATTTATTCTATTTATTCTGCACCTGATTTCTTTTAGCACTTCTACAAGTCCAAGCTCCTTCATCTCACTTGGGTTGGCTTTTCCTATACTAACCAGTTTCCCTACTTCCACTCTAAACTCCTTCTGTTCATTTGCCACAGAAGAGCTATTTAAAAAATGAAAAATCAGATCACACCACTCTTTTGTCTAAAATTCTCCCTAGATTTAATGAGCATAGAATAAATTCAAAGCTCCTTTCTACATCCTACAAAGCTCCCACATAATTTGGCTTCTGCCTATATCCCTGACCCCATCTCCTATAAGCATGCTCTCTTGAGCACTTTCTCTCTCTCCAACCCGCACTCCCCCAACCCCTGCCTCCCTCTCTGTCACTGTTTCTAGCCACAATGGCTTTCCTAATTGTTTCCTGAACTGTCACACTTCTGCACAACTTAGGGTCTATACATGCCATTTCTTCTACCAGGAACACTCTTCAGATTTTCTCAGAACTGCCTCCTTCTCATCATTCTAGTCACTGCTCAAATGTTACCAGCTCAGGGAAGTCTTCCTTTACCATCCTCTACTTAATATATCCTTCACTCCCATGCCACCAACTGGTTAGACTCCATTTGATCACCCTGGTTTATTTTCTTCAGAGCAGCTGTCATTACATAAAATTAAATTGTTTGTTATTTATATGGTTATTATTTGTCATGGGAACAGGTCATGGAAATTTCATGAAGTTAGCAGCTTTTTCTAACCTACTACTCAATCTCTAGGGCCTAGTTCTGTGGCAGCTTTTATTAGAAGCTCAAAGATATTTGAATTTCTTTCCTTATTTCTTGAAGATCTAAATTACTTTGAAATCCTTGTTTAATAAAAAAAAAAACCTTGGGGCACCTGGGTGGCTCAGTGGGTTAAAGCCTCTGCCTTCGGCTCAGGTCATGATCCCGGGGTCCTGGGATCGAGCCCCACATCAGGCTCTCTGCTCAGCAGGGAGCCTGCTTCCTCCTCTTTCTCTGCCTCTCTGCCTACTTGTGATCTCTGTCTGTCAAATAAATAAATAAAATCTTAAAAAAAAAAAAAAACCTTAAAAAATAAAAAAATGTAAATAAATAAATAATCTTCAGGAAAAATTTCAAACACAGGCAAAAACAGTGTAACAAACCATTATACACGGTTTTAAAAATTACCTAATTTTTAAATTGGGTACCTGGGTAGCTCAGTCAGTTGAGCAGCCGATTCTTGACTTTGGCTCAGGTCATGATCTCAGCGTCCTGGAATCGAGCCCCATGTAGGACTCTGCACTCAGCATGGAATCAACTTGGGGTTCTCTTTCTCTCTCTCTCTGCCCCAAGCCTCCCCCGACCCCACCCTCCTCACACGCATTCTTGCTCTAAAATAAATGAGGAAATCTTTAAAATAAAAATTACCTACTTATAATCAGTCTTACTCCAATTACACCTCTAGTCATTTCATCTCCCACCAGCTATTTTTTTTCTCACTGGGTTACTTTGAAGTAAATCTCAGAAATAAATTCTTATATATGTATAATTGCAATTTGGAGAATCTTTAAAAATTTACAAAATTCAGGGCCCCATCTCCATCTAGGGCCTAGTTTCAGAATCTCTACAGTCAGGTAAGCATATGTATATCCGAAATTTTCTTCAGATGCTCTGATTCAGCTAGACTGTAACAAACCAATGACTGACATTTGGGAACAGTTCTAGGAGTACCACAATTGTCAGTTATGTAAAAACTATATCAGGAAAGACACTACTGAAAATACTATTTACAAAACAAACAGTTTCTGAGTTAAAACACCAAAAGAATATTAGAACCTAAAAAGAAAAAAAGGAGGATGAATGCGGAATCAAAGACACCTTACTTGGATACAGAAAGTGGTTGATTAAATTCTTCCACAGCAATGTTGCTTTCTTCAAAGCTGGGAATATCAACTGCTTTCAATGAAGACACGCTACCTGGTGGACTTGTAACTTCATTATTAATATCAACAGAAAAATTCATGTCCTCACTGGAAATCTTGGTATCATCTTGCCTCAGCTGAGATTCAGGCTCTCGATCATCGCCTGCTGCATTCCAAAACAAGCTGGCACCTGGAAGTTATGATTAAGCACATACTGAAACAAATATCCTACTATAAAAATAATCCTCCGACAAACCTCTAAGTAAGACTAACTATATTAACACAATTACCTAGAAATGTTTGCAGATTATCTCTTCTCAGAAATGCCATAAAGAGGTAAGGTGAAAAGCCAGAGGACTGGTGTACAAGGTGGAGCCTCAGTGGCTCAGCTGGCTAACTGTCTGACTCTTGGTTTCAGCTCAGATCATGATATCAGGGTCAGGAGCTCAAGGATATCGCGCTCTATACTGGGCGCGGAGCCTACTTGAAAAAGAATAAACAACAAAAAAACAAAAAACAACTTGGGACAAATGGAATAGGGGACATTCTGGGCTCTGTCTCTTCAAGAGGTGTGGCTCTCAAATGATGTGTTTCATATATAAAGGTTCTGAATACGATTTAGGTTTATGTGTGTACAGAAAATTGCTCTTCTGAAAAACAAGGGAAAACATAAAAAATAATGAGTCCCTAGGCTCTCTGATTTCTATCTTTAAATACAATATTTATGAGAATATTCAGGGATATATCGGACATATGTAATATCAGCAATTATTTAAATATCAAATGTTGGGTGCTCTGGTTGGCACAGTCGATTAAGCATCCAACTCTTGGTTTTGGCTCAGGTCATGAGATGGAGCCCCATGACTGACAGTACTCAGTGAAAAGCCTGCTTGAGACTCTCTCTCCCTCTCCCTCCACCGCACCCCCAAAACTCACATGCACATGTGCTCTCTCTCTCAAATAAATTTTTAAAATCTTAAAAAAAAAAAAAAAAAAGAAAGAAAGAAAAAGAAAGGACAATTATGACAAAGTTATGTAAGTGCTGCTACTCTTCTGGAATATTTACCAATACATACCCTCAGGAAATTAAGTAACATTGTAGAATAAACGTGTTTTAAAAGCCATTTAGTTCTAACAGTTATTAATAATGCTTTTTTCTGCATATATAAGTAATAACTACCCCAGGTCATCCAAGTTGAATAACTGAATATGAATCTATGAGGTTTCAAAATAATTTCAGAATATCAGCTTAAACATGTAAGTGACTTTATTCAATTATTTTTTATTCAGCACACATTATGATTAAGGCATCATGTTAGCTAATGACATACAATTGTGGAATAAGGCAATGTTCAACATCCTAAAAGCTTATAGTCTAGGAACAGATACAGATGAGAAGCAACTATAATATAATAAAAGCACAGTTTATAGGAGGAAACTGCACTTTTTTGGTATGTTTGGTTAGCTCATAATACCCACAGCTCCTTGTCTGCCACCCCTCTACAACATACACAAACTTCCCCTGGAGACTGTCACCCCCGCAATTAACAAAGGTGAGACTCCAGCAGATATGTCCCTTTACATGCTTCTCGACCCCATCACCACTGAACCAGGATTAAACCCTAATCCAAACAAGACCCTTCAGGTTCTCTGCAATTTGAAACAAGACGGAAGGAGAGTAACTTGGTTTGTTTACATGGCTAAAACTGTGTGACACATACACTTTGGAGCTTTGGGTGAGCTACAAAAACTGAGTAGAAAAACTGAGTAAAACAGCCATATAGTTGGATAGCCCTAATGGTATTCTAGTCTTTAGTTCTAGTTTTTTCCTGAAGTCAGCCCCACTCTTGGCCTTGGTTCTCATGAAACAACTTCATATCCTTCCAGTAAATTCCCCTTCCTTACTTAAATTATTTCAAAGTGGTTTACATTACTTGCAGCCAAAGAATCTTGACTAATACTCAGTAATATCTGACTTATAAATGTACAAGGGGTTCTTCCTTCTCTCCTTCCTTGCTCCCCTCTACATGGGCAGTTAACAAATGGGTTCAGAGATAGAACATAGAAATCTGCCTTCTTTCCTTTTCTCCCTCTCAAATATTTATTCTCTAGGTTCAAATCTTCATCTGTTACTTCTACAAGTCTTAGGTCATCATCCCATCTCCACTCCTCAAATGTTTGGGTTTCACCATCTTCATTTCCCAAAGAAGCTCAAATGCAATAGATATTTAGACGGAACTCATCCTCTCTCTTTTGCTTCTTCTCTAACTTTCCTTCCCTAGGATAACTTTTATTTTTATTTTTAATAAACTTTTAATGTTAGAATAATTCTAGATTTATAGAGAAGATAAGAAAGAGTTCCTATATACTCCTCACCAGTTTCACCTGACATTAATATCTTACATTACCATGGCACATTTTTCAAAATCAAGAAAATAATATTGGTGCATTACAATTAACTAAATCTCCAGACTTTATTTGGATTTCACTGATTTTTTTCACTAATGTCCTTTTTTCTGTTCCAGGATCTAAACAAGTAACTTCAGAATCCTACCTATTCCAACTGCCACATCCAACTAGTTAACCAAATCTTACCAACACCCTACACAACTCTTTCTCTTCATTCTTACCACCATCACCCTATGTACTAGGCGTCTTGCTAGAACTTGGGGACATTCCTGAAGATCTCATGGTCTGGTGGTGATCAAACATGTGAACAAATATAGGCCATTACATTATTAATTGATTTTTTAAAGGCCTTTAATGTTGCTTACCAAATAAAGCAGACATTCCTTTTTGAAAGATGTAATAAAGGCTCTCCTTTGTTACTAGACAATTCAGAGCTCTGTGTTTTCTCCCTGTGCCCCTACTGTTTTCCCTACCCATCCTATCCTGCCATCTCTCCATTCTACCTCCTAAAACCCTACACATCCTTCAAGGCCCAGAATCAATACCACTGCATAGATAAAACAAACCTTCCCTGATCCCTCAAACCACAGATGACTATTCTTATAAGAACTGTGTCCAGGGACACTTGGGTGGCTCAGTCATTAAGCATCTGCCTCTGGCTCAGGTTACGATACCAGCATTTTGGGATTGAGCCCTGAGTCGGGCTCCCTGCTCAGCAGGAACCTGCTTCTCCCTCTCCCACTACCCCTGCTTGTGTTCCCTCTCTCACTGTGTCTGTCAAATAAATAAATAAACTCTTTAAAAAAAAGAACTGGGTCCAGTCTAGAAAAGAAGCAAAACAAAGTATCATGTCATGTGGTCTCCCATTTGTTTTCTGATATAGTTCTTTCATAAAGAGTAAAATTACACAAAGACTTAAATAAGTGATACTCTCTCCACCTTGGTTTTGGTTCTGTTTGTACCATGCACCAATTTCAAAGCAAAAAATTTAAAAGTGATATGAAAAGAATTTTTTTTAATTCCTTACAAATTAAAAGAGAAGGAAATTACCTGTGCTCACAGCAATGCTTACACTTTTTCTCATGTGCAAGCCAGGGGAAGACTGTGCTTCCATGGAAACCAGCTCCATCTGTCTTGCAGCTTGCACCGTGTCTTCAGCAGAGGTTGTCTTAGGGGAACAGGGCTGTAGAGACTGTGCTTCCAACAAACGCTGAATCTGTATCAGTTAAAAACATATTTTAAACTGGCAGTGAAGTAATCAACCAAATTGGCGGTAGAGTTTAAAAATGAATTACAAAGTGCCCCAATCATACTTTTAACTCTATTCTCTCACAATTCAGTTAGATCATACCATAAAACTTATTCAATGCAGAAATCACTATCTTTCATTATTAAGAAGCACTTAAGTAGGCTAAGTGCAAATTTTATTTTATTTTTTTTAAAGTAAACTCTAGGGGCACCTGGGTGACTCAGTCGTTAAGCATCTGCCTTCGCTCAGGTCATGATCCCAGGGTCCTGGAATCGAGCCCCGTACAGGGATCCCTTCTCAGCTGGAAGCCTGCTTCTCCCTTTCCCACTCCCCATGCTTGTGTTCCCTCTCTTGTTGTGTCTCTCTCTGTCAAGTAAATAATCTTTAAGGAAAAAAAAAGTAAACTCTATGCCTTATGTGGGGCTTTTAGAACCCTGAGATCAAGAGTTGCGTGTTCTACTGACTGAGCCAGCCAGGTGTCCCATAGCTAAGTGCAAGTTTAAAAGTAAAAACATAAAGGCATTTAAACTGGCATTTATAAATTGACACTTGTGTAAAAAAGCCTGAATGTTAACACTTCAAATCAGTATTTCATTCCTCTTCCACTTACAAATCAAAATCAAGGTAAGAGCTATAATCTAACTCCTTACCAGATAGTGAATATTTCTGCACAAGGTTCTTCTTATAAAAGGTAATCAGAATAGTCCATGTTTGGCCATGCTAAAACTGGAATTATTAATAACAGTAGCAAACAATTTCTGAGTGCATCCTGTTTTATAAGACACTATGGTGAGAGCTTCTATGTATGATTATTATAATCCAACCCATTAGGAATGTACTACTATTTTTTTAATAGTTCTTTTTTTTTTTAGATTTTATTTATGTATTTGACAGACAGAGATCACAAGTAAGCAGAGAGGCAGGCAGAGAGAGAGGGAAGCAGATTCCCCGCCGAGCAGAGAGCCCGATGCGGGACTTGATCCCAGGACCCTGAGATCATGACCCAAGCCGAAGGCAGAGGCTTAACCCACTGAGCCACTCAGGCACCCCAGAAGTGTACTACTATTAAACACACTTTACAGATAAGAAAAGTTGAGAAATCAACATTATTTCCCTCAACCAGTAGCAAAGCTGAGGTTCAAACACCAAGTTTCCCGTGCTTTTAAAACAGAAATATAACTCACAAACCATTAAATTCATCCCTTTATAGTATACAAGTCAGTGGTTTTTAGCAAATTCACCACAAAGTTTGCAACGACCACAGCCATCTAATTCTAGAACATTTTCATTAATCCCCTGAAAAAACCTGTACCCACTAGTGGTCACTTTCCATTGCCCACACCCAGCCTCTGGCAACCACTAATCTGCTTTCTGTCTCTACAGATTTGCCTATTCTGGACACTTTACATAAATGAAACCACACAGTATGTGGCCTTGTATCTTGCTTCTTTCGCTCAGCATAACATTTTCAAAGTTCATCCTTGTTGTGCCTATCAGCACTTTATGGTTGAATAATAACCCATTGTACAGATATGTCACATTGTATCTACCCATTCATGAGCTGATGGGCATTGGACTGTTTTCACTTTTGGCTATCATAGATAATGTTGCTATGAACATTTATGTACAAGTTTTTATGTGAGCATATTTTTTCATTTCTCTTGGGTATATACTTAGGAATAGAAGAGCCTCCCTTTTTAAACTGTGATTTTCTATTTCCCTATAAATTATACGATTGTGGGGATGCTTGGGTGGCTCAGGTGGGTGGCTTAGCCTTTGGCTAAGATCATATCTCAGTGTCCTGGGATCAAGTCTCTCATCAGGCTCAATGCACAGCAGGGAGTCTGCTTCTCCTTCTGCCTGCCGCTCCCCCTACTTGTAAGCGCACACACACTCTCTCTCTCTGACAAATAAATAAAATCTTAAAAAAAAATTATACCATTGTGTTCAATTTGTCTCATTAATTTGAGCAAATTACCTTCACTAATATAGGAAAATATAAATTATCAATAAATTATTAAGATCAGTAGAAATAAAACTTGCACTAATAATACAAAATGGCATATGTATTTATAGTGGTTTACAGTGTGGACTCTAGTATCATGAGGATATAAGTTTAAATCCCACTCTACTACCTTTTAGGATGAGCTATTTAACCACAATGAGCCTCAGTATCACTTAAAATTAAAGTAGTTGTAAGGATTAAGAGACAAAATTGGGGTGCCTGGGTGGATCAGTGGGTTGGGCCTCTGCCTTTGGCTAGGGTCATGATCTCAGGGTCCGGGGATCAAGACCCACATCGGGCTCTCTGCTCAGCAGGGAGCCTGCTTCACCGCGCCGCACCCCCCACCCTGCCCCCACTTGCCTCTCTGCCTGCTTGTGATCTCTGTCAAATAAATAAATAAAATCTCTTAAAAAAAAAAAAAGAGAGACAAAAGAATTGTAACTTTTTGTATGTTTACTATAGCCAGGACCTACACTAACCACTTTATATATACATATACATATAGACACACACACATACACATAAACTCATTAAACCATCCAATCTACATATAATACCAATCACTGCTCCTAATTTACAGATGAGAAGAGTGAGGTTTAGCGATCACACAGGAAGCACTCAATAAAGCTATAGTGATTAATCGAATGGTACTGGTGTTAGAACAGACAAGCAAATCAATGGAGAATATAGTATAGAAGTAGATACAAACACATGATACTTCCATTACACCATAAAAAAAGTATTTCCAAATCATTAAAAAGATATATTTCAATAAATGTATGAGGCCAGTTATCTGAGGATTAAAATGGAAAAACCTCTTATCTCATTTATAACAAAATAACCCTGAAGGGGGAGGGAAGATGAAGAATAGATTTTTTTTTAAAGATTTTATTTATTTATTTGAAAGAGAGAGAGAGAGAGATCACAAGTAGGCAGGCAGGGGTAGGGGGATGGGGAGCAGGCTCCCTGCTGAGCAGAGAGTCAAATGTGGGGCTTGATCCCAGGACCCTAAGATCATGACCTGAACTAAAGGCAGAGGCTTAACCCACTGAGCCACCTAGGTGCCCTAAGAATAGATTTTTTTTATCATCTTGAAGAAGGCTTTTCTAAACATAATTAACATGCAGAAAGAAAATCACCAATAAACCTAATTATATTTAAATTGGAATATTCTGCATAAAACAAATGGTTAAAACAAAAAACATTTAAGACAAACTATAAGAAACGCTTACCACATATATATGATAAAAACCATCTCCTAATTTACAATGAGCTCTTACAAATTAATTAGAAAAGGACCTAAAATGGATAAATGATGGACTTTACACGAAGAAAATATAAACGGCCAATAAATAATAAAATGATCAATCTGGATTATGACAATACAATGCAAATTAAAACAGTGTCTTTTTGTAAGACTGATACTAATTTTACTAGTTTTATATGCACAATACTGGAGATGTGGAAAAACAACTTTGGAGTATTAAACTGGCACAACGTTTTTGGGTGGCCATTCTCATTCAAGTTACAAAGTATGTATTAAGTAACTATTATAAGTAAAGTACTACTCAAGGTGCTTTTTAAAAAAATACAGTGATGAATCTTGTAAGCTCCCTCCCTACAGCTCCCTAGAGACAAAACCCAAAAACTCATAATTAAGGCCTGACCCTTAAGAAGGAGTGAGCCATTAGAAGGTATAGGCAGAGGGGCAAGCTCAAGAATCTAAAGTGGAAACAAACAAGTTCATGTTTTTGAAGAACAAAAAGCACATCCTGCAACTCAAGTGTAGTGAATACAGAAGATGGTAGCAAGAGATGAGCTAGAAGAGGAGGCACACAGAGCCAAATGACAAGGTTTCAAGGGTCAGAGTAAGGAATCTGGATTTTCTAACTGCAAATGAAAACCACTGAGAGCAAAGCCCTATGATCTGACTTGAGCTTTAAGAAGATGGGTGTCGGGCGCCTGGGTGGCTCAGAGGGTTAAAGCCTCTGCCTTCGGCTCGGGTCATGATTCCAACGGTTCTGGGATGGACCCCACATCGGGCTCTCTGCTCAGTAGGGAGCCTGCTTCCTCCTCTCTCTCTCTGCCTGCCTCTCTGCCTACTTCTGATCTCAATCTATGAAATAAATAAATAAAATCTTTAAACTCAAAAAAAAAAAAAAAAAAGATGGCTGTCATGTTTCTATTGTTTCCAAGGAAAATTGGGGACAGTACTGGAAGTAGCATGGTTGGATAAGAAAAGAAGATGGTTTCAATTAGGGAGGTGGCAGGAAAGATGGTTAAGAAACAGTTAAGTTCAAGATACACCTAGAAAGTAAAACCTGGGTTTCTGATACCCAGGATTTTTGCCTGAGCAACAGGATGAGAAGTGATGTCATTAACTGAACTAATAATGATAACAGTAATAGTTAACAGGTACTGAGCACTAACTATATGCCAGGCACTATTCTAAGCCAATTCTCTCTAGTAACTCATTCAGTCCTTAGAACTCCATACACTTAGGTACATTCTTATTTTGTGAATGAGAAAACCGAAGTTTGAGAGGTGAAGTAATTTGCCCAAGATTGCATTACTTTATTTTACACTGAAACTGGACCAGAACCCAAGGAGGCTGGTGCCATCCCTTCACTACTATACCAAAATGAGACTTGAAACAAGTCTCCATTAGAACTGGAACAAGTCTGGCTATCTTTGAACACTTAAAATGTGTGTTCCCTTCAACTTCATACTTTTACTTCTAGGGATCTATGCTACAGAGATATGTGCACACATGCAGGGCAATGCCAAGCACAGGGATCCTGACTGCTGCACTGTTTGCAATAGCAGAAACTTCAAACTGTGGAACAGGAGACTAATTAGAAAATTTGTTGTACATCACTTTAACAAAATCCTATACAGAATAAGATAGTTCTATATATTCTTAAAGAAAATGTGTTAAGATAGTTTTTACATGTAAATAAAATGGTACCTAAAACAAAGTCTAAAAAAATTCACACGAGTTGGGGCGCCTGGGGAGCTCAGTTGATTAGGCGCCTGCCTTCTGCTCGGGTCATGATCCCAAGGTCCTGGAGTCAAGCCCTGCATCTGCCTCTCAGCTCAGCGGAAAGCCTGCCTCTCCCTCTCTGCTGCTCCCCTTCTTGTGTTCTCTCTCTCTCTCTGCCAAATAAATAAATAAATAAAATCTTCCCCAAAAAATTCACATGAGCAAAATAAAAGTGTGTGTATTTATCATAAAAGCATTTTCTACATCATTTTTTGGTATTCTCCAAGTATGATTCAGATAATGTGCTCACTAGTCTATTTTAATCCCAAGTAACTAAGATTTCTGTTTAAAAGATCTTTTTAGCCTGCCTTTTTTAAAAAACAAAACAAGAAATATATAAGAACTATTTCTTTTCTTTTTTTTAGAACTATTTCTTTTCAATGTGAAATATTTAGCTACATTAAAACGAGTATCTAATATTTGTAAGGATTTGTAAAAATCAAACTTGTATTTTACAACTTCAAAGAATTTACTAGGTCTAAAAAACAGCGAAACTATATTCTTCTCAGGTGTCCTATCTATAGCATTTTAAAGCAGAAGGGGTTTTTTAAAGTTTTGGGTTTTTTTTTTTTTTTTTAAGATTTTTTATTTATTTGGGAGAGGGACAGAGACAGAGAACATGAGTGTGCAAGCAAGGGCAAAGGGAAAGGGAGAAGCAGATCCTCTGCTAAATAGGGAGCAGCCATAGGGCTTGAACTCAGGACCCTGGGATCATACCCAAGCTAAAGGCAAACACAGCTTAACTGACTGAGCTACCCAGGTGCTCCTAAGCAGAAGTTTTAAATTGTCTTTTTGTGTTTTTGCAAAATGCAAACACTATGACTCCAGTTTTATAAAACAAAGTGTTTTTTTTTAATTGTACATGTATATAATGTCCATTTCACATATATTTGCATAGTTATAGGATCATGGGCAAAATATTGAAGAATGCATTTCAGGTTGTTTGTGGTAGGTATGTGGAAGAAGGGTACCAATAAGAAAAGGAAAAAAAAAAGGTACAAGACTGAATGGTGTAAGGATATAACTAAAATACTAAAAACTGCCATAAAGGCCTAAAGAAAGGAAGCATTTCATAATAAAATGAGTGAAACATATCTAGTACAGATACACAGAAGAGGTTCTAGAAATATTCTCTAAAGGCACACTGGCTAAAAGTACTAAATATACTACATGGTTTTGACAAATAAGAGCTGCATCAGAATCTATTCTGCATGTTTTATATCTAGTTATATACCAAGGTTTACTAAACTATACAGACTTTTCTGTTAGAGGCAACAAATGGAAGAAAAATGTAGTTATGTTGTAGATTAGGATATGCACAAGGCAGAGAAGGAAGGTTTACTTTCTAGTCCCAGTTCTGCTCCTAACTGGCAATGTGTCATTGGGTAAATTATTTTCTCTCTCTAATCCTCTTTTTACTTATCAGTAAAACAAAAGAAACCAGAATTCATTTTCCAAGGTTTTTTCTAGTTTTGATATTCTACAATTTTATTCCATAAAATGTAGTTATTGAAGAACTGCCAGTTATTTTTAAGCAACCATATTAATACCATCAATTTAAAAGAACTAAGAAAGCTCACAAACCTGTGCCTGAAGCAGTCTTAGCTGTCTGTCTTGTTCTGTGAGGAACCTATATGCATCTGGAGACAGTCCCATCATTCCATTATCTGAGCCAGTCCTGGGTGTGTGCATGCATACTGCACAAGGCGGTGGGTTACAGGAGTCCACATATGAAGGCTGTCTTGCCACAGGCGATGGTTCTACATTGTTGTGGGGAGAGCAACCACCCATGTTTCCCTGAGGTCTCAAGGCTACAGGACTACTTGAAGAACAGAATGCATTAGGGTACAGAGCTGGACATCCACCTAGGTGAACTAATGAATGCTTGTGAATGGCTTCAGACTGGAGGTCTTGAACAGACCCTACTGTATTCACTCCTTGCCAAGAATTTATTGGACTATACTGCACGTGGGCATGATGCTGACAACAACTGCAAACATTCATAGGACAGTAAGACGGTGGTAGAGTAGGTATGTGAAGTTCCATTGGTCTTCCTGAATTATGGGATGAAAAAACCAAATTGTGTGGGTGAGACCCTGAGGCAAGAGAAGACTGCTTGGAATTTAATGTGGAGGATCTTACAGGATATTCTTCTTTGTGTACATTTGAATCAGAAGGTGGTCTATTAAGAGAAGATGCTTTAATACTGTTCTTGATATGGGTGTTCCCATTCTTACAGGTAGATGGCTGTCTTACTTTGCTGTGTCTCAAAGGAACAGTGCTCTGGGTTAATTGATTTGGTGACCCTTTCAAGGAAAGCTCTCCAGCTTCAGCTTCCAGGCTGCTTTTGTCATCGTAAACCTGGGGTTGCAATGGCTCCAAGTGTTCAGAGTGGTTAATCAACAAAGAAGGATTTTCATTATTTACCATTTCCAATGGCTTAGGCAAAGGATTTGATTCTATGAAATTGCCATCCAAAACAAGGGAAAGTTCAGGAACTGATGGCTGGATCTTAGAAACCTATATATGGGAAAGAAATGAAAGAGCAAAAGTATTTTTGGATGTTCCATTTTCTTTAGACTAATAGTTTCCAAACTATATCCAATTACTTATTTAAAAGTGTTTATTCTTTAGACAGTTGACACATATTTTCTGGGCATCTTCTATGTGCTAGCACTAGGAATACAACTGTAGTAAAATAAACAAGGTCTTTGCCTTCACAAACATTACTTAACAATGGAACTCCCTTTATTGGAATACTGATTATGTTGCTTAAATCACAATATAGGAAACTGTTTTATAATACTTTTTTACCCTCTCTCTGCAAAAAACGTGTCATTGGCAAAATGTTTCAATAGATCTTAAAGCAAATAATGTTTCTGCCTCTTCAGTAACAAAAGATCTTCTGATAAGTATTTCAGAATATTTTTCTATTAAGTGAAATTATTCACTGCCAATACCAACTAAAAGTTGGAAGAGAGCAGGAAAAAATAAACTAAATATTTGCTGTTGTGAATTTGGTTATAATTTGATATTAGTTTTTAAAAATCTTTCCTATTCCTTTTTTTTCTAGTAAGTAATTGGTCCAATTAAGGCACAACAACTCCACAATATCCCACTGGTTACCTGTATAATCAAAAAATTATATAACAGATTAGAGATTTAGCAATCTCCAAAAGCAAGTACCGTGTTTTCTCAGATTTGGTAATAACAACGTCAAGTTCTAGAGAAGGTTAAGAATGTTGAGTCTATATGGGTTAAAGGCACCAAGTTCTGAAACCAAACCTTCTGAATTACTAGGTTTACTGAATTTCAAACCTCCTGAATTCTACTCTTCTCTTACTAGTACAAACTGGGCAGGCAACTTAACCAATCTGTGCCTCAGTTTTCTCTGGAAGCGATATAATATAATATGTACACATATATACATATGTATCATCATATATATAACATATAATAGTTACATGAAAAACATCTGTATCTGTATATACAGATATAGCCATATAGATATATACCTAGATATATCTTTGAATAAAACTTGAATAAGTTTCAGTAATACTATTGAATGCTTTAACACGAAGAGATTTTAGGTTTCTAAACACATAGGTGGGTTCTTTATAAGATCAGTGATACCTTCTGACTCACAGGGTGAGGACTAGGAATTGGTCTTGGAGAAAAATCTTCATCTTCAACACCAGAATCACGATCATTTATTGGCATTTTTCCTGGAGATAACTTTTGGGAGGACCTAAAGGATACAGGAGAGTAAGGAAAAGTCTTCAGTAATCTGTTTATTTGTTCTTTCTTTTTGAAACTGAAAAAGGCCTTTAATAAGTCCCAGTAGTATCTGGATCATTTAATTTGGTATCTGAAAATCACAGATTATTTTGTTTTTCAGGCCAGTGTTAGCTGCCTAGAAAAGCTGGTCCAGTCAGATTCATGCTTAATAAAATACCTCCCTTTGCCTGATCATGGGAAGTTTAACCTAGTTATTCTTAAAGTCACAAAATATCAACAGTTACTGAGCATCTTCTGATTAACCACTTTGAGGAACACAGTCATAAATAAGGCACAGTGCTTGCCATAAAAAAATTATAAACTGGTGATAAAGCTGTACACTCACTGCATTCAACACTCATTAAACACTGTTAAAAAGAGAACTCGATAAGGAACTACTCCATTTTCCTTAACACTTATATCTGTGATGGGAAACTGAGACATTAACTGAGGTGCTTCTTCCTACTGAATCAATTGTCATCATTGTGTCACAGCAGCCTGCTCTAATAGAACAGAGACCAATTTTGAGTTCTGGTACAGAGTTTCAAAAGCTGAGAGTTTAAGATTAAAATCTGGAAGATGATATGCACTGGGTTTTTTTTGCATCCTAGATAAAGTCTCAAGAGGATGAGTTCAGGGAAGAGAAAAGAAGAGCCAGAAGGAAGCTAAAAGAGTGTAGACATTAACAGAATCCCTAAGAAAGGGTCTCACATCCTGTCACCCTGGCAGCGAGCACAAAAGAAACCCCCAGGTGGATTTGGAAGGTCTGAGAGACCTTTGTCCTAGACCCTGATGGGTCTGAGAAGCAAACACAGAGGTCCTTCTGAGTCAAGGGGCTGCAAAGAAATAATCAGGATGTCTGCACGGTGTGTTTAAGCATCAGGGTCTGCACTCGGCCCCACAGAGTTCTCCCCCAGCACCCAAGAGTGACATGGAGAATATTATTATACCCCCTGTACTGTAGCACGGACATGACAGACAGCCAGTGACATGACTAGAGTAAGGAGGTCATAGCAGAGGCCCACACAAATCTACTGCCAAAGACCAGATGCAAATGAAAACACCTGAGCAGATGGCAGCATGGCTGGATCATAATCATGCCCTCCCACATCATCACGACTGGCACAGCATTAAGTTTTCCAAATTGTATATAACCTCACAGAAAAGAAGATAAGCAGATCTTGAACTGACTGAAATTTGGTTTCTATAACAACTGGGCAGTCAAATTATAAATCAAGTTCAATTACTTTTAAAAAGAAAAAAAGTTAAGTTTTTTTTAACCCGTTTGTGGCAGGAATTAATATATTTTTTAAAGATTTTATTTAGTTATTTGAGAGAGAGAGAGAGGGAGAGAACAAAAGCAGAGGGAGAAGCAGACTCTCCACTGAGCAGGGAGCCTGATGCAGGGCTCTATCCCAGGACCCTGGGATCATGACCTGAGCTGAAGGCAAACACTGAACCAACTGAGCCACCCAGGAGCCCCAGGAATTAAAATTTGCTATATGCTTACTTATGATAACACAAACATATATAAAAACACACATAAAATTTCTGACATCGAGCAGTAAGATGCATTTATGAGCTTTTATAGCAGCCAAGGCAAAAAGAAAAAAACCTTATGTTGTATAATTATAACATCAGTTCTTTAGGTGAGACAAACATTTTACTAAAAATCTAAAAGTGGGGGCGCCTGGGTGGCTTGGTGAGTTAAGTCTCTGCCTTTGGCCCAGGACATGATCTTAGGGTCCTGAGATTAAGCCCCACATCCGGGCTCTCTGCTCAGCAGGGAGCCTGCTTCCCCTTCTCTTTCTGCCTGTTGCTCTGCCTACTTGTGATCTCTCTCACTCTGTTAAATAAATAAAATCTTTAAAAAAAAAAATAAAATAAATAAAAATCAAAAAGTGACTGATGGTTACTAAAGCTTTGATCAGAATTGAATATTGGCAAAATTTTCAAAAATAATGTTAAAGAGATTATGTTCCTTAATCTAGTCTTTTCTTCCATAAATATTTAATAAAACATTGAATAAATACTTAAAAAGACAGTGAAGGTGTTCCTGAAAAGCTGTAAGAACATAGTTTTCTGGTGATCTAATCTATATCAAGGATAACTTAAAATGTCCAAAGATGGAGACAGTATACTTTAGATAATTTTCTAAACCTCAGAAACTGTGACTATGTTTACTGCACTTGGTAAAAAGGAGTGTGCAGATGTGATTAAGTTAAGGAACTTGTGATGTAGAGATTATCCTCGATTACCCAGGTAGGCTCAATGTAATCATAAGGGTCTTTATAAAATGGAGGCAAAAAGGTCAGAGTCAGAGAAGGAGATGTGAGGATTAGCAGCAGAAGTCAGAAGCTAGCTTTGAAGAAAGAGTGAGGGGCGACCAGAAAAGGAATGCACATGGCCTCCAGAAGCTGGAAAAGAGAATAAAATGGATTCTAAAGTTTCCGGAAGGAATGCAGCCTTATCATCACTTTGACTTTAACCTCAAAGACCATTTTAGACTTCTGATGTCCAAAGCTGGAAGACAATAAATTTTATTGTTTTTAAGTCAACAAGTTTGTGGTAATTTGTCAGAGCAACAACCAGAAACTAATACAGATTCAATCATAACTCCCATTTTACAGATGGAATAATGATGTTTAGAACCAGAACTTGAATGCAGATATCTTATACCAAACTGAGCTCACAACTATTACGTTGTGCCCACTATAAACAGTTCATATAGTTGGCATTTATTTTAAAATTGTACCACAGTTAATTTCTCCCTACAGAATCAAGTGTTAAGGACAGATGAATGAATGCTATAAAAAAAGTCAGGCCATTTTCTCAATAATTGCAATAAACTACAATGAACCTTATACCTCCTATTCCTCATGCGAGACATTAAACAGACAGTATTAAAGCAGTCCCTAGACAAGTTAAGGCCATAGTCAAAAAGTTGAGAAAAGGACAAATTAACTGCTAGGGCTAGTTAAAATAACAATAGTTTTGGGGGCCCCATGGCTGGCTCAGTTAGTTGAGCAAACAACTTTTGATCTCAGAGGCCTGAGTTAGAGCCCTACATTGGGTGCAGAGTTTACTAAAAAATAAAAAACAATAGTTTCAGACCCACAGCATCAAGAATAAACCAGCACCCCAAAGTAACTTTAAAATGAGGTTATTAAACATTTGGCAAATTACTAACTTACATTAGCGGACCTCTCCAATAATACGGAGAACACTGAACACACTTCATCAGTGGACTGTAAATTCCATGAGGGAAGAAAACATGTCTACAACTGTTTTTAATACCACCATATCCCCAGCCTTTGGCATATCGTAGAACAAATGAGAAAGATGGAATACGGATCTGAAGGGTTAATTTAATGTGTCAACTTGGCTAGGCCATGGTAACCAGATATTTGGTCAATTATTATTCTAGATGTTTCTGTGGAGATATTTTTTGGGTGCTGGAGGAGAAGGAGGAGAATGGGGCAGAGTGAAAGAGAGAGAGAATCTTAAGCAGGCTCCATGCCCTGTGTGGAGCTTGATGCTGCTGCGCTCAATCTCACAAGCCTGAGACCAGGACCAGAGCCAAATCAAGAGTCAGATGCATAACTGACTGAGCCACCTAGATGTCTCTTTGTGAAGGTATTTTTAGATAAGATTAATATTAAAATCAGTAGACTCTGAGTAAATCAAATTATCCTCCACAATAAGGACAGGTCTCATCCAGTCAGCTGAAGCCCTTAATAGAACAAAGCATTACCACCCCCAAGGACTTCAGGGTGTGCCTGGGTGGCTCAGTGGTTAAGCATCTGCCCTCGGCTCTAGTCATGATCCCAGGGTCCTGGGATCAAGCCCTGAATCAGGCTCCCTGCTCAGCGGGAAGCCTGTTTCTCTCTCTCCCACTCCCCCAGCTTGTGTATCCTCTCAGTGTGTCTCTCTCTGTCAAATAAATAAATAAAATCTTTAATTAAAAAAAAAGAAGAAGAAGAAGCACTTCTGCAGCAGATCACCTTAGGACTCTAACTCTCTAACTACAACTCTTCTCAGCCTTCACTGAATTGCATGAGCCAATTCCATAAGATAAATCTTTCTCTCCATCTTGCTGTTTCTGTTTCTCTAGAGAACCCTACTATGAAGGAATATCTTTTTTACCAGAAGAGGTATATACAGACCCAAAAAGCCAGTCATTATTTAATTACTATTCCCCAAGTGCATCTTCCTTTTTAGGTAAAGAAGTTATATTTTACAGTAGTCTCTTTGATAGGCTCAGGTTTAAAACTACAAGAAAAAGAATAGAAGGCAAACTAAACAAAAACAAGATGCTTCTTCCTAAGCAAGATAATTTCTTGACACTTTTTCTTCCAATGTAATAAAGCAACTCAAATGACAACCATATTAAAGTTGTCATCTCATTAAAATTATCATCTAACGGCATGCCTGGGTGGCTCAGTTGGTTAAGCGGCTGCCTTTGGCTCAGGGCATTGATCCCAGGGTCCTGGGATGGAGTCCCACATCAGGCTCGCTGCTCAGCAGGGAGCCTGCTTCTCCCTCTGCCTGCAGCTCCCCTTGCTTGTGCTCTGTATCTCTCTCTCTCTGACGAAATTAAAAAAAAAAAAAAAAAAAAAATTATCATCCAACATCTGAGTATGCTGAGTATGAAGTAATACATTTAAAGCAAGGACATCTTATGGTATCTAAGATACGTAATTAGCTTCATCAGATTGGGGAGTTACTTTATTACTCATCAAAAACTAGTAAATATAATTTTAAAAGTATACATGATAACAAAAACATCTTTTACCTTTCAGTTGAAAGATGCTTGGAAACCTTGTTGAAAAACTCTGTTTCTGCATTTTGGCTTTCAGCAGTCAGCTCAAAATGGAGTGAGTTCTTGTCAGAAGGTTCAACATTCTGAAATAAAGTAGGTTGTACTTTGAGAGCTGACTTAAAATTCTATGTAGATGAAAAGTGGCTCTGAAACACTGAGAGGAGGGAGACATTTCTACTACTATAACCTTTCTTAAAAAATCATTTTTAAAATTGAGATATAACTGACATCTCATATTACATTAGTTTCAGGTGTGCGACATAGTGATGCAATATTTGCGTATACTGCAAAATGCTCATCACAATAAGTCTAGTTAACATCCATTACCATACATACAGACTTATAATTCTTTCCCCTTGTGTTGAGAAAATATTGTCTTAGCAACTCATAAAGATATTATTAATTATAGTCACCATGCTATACTATACATTACATCCTCAGGTCTTATAACTGACAGTTTGTACCTTTAGACTCCCTTCACCCTCCTGCCCTCCCCCAATGCTCCACCAGTCTGTGTTCTTTATCTATGAGTTCAGTTTGATTGGGTTTTTTAGATTTCACCCATAAGTAAGATCATAAGGTATTTGGCCTTCTCTGACTTCTTTAGCCCTTAAGGTCCATTCATGTTGTCACAAATGACAGATTTCTTCTTTTTTTAATGACTGAATAACATTCTACTATATATACATATACATATATATATACACACACATATATATATGTATGTGTATATATGTGTATAAACACACACACACACACACACACACACCACATTTTATACATATACCACATTTTCTTTACCCATTCACCCATCAATGGATACTTAGGTTGCTTCCATGTCTTGGCTATTGTAAACAGTGCTGCAATCAACATGGAGGTACAAATATCTTTTGAAGTCTGTGTTTTTGTTTCCTTTAGATAAATATCCAGAAGTGGAACTGCTTAAACATACGTTAGTTCTATTTTTATATAACCTTTTTTTTAAAAGACTTTTATTTATTTATTTATTTATTTATTTATTTATGAGAGAGAGAGAATGAGAGAGAGAAGGAGAGGGAGAGCATGAGAAGGGGGAGGGTCAGAGGGAGAAGCAACTCCCTGACAAGCAGGGAACCCAATGTGGACTCGATCCCGGGACTCCAGGATCATGACCTGAGCTGAAGGCAGTTGCTTAACCAACTGAGCCACCCAGGTGCCCTATATAACCTTTTTTAAACTGTCCATTTCTCTGCCACATAAACAAAAGTGAAAACTTAATTTACCTGCATTATGTAACTCACTCAATTACCAGGGATTCAGTGAAAATAAGAACTATGAACTGAGAACATGATCTAAAAATAAGTGATATATGTCTCTAAAATGGAAATAAATTATTAGACCTCAATTAAGATAATTATATTTATAATTAAAATACAGAATTTTTAAAAAAGTTTTATTTCTGTAAGTAAGCTCTGTACCCAGTATGAGGCTTCAGCTCATGACCTGGAAATCAAGAGTCACACACTCAAATGAGCCAGCCAGGCACCTTGAGAATTTTTTAATTATTAGTCTGAGACACAGGACGATCAATCATTTTACTGAAAAG
This sequence comes from Mustela nigripes, assembly GCF_022355385.1. Taxonomy (NCBI): domain Eukaryota; kingdom Metazoa; phylum Chordata; class Mammalia; order Carnivora; family Mustelidae; genus Mustela; species Mustela nigripes. The sequence continues at coordinate 36,919,170 of NC_081570.1, forward strand.
TAGTCTCTGAATGTTTTCACATAACTACACTTACGGTTTCAAATATCTACTTTTTCTGTGACCATCACCTATGTATTTTTTATGTGTTTTATGAGATACAGAACAATCTATTCTGATTCCTAGGATTAGACATAAAAACTTTCAAATGTGAGAAACCATTTGTTGTATCTACTTTTAAAAATTCAACAGGGAGGGGCGCCTGGGTGGCTCAGTGGATTAAAGCCTCTGCCTTTGGCTCAGGTCATGATCCCAGGATTCTGGGATGTGCCCTGCATTGAGCTCTCTGCTCATCGAGGAGCCTGCTTCCCCTGCTTGGCTATCAGCTTACTTGTGATCTCTATCAAAATAAATAAAAACAAAATCTTTCAACAAATAAATAAATAATAAAAAACAACAGGGAAAACAAATGCTAAGATCACAAATTAACTCTCAATATCATAAAATGATACAAACATATAAATTCTTAATATTCTTCAACGGCTTTAGAACATGAGTAAGTTATTTTGTGGAAAAGCTCTGATCCTGTATTATAATTTGGTCCTAGAGATATGATCTAACATTTATAAAATGACACTAACCACAAATGAATAAAGTTAATATTCAATAATAATTATAAACAAAGCCTAAGAGTTTGAGTTACTGTTTTAAAGGGAAAAGACCATTGGGTTTAAACTGCCAACATGCAACCCTAAACAGTCATTAATATGCTACTTAATCAGGCTGCCTGGGTGGCTCAGTGGGTTAAGCCTCTACCTTCAGCTCAGGTCATGATCTTGGGGTCCTGGGATCAAGTCCCACATCAGGCTCTCTGCTAGGCAGGGAGCCTGCTTCCTCCTCTCTCTCTCTACTTGTGATCTCTGTCAAATAAATAAAATCTTTAAAAAAAAAAAAACGCGGGGCGCCTGGGTGGCTCAGTGGGTTAAGCCGCTGCCTTTGGCTCAGGTCATGATCTCAGGGTCCTGGGATCGAGTCCCGCATCGGGCTCTCTGCTCAGCGGGGAGCCTGCTTCCCTCTCTCTCTCTCTGCCTGCCTCTCCATCTACTTGTGATTTCTCTCTGTCAAATAAATAAATAAAATCTTTAAAAAAAAAAAAAACGCTACTTAATCAAATCACTTACTTTGAAAAGACGTAATGTTTCCTTGCTGGTTAGTAGCTGGAACTGAAGGTCAGATGACCTGCCATCACACGGGAGGCATTCATAAAATTCAGGATCCTTATGTGTCACAGAATATAGAACTATAATGAAATTTCCAGATTCAGAAAAAACCCTGGACAAAAAAAGCCATTTAATTAAAATTTACTGAGGATACTAAGAGTATATTCTAACAACTCTATATAAATCTGTCAACCTAGTTAATAAACTACTTAAGCAGTCTAATTTTGGGAAGAAAACCAGGGAGCAGGATGATTGGGTGGCTCAGTCAGTTGAACAACTGACTTTGGCTCCAGCTGTGATCTCAGGGTCTGGGGATCAGGCCTGTATCCAGCTCCGTGCTTGGCGGGGGGTTGCTTGTCCCTCTCCTTCTCCCTCTCCTCCCCACGTCCCAGGCACTCTCTTCCTCTCTCAAATAAAGTCTTAAAAAAAAAAAAAAAAAGAAAAGAAAAAACTAGGGAGCAAATGTGCTTACTTTTTAGTGTTACTGATTTTTATTTTTTAAAAAACATTTTAGGGGCACCTGGGTGGCTCAGCGGGTTAAGCCACTGCCTTCGGCTCAGGTCATGATCTCAGGGTCCTGGGATCGAGTCCTGTATCAGGCTCTCTGCTCAGCAGGGAGCCGGCTTCCCTATCTCTCTCTGTCTCTGGCTGCCTCTCCGTCTACTTGTGATTTCTCTCTGTCAAATTAGTAAATAAAATCTTAAAAAAATAAAATAAAATAAAATACATTTTATGTTGAAATACATATTCCTTATAAAAACTTCAAGCAAGACAGGGATATGTAAAACAAAATGAAAACCACCTCACTCTCTGGTTTAGTATATACAACTCCATAATTTTCTCCTTGGCATACAAAAACATTTTATACAATCTAACAAAAATGAGGCTGTACCATATATACTACAGTTGACCCTTGAACAACATGGGTTTGAACTATGCAAGTCTACTTACACGTGAATTTTTTTTTTTTTAAGATTTTATTTATTTATTTGACAGAGATACAGCAAGTCAGGGAACACAACCAGGGTGAGTGGGAGAGGGAGAAGCAGGCTCCCCACTGAGTAGGGAGCCCGATGTGGGCCTCAATCCCAAGACCACAGGATCATGACCTGAGTCGAAGGCAGATACTTAACAACTGAGCCACCAAGGTGCAGCATATGTAAATTTTTGTCAATAAATACAGCACAGTACTGTAAGTGTATTTACTCTTCCTTATGATTTTAATAACATTTTTTCTCCAGCTTGCTTTATTGAAGAATACTTGTAATATTGCGAGAATATTTAAAGTATATAATACATATAACATACAAAATATGTGTTAACCAGGTTATCTATAAGGCTTCTAGTCAATAGGCTATTAATGTAAGTTTTGGGGGAATCGAGTTGTATGCAAGTATGTATTTTTTTTTTTTAAGTAAATGTTACGTCCAATGTGGGGCTTAAACTCATGACCCAGAGATCAAGAGTCACATGCTTGCCCAACTGAACCAGTCAGGTACCCCTATATTTCTGACCGAGTATCCCACCACCTGCATTGTTCAAAGGTCAACTGTATTAGTAATTGCTATTTTCAGTTGACTGTCTTGGATTTCTTCCCATGTTACTACCTCTTTATTCTTTTTTAGTGACTACTAAGTATTATAATTTACAGATGTGCCATTATTCACCTAGACTTCTAAAAGTGGGTATTTTAATTATTTATAATATTTCATTATTATAAGCATGGATAAAAACATTCATTTTATTATTCAATGAATGGCTCAACAAATATTTGTAAAGTCATCAAGAATCCTTAAAATGCATACTAAAACCAACAAGAGATATCCTCTTTTCAAAAGTTCACATTAGGCCACTTCACTTTTATAGACCTACATTAAAACCAGCTTTCACTAACTGAGAAATCCAAAGAGGATTTTTGCTTTTATTAAAAAAAAAAAGGCAAAATTGAAAATAATGTTCAGCATTTGTGCTCCATGAGCCATTATAGGGGTAGCATGCATCAAAAGCAAGAGTAGCCCTGCCGGGCTCCTTCTTCAGGAACTACACTCAGCATCTCAGCATCAAGCAGCCATAGCTCTGAACTGTGTCTGTAAGTACTATGTTTTACCTCAATTTATTTTGTGCATCCATTAGTAAGACATGTCCTAAGATGTCAGAAAAGCCTGAGAGGCTATTTTCTCAGTCTAAGAACAATGAAAAAATTTTCCATATAAATTAATGGTAGTTGGTTCTTTGCTTTGTCATTTCGGCTTACAAAAGATTTCATAGGAGCGCTCTGTTCTTTCAGATGGGGTGGGGGAAGGAAACTGTATTTAAAAATACTTTAAGAAAAAAAAATTTTTTAAATAAATAAAGGAGCACCTGGTGGCTCAGCTCGTTGAGCATCTGACTCTTGATTTCGGTTCAGATCGTGATCTTTGGGTTGTGAGATGGAGCCCTGCTTTGGGCTAAGGGCTCAGCACGGAGCCTGCTTGAGAGTCTCTCTCCCTCTCCCCTTCCCCCCAATACACGCACTTGCATGTACTCTCTAACAAACAAGTAAAACCTTAAAATAAATAAAACCCTTTTAAGAGTTGTCTCTCCTTTGTAAAACACTGAATGAAAGATAATTTGGGGATACGTTACAACATTAATAAAACAGGGCAATGAGGGTTGTAGAGGCAGAATGTCTGTTCTGCTCAGCTCCTCTTTTGGGTCAGACAAGCCCACTGTTCAGAATGTTGCAAAGCACCAACCTAAGCTATGCTGAGCAGTGCTGACTTCTCTTTGGTTCACAGAGTTGGCAGTAATTAAAGAGTTCAGGTATCAAAGAAATTGCCTAATGCTTCAGACTGAACACAGACTAACAAGAGTTTCAAAACTAATTTTACCTAGCATTTACTGTCAATAGTTAAAAGTAAGACCAGTCACTGATAATAAAACTCAGTTGTACTAATATACTAAAATGAATATTTGTTTTATTGCAAATAAAACTAATTATCTTGAAAAGGTGAAACAAAATATAAAAAGTAGAACTGCAAAAAGTACCTGAAGAAAACACAAGAGATTTTTTATTTCAATAAATATTCCTGAGTGGGCAATTACTTTCTAAGACTGAAAAAGAAGACCGATAATCTGACTTAGAAGTTAAGTTTGGGAAAATATCGTTAACCAAAATTAAATAAAATGGCAGTCTGGGGGAAAAAATCTTTGCCATATACATATACACATAAATTTTTGTATTTATATAACCTCTACCATACATACACACACCCATTTTTATAAATGTACATTTCTGTGCTTTACATACTATATATGTATATAGAGAATGAGAAAGAGAAATAGAGCTACTACAAAGCAATGTGAAAAAGATGCATAATCCAATAGAATGGCCAGAGACATGAATGTAAAGATCCCAAAAGAGGTTATAAAAATCAGAAAAGACGATTTCCCATTTACCAGGTTTGTAAAGATCAAAAGTTACCTCTCTGAGGTTTGCTACTTTCCCCTCCCCTTCTTCCTCTCAGACATAACCTCCTTGCTGTCTCTTGAAGATGCAAAGTGATCTTTCACCCACAGTCTTTGCACTTAATGTATCCTCTGACTGGGACGCTGTTGCAGATGGCCACATGGCTTACCTCCTCCCCTCAAACCTTTGCTTCCCTGATCACCTTATTTAAAATATCAACTCTTGGGGTGCCTGGGTGGCTCAGTGGGTTAAGGCCTCTGCCTTCGGCTCAGGTCATGATCTCAGGGTCCTGGGATCAAGCCCCACATTGGGCTCTCTGCTCCGCGGGGAGCCGGCTTCCTCCTCGCTCTCTCTGCCTGCCTCTCTGCCTACTTGTGATCTCTTGTCTGTCAAGTAGATAAAGTCTTTAAAAAAATAAATAAAATAAAATACCAACTCTTTTCGGTAGAGCATGTGACACTTCATCTCGGGGTTGTAAGTTCTAGCCCCAATTTGGGTGTAAAGATTACTTAAAAAAATTTTTTTTTAAATCTTTAAAAAATAAATAAATAAAACAAAATTTCAACTCTTTACCTATCACTACCATCCAGACACACAACATCTACCTCCTCTGCTTATTTTTCTACACAGCACTCATCACCTTATAAAATACTACTTATTTTACTTATTCTGTTTACTGCCTATCTTTGCAGGGTCTTTGTTTACTGCTTATCCCCAATATCATGAACAGTGCTTGGTATACAGTAGGTGCTCAATAAATATTTTGTCCAACAGTGCTAGTGAGGGGATGGAGAAAACAGGCACTCTCAAACAATGTTGGAATGATTATAAACTGGCAGTCTTTGAAGGCCAATATCTATAAAAATTTAAATTACAAAAAAAATTTTTTTTCAAAGATTTTGTTTATTTATTTGACAGAGAGAGATCACAAGTAGGTGGAGAGACAGGCAGAGAGAGAGAGAGAGAGGAGAAAGCATGCTCCCTGCTGAGCAGAGAGCCCGATGTGGGGCTCGATCCCAGGACCCTGAGATCATGACCTGAGCCGAAGGCAGAGGCTTAACCCACTGGGCCACCCAGGCGCCCCCAAAAGAAAAAAAATTTTAATTACATATTTTTTGACATAGAAAAACCACTTTTAGGAATTTATTCTACAAATATGCTAATATATGTACATATGTGTATGTATATGTATACAAAGATGTATATACAAAATTGCTGCAAAGGCAAAAGGACTAGTTTTTAAGATATTACATAGTCTTTATTTTTTTTTAAGATTTATTTATTTATTTATTTGTCAGAGACAGAAAAAGAAAGCACAAGCAGAGGGAGCATCCAACAGAGGGAAAGCAGGCTCCCTGCTGAGCAAGGAGTCCAATGTGGGACTTGATCCGAGGACCCTGGGATCATAGCCTGAGCCAAAGGCAGATGCTTAACAGACCGAGTCACCCAGGCATCCCAATACATCTTACTTTCTATTCAACTGTCAAATAATATGACTAAATTTGTATGTGCCAAGATGTAATGACCTCTAAGGTATAATGATAGAAAAAAAGCAACATACAGAAAAGAACACTATGCTCCTATTTGTGATAGGAGAGTGTGATATCTGTCTACACACTGATATTTTAGGAAAGAAGTACAAGACACTATTTAACATTTAATACTGACTGTCTCTGGGAATAGGGTCTGCAGATATGGGGGAAGAAGAGAAACTTAAGTATCTTTACATATATTTGATTTATTGCCATAGACTCGTACCACCTTTTCAAAAAGTTGAAAAAAAAAAAGTTGTGTTTTTTTTTTAAGTATATTATAGAGGCACCTGGGTGACTCAGTCAGGGAGCCTGCTTCTCCCTCTCCCTCTGCCTGCCTCTCCCCCTGCTTGTGCATGCATGTGCTCTCTCCCTTTGTGTCAAATAAATACATAAAATCTTTAAAAAACAAAACAAAAAAACGGGTAGGGCGCCTGGGTGGCTCAGTGGGTTAAGCCGCTGCCTTCGGCTCAGGTCATGATCTCAGGGTCCTGGGATGGAGTCCCGCATCGGGCTCTCTGCTCGGCAGGGAGCCTGCTTCCCTATCTCTCTCTCTCTGGCTGCCTCTCCATCTACTTGTGATTTCTCTCTATCAAATTAATAAATAAAATCTTAAAAAAAAAAAAAGCAAACAAACAAAAAAAAATGGGTATTATAGCTACCCAAGGTAGATACAAACAGGCCTGGAAATTTTAATAGATGAAAAGCTAAGAGGCAAACGGTGGTATCACATACAAAATAACAAGATTAAATGAGGAGTTGAAGTTAGAAAATTTCTTTGCTAGTTCCAATACTTGTGCTTCACTTCCGGAAAGAAAATTAAATATCTCTTCTCAAATATTTCTTATGGTACTAGTATTAGCACTGTGTAACTTAATAAAACACATATAAGGCAACAAATTCAAACTCATTTTCAATCACTTCACTAAAAATTAATCTCTTTATTTATAAAATAGGATGCTATAGTAGATGATCTCTAGGTACCCCCCACCCCGCCACACCTGAAAAGTGTATCTTCTGTCTTATAGTACTATGATTAGACAAGTGAATTTCTTCACATTTCCATGTATACTGCAACCTTTTCTTTTCTGTCTGATTTTATTCCCATTTAATGTAAGATTTGTTTTTCTTAGTGTGCTTATTCTACCATTCTGTAAGTATTATAAAAGGTTAAGGCACTGCATGAATTTTAAACAAGACCAATAAAACATGAAAGGGAGAAGATCAAAATAAAATATAAAATATCACTTGCCTTTCTTGAATAGAAGAACTAAACATGTATCGTAAGCAGCAAGCCCATACCTGAGGACTATAGATATGTATAATTCCAGATAGCCAACTAAAAGAAAAAATACAAATTAAAAGGTATAGTCACTTACAAATTAATACTTACTGTGCGTTAGATTACATTCTTCTCAAGGTGATATAACAGAGAGTCTTGGTATTCACCAGCAACACATTAAACAGCTCATAAATAAGAAATCTATGGACACCAGACCATGCTAATAATTAAAAGAAATATAGATATAGATATAGACAGAGAGATATTTCTCTCTGCCCTCTTCCACTTCAGAGGACAAGAAAATGGTGGGAGACAAAATGGTTAATAACACAGATGAAACCAAAAATCAATTAGAATAAACTAGTCTGAACTAGAATGGGCTAAATTAGGGGAGAATGCTAACGCAGCCTAAAACTATAGCGTTATTGAGAGGATTAAATGCTGTAACATACATATGTAGCCCCAAACACCCAAGGCTCTTCACTTGGTATAACACATAGCCAATACAAGGACCACAGGAAAAAGACTGTAAGACTTTGTTGTCTGCAGAAAATTTGTACATTCTCATTGTTTAACTGCACATACCACCAGACCCCTCCCTCCTATGATTCAAAAATCTTTAAGGTCCAGCTCAAGTTTACTTTTTTTTTTTCTTTCTTCTTCTTTAAGATTTTATTTACTTATTTGACAGACAGAGATCACAAGTAGACAGAGAGGCAGGCAGAGAGAGAGAGAGGGAAGCAGGCTCCCTGTTGAGCAGAGAGCCCGACGGGGGCGACGCGGGACTCGATCCCAGGACCCTAAGATCATGACCTGAGCTGAAGGCAGCAGCTTAACCCACTGAGCCACCCAGGCGTCCTCAAGTTTGCTTTTTTTAAGGAAATGTCCCTTATAATCCCTCTAATGAATACTAATAATGCTCACTGTCTATATCGCTCATTTTATAATAAATCATATACTTCCTTATTATTTTCCTACTTGTGAATATACATATATTTGGTTGCTCCACCTTGATTATAAATTTCTTGGAGAGCTTTAAATCCTAACACAGTACCAAATATAGTGCTATGCACAGTGTAAGCACTCAATAAATACTCAAAGAACATAAATTTCTGACTGAATAATCTGTCTAAATGTCATTAACCATGAACTCTAAAGAGAAAGCCATTAACACCAAAGGGAATTACCACAAAACTGCCTGGAAGTATATATTGAAGTGTTATTCTGAGCCCTGTGTTCTTCAAGGTGTTTTAAGGACAGGGGATAGTGATGAAGATTAAAGAAACAGGGTTCTAAGGTTTCAACTTCAATCAGAAGAATTCAACTTTATATGTTTTATTTACTGGAGTTCTTCCTAAGATTGAGCAAAATCTGGTTTTAACTGATTCTTCTATGAGAATAAGAAAGCTTAAAAATCACTGGCCTTTGTAGCTTTATAAGCTGACCTAAATATTAAGTATTTATTCATAGTACAACTAATTAACATGCTTATTATATACATTTGAATACATATGTGGCTGAAAAAGTTTTCATATATAATACTTACATTCCCACTAATGGTAGAGAACAAACCTTGGGATCTGATTCCAGCAAAAGTAACAATTTGCGTGTTTCATCCATGGTGAGATACCTAAACAGAAGATATTCATGTAAAAAACAATTAAGAGTATGTACTTTTTACCTAAAAGAGATAATCTGAGGGCTTGGAGAAGCATATTTTAGGCAGGGAATGATTCAAATGAATGTTTTCACACACACACACACACACACACACACACACACAGAGAAAATAGGTCAAAATGTAAAAAAAGAATCCAGTAAGAGGAAGAGATTGAAGAGATTTAATATCTTAAAATTTCTACTAAAACAGTAATTGACGACCATACACCTTTTTTAAAAAAGTTTTGCTCTAAAAGTATCCACTTATTGGGGCACCTGGGTGGCTCAGTGTGTTAAAGCCTCTGCCTTCAGCTCAGGTCATGATCCCAGGGTCCTGGGATCAAGCCCCACATCGGGCTCTCTACTCTGCAGTGTTTACTCCTCTCTCTCTCTCTCTCTGCCTGCCTCTCTGCCTACTTGTGATCTCTGTCTGTCAAATAAATAAATAAAATCTTAAAAAAAAAAAAGGTATCCACTTATTTTAATCAGGAATATTAAAATCAAGGCAATTTCATATTCAAATAGGTTTCCCAGGGAGAAGTGAATTTCCTGTTACTAGAAGTGTTCAAGCATCTCGGTGACTTGAAAAGACTGCAACAGATGTGACTTCTCACTAACAAAGCTAAATTATGTGAGATATATTCAATTTTCCATGCACTATACTCTTCCAACCACTATCAAAGAACGTTGGAACCATTATGAGAGATGCCAAAATTCACTTTTTCCTAAAAGGACATTATATCACATTTAAACTTTGTTATTACATTTATTATTGACAGTAGCTTAAAGTTAATTTTTTAAGTAATCGCCACACTCAGTGTGAGGTTTGAACTCAAGACCCCAAGATCAAGAGTCATATGCTCCACCAACTGAGCCAGCTAGTTGCCCCTATTATTGACAATAAGTTTTAAGAATATGAAAAACTATAGAATTGTCAAGAGTTTGGGTGCCTCAATGGCTCAGTCACTTAAGTGTTGGGACTCTAGATACCAGCTCAGGTCATGATCTCAGGGCTGTGAGATTGAGCCCTGCATCAGGCTCCACGCTAGGCATGGAACCTGCTTACGATTCTCTCCTCTATCCCTCCCTCTTCCTCTGCCCCTCACACTCCCACACACCAACCCCCGTATCTCACTCACTCTCTCAAAAAAAAAAAAAAAAGGTTAATTTCATCATTATGGCTTTAAAACACAAAAATGAAAAGGTTAGAAAGTTTGCTAGTTCCAATACTTGTGCTTCAATGATGCACAAATACTTGTACTTCAAAATGATGCTATTAGTGATATACAGTCTTAATAGTACCACTGAGGATATATTTTATTGCTATAATAACCCTAAAACACAAAGATAAAGAATGTATCAGACCATGTGACAAGATGATTAAGCCTGAGTTGGCAGGGAGATTTATGGATCAATAATGATACTTAGGGCCACCTATCTGGTTTAGTTGATAGAGCATACAACTCTTAATTTTGGGGTTGTGGGTTCAAGACCATGTTGTGTGTAAAGATTCCTTAAAAATAATATCTTAGAAAAAAAAAATGACATCTGGGGCACCTGGCTGGCCCAGTCAGAAGAGCACCTGACTCTTGATCTCAAGGTTGAGTTATTAGAGTCTCTCATTGGGTGTGGAGATTACTTAAGATTTAAAAAAAAAAAAAAAAAAAAAAAACCTGCTCTGAAAGCTCTTCTGCCTTGACCATCTGATAAATTCCTATTCTTTAAAAGAACTAGCTCAAGCTTTCCATGACTTTCCCAGGGAGTTTGGACACACCTTCCTGCTTTCCCTGCACTGTATAAAAACTCCCATTATATTTATCTGCATCATGTTTATATATTAATATACTTTATGAACAACAAATATAGTTTTTATCTATTTAATTCCAGTGTCTAACACAATACCTCTTCTATAATGGATCCTAAAAACTGTCAAGGTAAATGAATGAAAGTGGTCAAGGAAAAGGACAATGTCACAAATTAGATAATTCTAGGTAAGAAGGGGCAAGGAAGACAGGTAATTAGATAGAATATTGAACATCTTGGGTTACTGCTAACACGCCAAGGGGTCACAGAAGGAAAATTTAAAGAAGGATAAATTCATACTTCACTAGTAGATGGGCATGGGTACTAAGAAAAACTAATTTTTTGGTTAATTTTTTAAAAAAATTCCCATGTCCCAACTGAATAGCACTTATTACTCCTAGAGAATTAAATGTTTCACTTAATTCAAACACTTGATCAATAACACCTTTGACCAGGCCATGATATTGGAACATACACACTTTTCCCTTTGTACCACTCCAACCAGAACGTTGCTCTGGTCAGCATGCAGGACTCAAAAATAGGACTTTTCTTGCTATTCCAGGGACTCTCTGAAAAGAAAACCCTCTCTTTTTCTTTTCCTCTTTTGAAGAGACATTTTTAGAGGACTGGACTTGCAGTTGAGTGTATCTTGGCAAACATTTTCAGCTCTAGAGACCTAACAGGAACTAGGGTGGAGTCAGTGGGAAAGGAAACCAGAAGTGAGTTGCTTAGACTTTAAAGCGGAGGGTGCTTCCATTGTTAATCTAGCTCAGTAGACAATAGATAAAGAAAGTGGATGAGGATTCAGGGAAGCAGCCCTGCTGAGGGTCAGAAAGCATGCAATTTGGCTTCCACGTCCTAAGAAACTAAGAGTGGTGACAGAAAGCTGGAGAGGATGCTGCTCCAGCTGTGTGGGGGAACTCCACCCTCAAGTGGTTGACAATTTGCTAAGCAAGAGTACTACGAATTTTATTTAGCTATCTCCTTTCTCTCTCTGCCATGCTCATTATTCACAATTAAAACAAGTAATAAAACAAGCAAGTAATAAAAAAATTTTCAGCCTCTGTAGGCTCATAGTCTTTAAAAAAAAAAAAAAAAAAAAAAGACAGACAACAACCCAAACGTAGGCAAAATACAAAGGGCAAAATGACACAGAGGATAATGCCTCCTAATTTCAAATCACAAAATACAATCAATTTTAAATATAAATTTTACCATTTATTTTTCCGGGGATGATAAGCCCACAACTCTGAACTATATTCAAATAAACTGAACAACTTCTTTTTTCACTTTCCTTGGATATTTATCTAGCCACCATAGATCTTTGGCATATAAACTGAATGCACAAATATTTCATATGATGTGAATACCATGAAAACATACTAATTTAACCAATATTTAAAATTAATTTATCTCTTACTTACCCAGATTTATAGGTACCTTGAACTTGAGAAATATTCAGATTACTACTCAAGTTTCTTGCCAGAGCTGTTGGAATAATGGGGATGGGCTTTATAGGTGTGCACTTAAAGGTGTTTGCCAGAGTTACTGCTGCCCAATGCAAATCCAAATCCACAATGTCCAAACTTTCCCTGGAAGTGATATGAGCTCTTAGGGAAAGCAGTTTACCACAATCCAAGGAATCTTTGCTACATACATGGTGCTGCAGAGCCTGAGGAATCAATATTATATAATTACTTTAAAACTTTGAAATTTGTCTGTATCTCTGAATGTTCTGCTTCATACTGGTACAACATATATACATCTTGATCTAATAAAATTAAACAATTTCTGATTTGTAACATTTCAATTCTGATTTTTTTCCATGTGACCAAAAAGTTACATGAATAATTATGTCAAAGGAAGTAAGATTTAATATACCAAGTTCCATTACATATTGCCAACTTAGATGTCCCAGCAGCATTTAAAATTCTTATTAGAGAATGTCACTTTCAGCAAACATTCATCACATGAAAAAAACAGATGTAAACTAACTCCAACTCAACTAAGAAAATCTAAAGTCCATTCTTCTTTAATTATTTTCTTATTTCCACAAATTGTCAAGTCAGTTCTTCCTGCATAGTTGCTCAGGCCCACTGTGTCCTTCCTAGACATTCTGCTACCACTCTACTCCAGGCTAATACACATTCTCGAACACACGTCTGACTACAGACTTGGCCTACCTACTCTAACTTCAGTCAGGCTGCCCTATCGATTAACTATCCTTGATTTAATAGCATTTTCTCTTTCAGAAACTTTCAATAACTCTACATAGCCCATATAACAAAGTTCAAATTCCTTAGCCTGGCAGACAAGGCTCTACAATCTGGCCAAACTAATAGTCCAGTCTGATTATCCACAAATGCAGCAAAAATCTATACCCTTAATATTACCTTGAGCACATCTTGCATTTTGTTATCTTGATCATATTGCCTTCCCTTCTGGAAAACTACCCATACATATTACCTCCCTAGAATTCTTGCCTTCAGAAACCATATTTAATCATATTTTAGCAACAATCATTCAATCAGAAATTAATTAAAAATACTTGTTAAATATGGGTTTATTGAAATACAACATAATACCCATAATTTGATACTTGGGTTCAGTTAAGAATAATCAAGTTATCAGTGTATCTCACCTTAAAAGCTGAACTGAAGTCATCTGCATCATGGACTATTAATTCTTTTGAACAAAGTCCATGAGTATGAATTTTGCATGGAATCACAAAGTCCCCAGGAAGAGAAGCAGTAGGGGTTCTCTCTAAGCATTCAGGTACTTCTCTACCAGGATCAAAACGATCTACTGTCAATGTCACACTTTCTTCATCTGAAGAACAAAACAGCAGTTATTATAAATAAAATTTATGACATGACAATAAAAATTTGAAATCAACCAAGTAAGCCTACTATTATAACAAAGTATTTTGTTCATACTAATAGTACACTAAGCTCTTATTTTAAAAAATGGCTCCCATACATATTCTTCTACCTGACCAGTGAAGTCTGTGATAGATAGTATGAAGTTTTACTTACCTTTATAAACTTGGTCTATTGCAAAGAAAATTAGTATAAAGAACATTATAACAATCAGCTGAATTTGAAACACAAATTCTATTATAGTTACAAAAATATTTTTTTAAAGTATATTACCTTCATCTACTACGAGAGAACCAAGTAAAAAGCATGGCAGGCTTTTTTTATTCTGCTTAGCATGACGACAAGCAAGTCGGACGGTCTTTTCAGTTACTACAAGCTTTGGATTTCTGAAAAATAACAAAAGCCTTTTATGAATATGGTAGGTCTGATATCCTAAAAAACCCTCCTGCCATGAAATGCTGCCTAAAATATAACACACATTTTTTAATATGTACATAAAAATCACTGTTGAGAAATCCTAGGGTCAAAGATGGGCAGGAGTTCGGGGTGTGTAGGGAGAGCTGCCTGGAAACCAGAACTGAAGTTAAGCAGACACTGAAGTTATAGTCGTTCTCTGAGCTTTTGCTTAACTTCACAAACCAGAGCAAGGTTTAAGAAACTATGAGGCTAACCTCCTGTTTCTATAAATAAGATTTGGTTGCAATACCACATCTGTTTGTTTACATATGGTCTATGGACTTTGGATTCTAATATTATTGAATGTAGAATATATAAAACTATGATTAAAATGTGTAGAGCACCTGGGTGGCTCAGTGGGTTAAAGCCTCTGCCTTCTACACAGGTCATGATCTCAGGGTCCTGGGATCGAGCCCTGCATCGGGCTCTCTGCTCAGCGGGCAACCTGCTTCCCTTCCTCTCTCTGCCTGACTCTCTGCCTACTTGTGATCTCTGTCAAATAAATAAATAAAATCTTTAAATAAAAGAAAAAGAAGGTGTAAAGATATATAAAAGGGACTCCAATATATGAGCAAGGAACTAGATACTATCAAAAAAGTTGAGGCAGGGATGCCTGGATGGCTCAGTTGGTTGAGCAGCTGCCTTCGGCTCAGGTCATGATCCCAGCATCCTGGGATCGGGCTCCTTGCTTGGCAGGGAGCCTGCTTCTCCCTCTGCCTCTGCTGCCACTCGGCCTGCCTGTGCGTGCTCTCTCTCTCTGGCAAATAAATAAATAAAATCTTAAAAAAAAAAAAAAAAAAAAGATGAGGCAAATTTGAAAAAGAACCACAAAGAACTTGCAGAAATAAAAATATAATCAATTTAAAAATCAATATAATGAACAGGGGATAGGTACATGAATTTTTATTATCCTATAAATTCTGCATATATATTATAAACAATCTTTGATATATATGGAATACTTCCAACATGTAAAAAAACCCAAACATACAGGTTAGATGGCTAAGTACACCTAAAGAGAAAATTAGTAGAGTTGAAGAAAAAATCACCCACATTGTAGCTCAGAAAGATAACAATAGAAAATGTAAAAGGTCAAGAGACATCAAGAAAAGAATGAACAAGTCTAAGAAATATTTAATTAAACTTCCACAAGACTATTGGTTTTTTTTTTTTTTTTTTTTAAGATTTTATTTATTGGGGGCGCCTGGGTGGCTCAGTTGGTTAAGCCACTGCCTTCAGCTCAGGTCATGATCCTGGAGTCCCAGGATCATTTCCCTCATCGGGATCCCTGCTCAGTGGGGAGTCTGCTTCCCCCTCTGACTCTCTCCTTTTGTCATGCTCTATCTCTCACTCTCTCTCTCAGGTAAATAAATAAAATCTTAAAAAAAAAAAAAGATTTATTTATTGGGGCCCCTGGGTGGCTCACTTGTTAAGTGTCTGCCTTAGGCTCAGGTCATGATCCCAGGCTCCTGGGAATGAGCCCCACATTGGGCTCCCTGCTCAGCGGGAAGCCTGCTTCTCCCTCTCCCACTCCCCCTGCTCGTGTTCCCTCAGTCGCTGCATCTCTGTCAAATAAATATGTAAAATCTTAAAAAAAAAAAAAAAAAGATTTTATTTATTTATTTGAGAGAGACAGAGTGTGAGCAGAGAAAGGGAGGAGACTCCCTGCTGGGCAGAAAGCCTGATGTGTGTGGTTCCATCCCAGGACCCTGAAACCGTGACCAGAGCCGAAGATGCTTAACGAACTGAGCCACCCATGCACTCCCACAAGACTATTTTGTTTTTTTTTAATCAGTGATACTATCCTTCTCTGCCAACTGGTTTAGAACTTCAGTATGTTTTGACTTGTATCTCTCCTTTAGTTCCACTGAATCCATCATTGAATACTATAAGCTATTTCTTTAAAAAGCCTTGTTTCATTCTTTCCTTTTGATCTTAATACTGCTACATTGCTCCAAACCCTGATAATAGCAACCATTTATTGAATGCTTCCTATGTTCCAGGCACCATGCCAACTGCTTCTTTACAGAGCCTGTCTCATTTAATCCCAACAAGAGTGCTACGAAACAGGTATCATTATTCCATTTTCTAAATAAAGAAACTGATCCCTGCCTACTTTACTGAAGTTGCATAAATAAGAAGTGATAGAATCAGGATTTGACCCTCCAGGCAGTTTGACTCCAGTTACAGCACTTTAAACAAACCACTAGGGCATAAATCGATGTTGCTTAGATTACAGAAAACCATCTCACAGCTAAGTTAACTCCAGGTTTTCCCCATTATGACTTATCCTTCTTAGAATTCTGCTTTCAACAAATAACTCCCTTATACACAAAATCATAGTGGATCTCTATTTTCTATTTCTTTAAGCTTAAGTTTTTATATCTTTCTTTCAAGATCCTGCCCTAACCATGATTTATATTCTAACATGATCTATTCACTTAAAGTAAGTTCAGTCTTCTCAATGTTTTACAAAGACAGCATGCTAAAGCACGATCAAAAACCCTTCCAGTTTTTATTATAGTTTGTCTCTTGAATTCCTATAATACTTAGAAATTTAGACTTGCAGACCATTTTAACAGTGAAATTAAGATTACTTCTCAAAAGCACAAGAAATAGATCTAAGAAGCAGTAAGAGATAGTTTGAGCAGAGTTTCTGAATGGAAAAGTTTAAAAAAAAAAGGAATTAGTTATAGTAATCAACTTTGCCTTACACATCCTTTTTTTTTTTTAATATTTCAAATAATTTAATGTGGTGATCAAAAATGCAAAAATATTAATATATTTTCTAAAACCCATTCTTTCATCTGTACATCATTATTGTACTTTATTCTATTAGTATGATGATGGTTTTATATAGGTTGTAGCTCCATATTTTCAAAGCTTACACATCCTTTTGATTCCTGTTTCTACTGGTTTGATTTGAAAAGAGAAACATACCTGTAGTAATTGAGGTGTAAGTAGATGAAATCTCCAATTGGTATTGGGTTCCAAAGTGCATATTTTGATGGAGGAAAGTAGAAAGGTACCATCCTGCTTGAAGGAAACCTTAAACAAAAAAATGTTTAAATCAAAACACAATGAAAAGCAAACTTAGCAGAAATTTTATAAGAAGCAGTTTAACATTAAATGATGAAGCTTTTCAAACTACTTATGTTAGTTTTTTTAAAACTTAAAAATATTTTTAGGAAGTTAAAAAAAAAAGAAAGAAAGAAAAGAAAAATCCTTGTAAATATACTATTAAGAAAATAAGCACTCGGGGTGCCTGGGTGGATCAGTGTTAGGTTAAAGCCTCTGCCTTCAGCTCAGGTCATGATCCTGATCTATCCATGATCGAGCCCCGCATTGGGCTCTCTGCTCAGCAGGGAGCCTGCTTCCCTTCCTCTCTCTGCCTGCCTCTCTGCCTACTTGTGATCTCTATCTGTCAAATAAATAAATAAATAATCTTTAAAAAAAAAAAAAAAAAGTAAAGAAAAGAAGCACTCAAAATTTAGGTATAGCTTTTTCCTGTCCTTTTTTTTTTCCCCTATGCTTACATAAATTTACATACACACGTTTCTTAAAAAGAGTGGGAAAAGGCACCTAGCTGGCTCAGTTGGTAGAGCACGTGACCCCTGATCTCACAGTTGTGAATTCAAGCCCCATATTGGGCATGGAAGCTACTTAAAATAAAAAGACAATAGATGGGGGTGCCTGGGTGGCTCAGTGGGTTAGGCCGCTGCCTTTGGCTCAGGTCATGATCTCGGGGTCCTGGGACCGAGCCCCGCATCGGGCTCTGTGCTCAGCAGGGAGCCTGCTTCCCTTCCTCTCTCTGCCTGCCTCTCTGTCTACTTGTGATCTCTCTCTGTCAAATAAACAAAATCTTAAAAATAAAAAAAAAAAACTTCATTTTGGGGGTTATATAGCTAATTCAGGATTGACCTTTAAAAAAAAAAAGACAATAGACGAATGAATGAATGAATGAATACATAAATAAATAGATAAGAATCGGGGCTCCTGGGTGGCTCAGTGGGTTAAGCCGCTGCCTTCATGATCTCAGGGTCCTGGGATCGAGTCCCGCATCGGGCTCTCTGCTCAGCAGGGAGCCTGCTTCCTCCTCTCTCTCTGCCTGCCTCTCTGCCTACTTGTGATCTGTCAAATAAATAAATAAAATCTTTAAAAAAAAAAAAAGATAAGAATCAATCCTATAATATCTTCATTAAGTAACAGAGAAAAAGTATAAACCATGAAATGACATTAAAATTTAAATTTAAAATTCTATCCTTCTGAACTAATTCCTAGATAATATCCAATAAAATTATGAAAAGCACAAGAACTTAATATAGTCTTAATTTTTCAGTGTTTCTAAACTTGGGACCTATCACTTCAGTTTAATTGTTACCGAAGCATCAAAAGGACAGCATAATAAGTAATTCCTTAAGCAAACATCCTAGATACAGCGTAAAGCAAGGTTTCAATGTTAAGTCATACAGAACACAATCATAAAGTTTTTATTTTACGTAAGTGAGCAACATGAGAAAACCATAAGAAACAATGGAGAGAAAGAACTGAGGAAAAGATATCAGCCAAAGTCCCATGTAATTAAAGCAAGAAAGCTATGACAGGGAGTTAACTACACCAATATATTTGCATGGTAGTAGACTATTCACAAAAGCTGAACTGAAAGATTATTTATCATATCATGTTTTAAGAATATCTCATTCTAAATCTTACTTTCTTATATCATCTAATGAAGCTTCTCAACTATAAAACTAGACTGTTTACTGGTCACCTACTATGTATCAGGCATCCCAGCAGGCACTTTACATACACAAAATTTCTCACTAAAACTGCTCCAGAACCACTTTATTATCCATTTTATAGATAGCAAACAGTAACTTTCCTAACTTTATACAATAATTAAAGTAGCAAAGGTGGGCTCTAAATCTAAGTGTGGCTGATTTCAAAACTTATACTTCCAGAAGCTGAATGGTATAGAGATTTAAAACCTGGGTTCTATTTCTGACTCCACCACTACTCCTAGCTGTGTGCTTTCAAATCCATGTCTGATCCCATGTCTGATCTGAGCTCATAATATCTATAAGAAGGTTCTTTAATCTCCCTTTTTTGAAATAAGGACATAGTCTGAGATTGAGAAATCTGTTCAAGGTCACAAAGCTTGTGAGTTTATCTGTTTCTATATTTAATATATTTATCACTTAACAGTTGGTGAGAGGCAGCACAATGAGGTGGGGAAGGCAAAATGTCTGGAAATCAGTTGCTTAGGTCTGAAAACTCGCTTCAAAATCTGCTAGCTCTGTGACCTTTCTCACATTATTAAATGTCTCTGTGCCTCAGTTTCCTCATCTGTTAAACAAGTAATACTTGTATCTGTATCTCCAGGCAGTTACACTGAATATTAAATGAGTCCATATATGTAAAGGGTTTAAAGTAGAAGTCACATCAGGTTTAAATCCTGCCCCGTATCACTTACCAACCATATAATTTTGGATTGGTTAATCTCTCTATGTCAGTTTCTTCATTTAAAAAAAAAAAGGCAGGGGGATGAAGATAATAATAGTACCTATACCTCATAGGTTTGTTATAAGGATTAAATAAGAATAATGCACATAATGTGCTTAGCACAGCACCTGACACATGAACAATAAATGTTATTAGTCGTTTTCTTAAACTAAGGTACACAGTAGACTTTAGAGGCAGGGGAAATAGAAACATCTTGAAATGTGGCAAAAATTTTACATGTATGTATATAAGTTTTTATCATATAAAAGGGGGATTCATGCTATCAGATATTCAAAGTGGTCTGCAACCCCTAAGTAATTCAGAACTGTTGCTCTCAGCCCAGAGATTATTGAAAACCAGAGGTCGGGGCACCTGGGTGGCTTAGTTAACGGTCAGTTAACTAAGTTAACGATGGTCAGTTAACGGTCTGCGTCATGCTTAGGTCATGATCCTGGGGTCCTGGGATCAAGCCCCAGGTCAGGCTCCCCCCTCAGTGGGGAGTCTGTTTCTCCCTCTCCCTCTTTCCTCCTTGTGCTTTCTCTCTCTCTCTTACTTTAAAAAAAAAAAAAAAGAAAACCAAAAATCATTAAATAAGTAAAAAAACTAAGTTGGATATATCAGGAATAATCAATTTAAATTAAATGAGTATATTATCCTCCCTAGAATGAAAGGAATGAATTTGACCCAAAAATAAAATAGAAAAGATAATGTAATTGACTTGTTGCAAATGCAACAAGTTCCTTCAAAGAAAAGAAGTTGACAAATTTTCAAAGAATAAGAAGTACTAATAGGATAAAACAGAAGGGCCAAAATTAAACAAAAGAAATATGATAGCCTCTTTGGGTCACGTTTCCCATTGTCTTCATCAAAAACATCTGGTACAAAAGAAAAGTACAGAGAATGAAGGAAACTCACGGATATAATTATAGCTTAGAAGAAAAAAAATTCACATGTCAGCAATAATTGTCCCTTTCTCGAGGGAAAAGAAAGAACGATAAATGATCCAAACAGCTAAATAACACAAGCCAATCTGCCTTATCCCTACAGTACTGACAGACTGAGAAAATTAGAGGACAGGTGGCAAGCTCCTCCTTCCCATTCTACATGAGTGGGGAAAAGCTTAGGGACATTTAAAGAAACTTGGTATATCCAGTGTGAAATCTTCCATCGAGGATTAGGGTTTAGACAAGGGAAGGAACCCAACCACTTTCTCATTTGTCTAGGAGGTAAATAAATATGTATATGATTTTTAGCCTCAAGAGCTCAGGTTCTATTTCCCATTAATAAAGATGCTCTGTGAAACCAGAAAAGGGAAGGTAGGAATAAAACTAACATTACCAAGCGCTTACTGTGTGCCAGATCCTTTACCTTAGTAATCTTACTTAATCCTTCATAATAATTTCTGTTACATAGAGATTACTATCTCCCATTTACAGATGAGAAAACTGAGGCTTACAGAAGTTAATTAACCTGATCAAGGTCACCCACCTACCAAGTGGTACAGATGGGATGTGGATCCGGATTTTCCTGATTTGAAAGTTTTATTTTGTTTTGTTTCTATTCCAACCTATCTTCCCAAGTTATGAGAAGCAGTGAAAAAAACATTTTGTAAAAATGCTTCTATACCTGGTATTCATCTGGGGCCCTGCAAGAGAAGATGTAGGCTCCATGACAGTTGGTGAATTATGTATTCGATTTCAAATACTCAGAATCCTAAAAAAGTAAAGAGAATGTTACTAATGAATGATTAAAAAAAAGAAGAAGAAACCTGATTTAACCACATATTAACAGTACAGACAAAATTAGGTTACTTGTAAAAAAAAAAATTGGTTACTTGTATGAAGTACCTTCATCTATAGATTAGTAAGAGAAAATGGTTGTGGATTCTGATCATTTTCATACTTTATAGTCATTCTGCCTATAAACTAATGTTAATATTAATCTGGGCAGCACAGTTTTTAATATATGAAATTTTGGCCGAAAGCCTCATAATATTTAGAAAACTGCAGAACAGTACATAGGAACAACAAACTAGATATTTATTGAATCTGTAATGTAGTTAACAAACCTTAAATCTTCTGGACATGGAAGACAAATACTGAATCCCTACAAACAGACTTGTTTCCCTACAGAATCGGTGGTCCTTTTTTGGTCTCACATGCTCTCTCTGGGTACTTCTCATCCATTCCCATTATACTGTACAAAGCAAACTCAGTTTTCACCTCTCTTCTCAGTTTCAAACCTGTATTTTAAAGTGCCCACTGGATAGCTCCATCTAAATATTATCAAAGGAAAATACATAGCTCATAGTCTTTTCTTTACTGTTCAGTATTTCCTTTACTATTTTATTAGGTCTTAGCCTTCTTTAGGCCCTTCAATTCTAGCAAGAAGGAACTGTCTGAAGCAAGATAAGGGAGGAAAGAGTTATTAATGCATGTGCAGAAGAGATTTTTCAGATAAAGCCAGAGGCTGAAATTATTGACTAGAAGAAAATCTTGTTTAAAGTGCTCTTGTAAGGTTGACTAAAAAGTCTCTCTTGGAGATATCTGGACTTCATGCATCATCTATGGAATGAAGGCTTTAATCTTGAAAGCCCTTCTATGTCATTTGGTTGTCACGCATAATAGTATTCAGATCAATAACTGTAACTCCAAGAAGTATATAAAATGCCATTTTACTTCAATAAATGAAAGAGTCTTAAAGCTCCAAATTTGTCTCTTCTTCCTTTATGTATGAGGATAAAAAGATGATGTTGATCTATTTCTCATTTTAAAAGAATACATGAGTTTATTCTGACAGCATCACGCAAGCAATTAAAGTCAGTGAAACTAAAACCACATAACACCTATACCTAGCAAAACATACCCTCCTCAGATAATGGCATCATCCTTTATCAAGATGGAAACCCTCAAGTTATCCTTACCTCCCCTTTCTCCCTGTTTCCCGATATATATTCTGTTTTAACATCTCTAGGACCTTATTTCTTGACTCACCAGATTTACTGAAAGGTCCCAGAGTGTTCCCAGAAGGGTATTTGTGCATATCTGACATTATTTTCCCTTCTGAAAAAGCTGATGGCTCGGGGCGCCTGGGTGGCTCAGTCGTTAGGCGTCTGCCTTCAGCTCAGGTCGTGGTCTCAGGGTCCTGGGATGGAGCCCCCAAATCGGGCTGCCTGCTCAGCAGGGCGCCTGCCTCCCCCTCTCCCACTCCCCTGTGTGTGTTCCCTGTCTCCATGTGTCTTTATCCAATAAATAAAATCCTAAAAAAAAAAAAAAAACTGCGCTGATGGCTCTTCTTTATATACAGAAGAAAGCACCTTCACAGTCTGGTCCACCTTATTACCCCCCCCCCCCCTTTATCCCACATTCCAACCAAATTGAACTACTTACAGTTCCCCGAGTTTGAGCACCTTTGCACATCCTGTTGCCCTGACTTGGAATGCCCTGACAAATCATCATCCTTCACAATCCCAATCGAATGTCCTTTGCTCTGTAAAAACCATCTCCTGGACACCATAGTGATGTGACCACTGCCTGCGTCCACACATAGCATTTTCACACTGTATTGTTGACACACTATTCCCAGGAGACCACGGACTTCAAACTTGAACTGACCCCTTCACTACGTAGCCATATGAGCGGAAAGTAAGGAATGCAGGAACGAGCACACGTCGGCCGTCAAACTTTCACCTTTAAACGCCACGTTATCGACGGCAAACCTCTTTCACATACCTAACGATTCCTAGGGAATCGTTCCTAGGGAATTCGTGGTCCGCTTGACTGATTTCTTCCACTAGTTTCCCTTCACGTCATCGGCCCCAGGCTCCAGGAGGGCTGAATCCACCAAAGGGCCCTGAAAGTTCCCACCGTCCACCTAGTTCCGCTGCCGCCCTTCGAGAGAATCCAGAACACAAAGCCCCACTCACTGCTTCCTCCGCCCAGCCGGGTCTGTTTGTTGGGCCGGAACAGCGGTCGCCTCCAAGGAGCGCCTCCGCCGCCTCCGCCCCGCCTCCGGGACGTTGGGGTCGCGGGAACCGAGGCGGCAAACAGCCTCGCGAAACCGAAGCCCGCGCCGCGCCTACTGACTGGTCAGAAATCCGACCCGTCAGGGGCAGGGGCGGTGCCAGAAGCAACACGCACGGTCGCCGCCGACGTCATGCTACACCAGCCAATCAGCTCTCCGCACCAATCCGGCGCTTGGCCAATGCCAAGCCTCATTGGAGAAAAGAGTGCGCCACCCGTTCTCCGGGATCAATACCGGAGGATTTAAACACTACATTTTGGTCAACGGTTAAGTTCCGGGGTGGGGTGGACCTTGCGCACGCGCAATGACAAGCCCAAGCTGGTGGATGGGGGAGTGCCAGAGGAAGTCGGAAGTGCTCTTTTCCAGATTGTCGCCGGGCGATTAAAAGCGGACAAAACTTTCTACTTAAATGGACAAAAGGGAGGGAAGTTCGATTCCTTCTAGTTTCTTAACGAAGAAGACTCCTCTCAATAACAACAAAAAGTTTTAGTTCCTTACCGTTGAGTAAAAAAGAAACGTGATTTAAATTTATAAACCATTTATTCTTAGTTTCTACAACTAATGTTAGTAATTGAGCTTTCTCCACCATTATTTTATATGATTGTCCTCCAACAGCCAAAGTGGGTATTATTATCCCTATTCAACAAGGGAGGAAATGTTAGAAATCACATAGCTAGTTAGTGCAGAGTGATGATTTGTAATGGCACCTACCTTTCCACTATATTTAACTTATGTTAGTTTCCTGAGCAATATGGGAGCGTCAAGGTGTGAGATGCATCTACAGGTTGTATTGTTCTGAATAAGCGTCCACTCTTTTGAGGGAGTTAAAACACTTTTTTAAAAAAGATTTGTCAGAGCGCGCAAGCACAGCAGCAGGCAAAGGAGAAGCAGGCTCCCCACTGAACAAGGAGCCCCACTGGGAGACTGGATCCCAGGGCGCTGGGATCAAGACCTTGGCCAAAGGCAGACGTTTAGTGGACCGAGCCACCCAGGTGTCCCTAAAACACTATCCTGAAAAATGTATAAAACTAACCAAGAGAAGGGCGTCTGGGTGGTTCAGTTGGTTGAGCAATCGACTCCAGATTTCAGCTCAGATAATGATCTGGGGTCCTAAAATCATCCCAGGCCGGGGGGGGGGGGGGGGGGGGGGGG